>NC_051325.1:4832742-5432742 GCF_015220235.1 Choloepus didactylus | reverse complement strand
TGATTAGCTTTTTTTTCTTTTCTCTAGTACTTCCAGTTTTGAGTTTAGGTCTCAGTGTTGAAGTTTTTCTTCTTTTTAAATGTGAACTTTTACAGTTCACTTCCCTCTTAGCACTGTCTTTGCTGCATCCCATAAATTTTGCTATGTTGTATTTTAATTTTGATTTTCCTCAAGTAATTTCCTGATTACTATCTGATTTCCTCTTTAATCCATTGGTTGGTTAAGTTTCTGTTCTTCTGAGTCCACATATTTATGTATTTCCATTTCTCCCCATTATTGATGTCTAGCTCCATTCCACAGTTTTTGGAAAGTATACATTGTATTATCTCAAAAAAATTTAATTTATTGAAACTTGTTTTGTGACCTAACATATGGTCTGTCTTGGAGAATGATCTATATGCACTTGGGAGGCAGGTGTGTTCTGTTTTTGTTGAATGAAATGTTTTATTTATGTCTATTAGGTATGGTTGGTTTATAGTATCACTCAAGTCTTGTATTTCCTATTGACCTTCTGACTTGATGTTGCATCCACTTTTGGGTGATGTTTTAAAGTCTATTATTAATCTAGAACCATTAATTTTTCCCTTCAAATCTGTCAGTATTTGCTACATATATTGTGGGGTCCTGCTGTGAGATGCATGTATATTTATAATTGCTACATCTTCCTATTGTGTTGTCACATTTATCAGTATATAATGATCATCTTTCCCCTTGTAACTGTTTACTACTTAAAGTCACTTTCACCTGATATTAGTATGGTGATACAGGCTCCCTTCTGGTTAGTACTTGCATAGGCTATCTTTCTCTATCCTTTCACCCTCAAACTCTTTATATATTTGAGTGTAAGTTGAGTCTCTTGCAGGCAACCTAGAGTTGATTCATGCTTTTTATCCATTTTGCCAATCTCTGGATTTTGACTGGACAGTTTATTCCACTTGCATTCAAAGCAACTATTAATAATCCATGACTATCTTCTGTCATTATGCTATTTATCCTTTGTGTATCTTCTTCCTATTTTGTCCCTCACTTCTGCTAATGCCTAATTTTATAATTAGTTGTTTTATTGCGTTGTACCTTACTGCATGACTTCTTTCTATCCGGATATGTTTTTCATCTATTTTCATTACAGTTACCTTGGGTTAAACTTTAAGATTCTAAATATACAACAAATCATATATCATTTAATATCAACTTAATTTCCATAGCATGTATATTTCCTTTTCCTATAGCTTTCTTTCCAACTAGCATTTTTGGTAGTTGTTAGCACTTATATCTTTGTACACTGTATGTCTAGAAACATATATTTATCATGATTTTTTATGCTTTTGCGTTTTAACACCTGTAGGAAGTAAGTTACTTATCAAACAATGTGCTATGATAGTGCTAGCATTTATAATTACAGAAAAATGTACCATCTCTTAGTGTCTTAATTTCTTCATGCTGCCTTGAACCATGGTCTAGTGTCCTTTCCTTTGAGTCTGAAGAACTCCCTTTAGGATTGTGTGTAGGGCTGGTCTAGTGGTGATGAACTCAATAGTTTTGTTTACCTGAGAATATCTAATTCTATACCTAATTTTTGAAAGTAAGACTTGCTGGATATATATGTTGGCAATTGTTTTATTTCAGCAAATTAGGTATTTCAAACCACTGCCTTCTTGCCCTTATAGCTTCTGATGAGAAACCAGCACTCAATCTAATTGAAATGCCACTGTGCATACCATCTTGCTTTCCTTTCACAGCTTTCAGAACTCTCTCCATTTCTTTTGCAATCTATAATGTGATCAGTATATGATGGTGTGTATAATTCTTTATATTCATACTGTTTGTTGTTCTCCATGCTTCTTGAATGTGCCTGTTCAGGTCTTTTGCTAAGTTGGGAAGTTTCTGCCATTATTTCTTTGAATATTCCTTCTACCCCTTTCCCTCTTTCTTCTCCTTCTGGCACCCATAATGCATATATTTGTGTCCTTGGCGGTGTCCAAAAGGTGTTTTAGGCTATTTTCATTTAAATTGATTATTTGTTCTTTCTGCTCCTCAGCCTGAATCATTTCAAGTGTCATGTCTTCAAGGTCACTGATCCTTTCTAAGCTGCTCTTGTGCTGCTTCTGCTATTCGAAAACTTGTAAATAAATTTTATCAAAGGAAATAGCAAAATATTCTGACAATTATTAAGAAGTGTACAAAAGCATTGGTTGACCATCGATAACAACTGTGAAATACAAGGTAGGTAAAATCCAATCATTCAGAAATGATCCATCATAAAAGGTTTGTTATAGCATGAATTTGGTCACATTGTGGGGTCAAAGAGTGATTCTGTGAACACATTTCTCTCTCATTAAAGCAGAAAAAAAATTAAAAGTTGTTCTTCAGTAACAAAAACCTAATGAGATTTAAGTTGATTTTAATGACTCATCTACATAAATAACGTAGATCAAGCACAGATGAAATAAAAGTTTAATAACATCTAATGTTGCATGGTGATTTTAAAAATTAATACAATGTTCATTCATCATGCATAAATGAAAACAATTTAAGTTTTAAATATTTAAATAACATGATTGTTCAAAAGGTAAGCATATTTATGAGCACAATTTTTAACTGCTAAAGCATAGGAAACCATAGTATATAGAAGTTTAAAGAACTGCAATAAGAACCACTTCTTTGATTCCCTTTTGTTGAAAGTGAACATGTGCCCATTTTTCTCTCAGATAAATCCATCTAAAATTAATTAGTTAAGGAATTTATCTTTTAACCTATACTCTGAATCTTTTCATCTATATAATATTGAAGTTACAAGATTAGGAAGCACCCCTCTTTGATGTTTCTCACTTATTTTTACACTACTCATTTGGATTTTGAATAGTAAATTACTTTGGTACTGGAGCTCACTGCAGCAAAGGCTGGAAAAGTGAGATATCACAAATAGGAGATGATATAATTAAACAACTAAGAAAGGCTAATTCCTCAGTTATTATGGTTTTATGTTTGGTTCTTTTAAAAATTTTGTTTCTTTACTAAGACTCTCATATTCCTCATTCATTGTTTCCTGATATCCCTTAGTACTTTTTCTGTATATTATTTCATCCCCTTGAGCACTTTTAATTTTATTTTTTAAGGCTTTGTTTGGTATGTTCACATACTGTTCTTCTTCATTGATATTTTCTGGATTTTTATCCTATTATTTTTGGAATAGCCATCATCTCTCATTATTTTTTTGTGGTTGCTTTTGTTTGCTCATTTGTTTTGTATTGTACTATTTTGTAAACTGTACATTTAAAAGTTTTTAAATCTTGCCACTTAGATTTGTTATCTGGGATATCCATTTCTTAAATTTATGACCAGATCATGATAAGATGGAGATTTTATTTGGTCTGAATCCTCCTATCAGGAAAGTCTGCTGATACAGTGTGAAACCAGTGTGCAGTGTTTTCCTATTACCCTGTTTCTCTCAGTATCTTTATACACTCTATTTCCAGGAAAACATACCTCTCTCTCCCAGGTGTTTGAGGCCAGCAATATTTTGCCCCAGATTGTGCACATTTATGGTTTCTTACAATTGTTTGTTACCTTAAGCTGCTTTTTACTTAGCAAGTGAATATGAGATGAAGAGTATATCAGAGTGGACATCCTCACATCAGTCTTTCACAGTGAAAGCAGGGCTGGGTCTCCATGGAGGGGTACATACTGGCCCCAACATGCCCTGGGGAGGGGATCAGGAAAGGCACCAAGAGTTTCTCTGAGAGCTCCCACTGCTGAGCTTTCCTGGCCTGGCCAGCAAATGCAGCTTTTCCACCACATGTCACCTATAATCCTGAGGAAGCAGTACTACTGCTGTCCCTTTCTGGGAAGGTTTGATAGAGTGGATGATGAAGTCATTTTCCAGGAGGAATGTAGAAATGGACACCTTCCTGTCTGGTGTGGGTTGAAACAAGGGGTGCACTAAGAGCCATCCCCCAGTTTCCAGTTTGGTTAATAAAACTATGATGGGTGTTTGGCCATGCCCAACACTGGTCTTGGGGAAGAGAATATTTATGTCTCTTTCTCTCACAGGAATCTGGCAAGGATCTGGAATGCAAAGGGTCCTGCTCTGAGGTCAGTGGATGGGCACTGGTAGACATCTGTGGAGAGGGTGATTTATTATTCCTTACTTTATCAGCCTGTTCCTTTTGCTCTTGGATGCTGTAAAGGGCCCTTAAAGCATCTGGAGTTTCAAAATAGGTGTTTCAAAAAGTTCCTGCCTGTTTTAATAATTGTTTTGTTGAAAGGCTTAGTTGTGGAACTTCCTACTCCATCCACTTTCCAGATCCTCTGTATAGTTTATCACCTTCAGTCCATATTTGACCAATTTGCACAAAATCCATGTTCTCTTGACTGTTTTAAGATTTTCAGTTCTGTTTGGTTGCAGGCATTTTTTCTCATGTGCTTGAAGGAGTTTCCACCCACAGCTATAAATTAAATTTCCCCAGAATTTCTTGAAATGGTGACTTGATATCTTCAGTTTTGTTGTATCTGACATCTTGCCCTCTTCTTGCTATTATTGCTCCCCATATACATAAATGGTAAACCTGCTCAGGGTGGCCAGAATGCCCTTGGTATTTTGTAATCACCAACCCATCTTTTCATGTAATTCATTATGGATAATTTTACCATTACCTCCTCTGGTTCAGAAAGTGCAGAGTGTGGATCATAATGTTTACCAGCAGTGAATGCAGGGATGATGAGGGCCAGCTGGATCTGTAAAATCTGGGGAGGGCACAGGTGCCTGGAATCCTCAGTAGTTGCAGGAACTAGGTTACCACCAGCCCTATTCAGACCTCAGGGACCCTTCTCTATTTGGCCAAGGGATGTCCACTGGTCAACATAATAATCTTCTGCTCCTTGTCTGTGGGGAGAACAATGAGAAGCACCACTGCTCTGTAGATGGAAAGTCCTAAAATCCCTATTCATGCAGCCCTGTGAAGGACTCACTGGCAAAACCATGGAGACACTCTGGCTGAATTTTTTGGGGCAGTTTTCCAAGATAAAATCAGTATGGTTGGGAAATGCAGTGATGTCACTAACTTGCTTCTCTGGAGTCTGCAATGTTTACTGTGAGGTGCAGTTGGAAAAGACTAGAGGAGATTGAAAGTTGCACAGGAATAATGGGCTCCTCTGAGTACCCTCGAGATTCACATTTGCATTCAGTGGATACTCTAGGTTTCCCTGGTTTGAAGTAAAGGTCAAGGGAGTTTTCAGCATCCAACATGATAGGATTGAGTTACACAATAGTCTCCAGAGACAACATCAGAATCAGCTCTCCCTGCAGCTGAGCCAACAGTATGCAGGAGACACAGAGAGGGGATGTTAGTAGGACCACAGCCACTATCCCCTCCAGAAGATGAACAGACCCATGGGGCAGAGCAGGGAGTGGGGAAGGAGCTTCCTGTCTCCCCATAATATCTGTGGTTTCTCTACTACCCAAATTCTCCCAGGAAAACCTTTCTATCCAAGACTTGGGATCTTTATTTTGTCACTGAACCTCAAAATTTTCACATTAAACATGTTAAATAGTCCTACAGTCAGGGAATCAGTGCATGGTTGTGGGCCTTTGACAAGGACACACAGAAGACCAGGGACAAGTCTTGGGACATAAAGCAGCCCTGACTGAAGCTCTTGGCCTACATGATGTACAGAATGAGGAAAATTATTTCCCCAAAGAGTAGAAGGAAGAAAGCATTCTATTTTATGGTCCAATATAAAAACCAGTGACATGTGAGCATTTTTTGAGAACATACTTCTGCATAACACATACATATTTTATATTATGAGGGGATGAATGTGAGAGTATGAGTCACGGCATACAGGCAGAAGATAATAGAGTTGGGAAATACAAAATTTAAGTATATAATAATTGCAAAATACCTTTGGGATAAATTGTTGACATTTGTTAATACATTACAAAATTTAGAGTAGACCAAGAGAGGTTGATAGAAAAGTAAAATAAATTATTTTCCAAATTAAATTCACAGAATATATAGTGTTGTTTTATAGGTGAAAGTGTTGATAAATGTTAAGATATAAATTTTGGACAATATTCTTTGTCTACTTCATTTGATGTGTGCAAGTGTCAATTGCTGAAATGCCAAGAGTGTTATCCCAATTACAAGGAGAATCCTTAATGTTTTTGCATGGACTCTCACTGGGTGCATGTGGCAAATAGTGTGTACAGGACAGGGGAGCGGAGGTCCCCCCATGTGGCAAGGCATCCAGTTGCTGCTCAAAGGCCCTGAGGTAGGTCCATTCACAACTACCACACTGCTCTAGCTGTAACCATAAGCTAAAGTCTTAGGCTGAAGGAAAGTGACAAGAAACTTTCACAGCCATGAGAGAAATAATTTTTATTACTGGTGGGGGGAGGATAGAAGGTAGTCCCTCTTCCCTTAGTGGTGGGGGCAGGAACACATGGGGACTATGCTGACACCTGTGATAGATGAAGCAGAAGCCTGTGAGCCCAGGGAATGGCAGGAAGCAACCTCGTGCCCAACACCCACCATGGCACAAGGTGCAGTGACTGTGGGGACATCCCAGGACCAGCCAGCACCTACTTGCCAGCCCAGTGTGGGAGTTTTCTCAGAAGTGACTTATAAATCTACCTTCCAGCCTGTAGGCAACTACAGCTGGACCAACAGCTCAACAACAACTTAATGAAGGGCCCTGAGCCAAAGCTCTAATGGTAAGCCAGTGAAGAGTCCATGCTCCCAACAAAATATGAGATAATCAACACTGTTCAAAGCTACTAACATCTTGCTAATGCCATTTGAAAACATCTAATGTAAGATAGTAGGATCAAATGGGAATGTATCTAATAATTTAGTGGTAACTGAAGGTTAAGTTTTTATAAAATTAATAGGACTTCATTTTAAATGTATGCACTTAGGCACTGGGAGTTTCCATAATAGTTTCCATGAATTGAAATAAATTTTCCTTTTGAAATCTTTGACATCAATCATTAGGGCCTCAATTCCAAAAATAATTTCTTGGCTTCTTTGTGCTATACTTATCTTAATTCCTTATTACTCTGCCCAGGTGAATTTAGGAAAGCTGGATTTTTCCACTTTATATATAAAAAGAGGTAACAATCTCCAGGTAAACCATATACTTCTAAATCCATTTATTCAATGTTGTATCTTAATATATGTCCTTCCTACCCCAAATTCATGAAATCCACACTAGTGCTGGAACATTCTCATTTGTTACTAGATTATTCATAATGCTGGTTATGTACTGATCAAAACACTTCTCTCTCTACCAAGGTCAGGGAATTAGGGAGATACTGCATTAGAGACTTCCCCTTTCACCCCGAGTCTTCTCGTTACTCTGCACCCCTCTTGTAACTTCAGGTCTGCCCACATGCAAATCTCTCTTTGAGCCATGTAGGGAAGGAGGAGACTTAAACTGGAGCAAACCAGTCTGATATCTCACTCAGGGCAGGTGTCCAAAGAAGACAGGTGAAAACCATGTATCTCCTCTGCTTCTTGCTCTGCTGTTGGTGGCTCCCCTTGTGATATTTCCCAGGATTTCAGAAATGGGGTCGTGGGCTGTGGTGTCTTTTTTTTTTTTTTTTTTTTGACTCACTGTGGTTCTCCTTGTTTCAAGGTGTCCTGTCGCAGGTGCAGCTGAAGGAGTCAGGACCTGGCCTGGTGAAGCCCTCACAGACCCTGCCACTACCTGCTCTGTCTCTGGATTCTCCATCACCACCACTAATTACTGCTGGTAATGGATCTGCCAGCCCACAGGGAAGGGATTGCAGTGGATTGGGGATATATGTGATGATGGGAGGACACACCACAGCCTGTCCCTCAAAAGCCACAGCTCCACCACTAGGGACACATCCAAGAACCAGTTCTCTCTGCAACTGAGCTCTATGACTGCTGACGACATGGACATGTATTACTGTGCCAGAAACACAGTGGGAAGAAGTCAGGTTGAGCCCCGACAAGAACCTCCACTGCAGGGCCCCGGGGAGGCTGGGCTGCAGGTGTGCACAGGAACACAAGGGGGTGCACAGGATCTAACAGGAACAAGACCATCAAAGGGATAGTGAGAGAGTCTAGGAAAGAAGAGAATTTTGTGTTTTTTAGTTTTTGGACATGGTATTTGTGTGTGTGTGTGTTTATTTCCTCTGTCTGATCTTGTTTCCTCTAGGATTTAATATTTTCCCCTAGGCCTCTCTGTCTTCTTTCTGCCTTGTGCCTCTATTTCTCTTGTAAAGAAGAAAAAGCCTTGTCTAATTCCAGTGGGACTAGATTGAAGGATTATGGAATATATGTGTGTGTGTGTGTATAAGTGTGCATATGTTTATAAGTGTGCAACTATATATGTATCTGTGTGTATATATATGTGAAAGTATGTAAGAGTAGATGTACATATGCATATATATATATATATATATATATACACATATAAATGTGAACATATATATGTGCAGGCTTATATATATGTATACAAATACCTACCCATATATATTTATATAAACTTTTATATTTATGGAAAATGTTAGAAACTTTACTTAGGTTTTATCATAGCCCAGATCTAAATCTTTGGCCCTGGTAAGCCCCTCTTCACTTTCTTGATGGTGCAATTTCATAGCTGGTGCCCCTGTGAACCACAGCCTTGAAGTTTGGATGCTGAAGGCTCACAGCCTCCCCTATCCCTGTAGAATCACCCTCAGCCAAGCAAACTCTGCAACCAGATGTAACTGCCCTGTTCCACACCTGCTACAGGGTCAAGAAGTGTCTTTAGGGAATTCTCCTTCACTGCCCCTAATAAAAAGACAAGGTAATTGTTTTTATTGCAAATGGAAGAAGTTGAATTGTAGGTGAATATTTTGATGTAAAGCATGTATTCTATACACAGAGAATCTGTGCACATGCACTTGCATGTCTCTGAGCTGCAGAATCTTAGGAACAATGTCAGCCAATGCAGACAACAGATGACACCTCTCGATATGGACCCTCCATACTCTGAGGAACTACCTGGGGCATAGCCCTGTATTATCACCAAGAGGTGAGATGATCAAGGATATACGGGAGCAGGACCAGGTATGCAAAAACCAAGCAAGGAGGTGTCAGTCATCCCCACTCCCATGTCCTTGATAAAGCCATCCTTACCCTATAGTAGAATATTCTAATGAGAATTCTGCACACTTGTGAGGGTCACAAGAATGTCAGCTGTTGAGAAGGTCCTGTGCAGAGTCCCTGGTGATTTCACTATTGAATACTGACTTCCCTTGCCTTTAAATGTTCAATGCAAAGTAACACCATCTACTGGTCTCTGGTGATCACACAGGACAATGGACTTGGTAACTGGTTCCACAGCACTGGAACCTAATAATATTGCCACTTCCTAGACTGGATAAGGGATGTGCATTTCATATTGGCCCACCTTAACTTCTTGACTCTCTTAAAACTGTGCAAATTTCCCTGAAAATCTGCTGCCCACTTCTCTCCTAATGCAAAATTCTCTAACAAGAAATAGATTAGAGTCAAAATGAGAGAAGGTAATTCTATATAGCATAAGTAAGGAAAATTTTACCTATACTACACACACAGACACATGCATACTTGCACAAACATCCAGACTTTTAAAATACTGATTAGTGGGGCTTATTATTCTATCTACATCCAAGTAGACAAGGCTCTGGGTATTTCTGGGTACTCCACTATCAGGATCTGATGGACTCTTCTGGAAACCAAACTGCCCAAGGCTCCTAGCACAGGTTTATCCCAATACTAAGTATGAGAGTGAATTGCATTGGTTTCTCACAGACTTGTGTCAACCATTGGCAGGGTCACCTATAAGTTTGGGGGCCAGATGAATGAGGTCCTTTATTTCTGCTCTTCTAAATGGGATAGGAGATAATCAGGAATGGGGACTGGGAGGCCAGCAGGGGCCAACAGCCCACAAAGGAGCCCAGTATCAATGAGAATATAAGGGATCTGGGTGAAGCTTAGTGTAGCAGACATTCTTCAACATTTTCATCTTCACTTGCAAACCTGTATAATTTTCATTGTTTAAATTGCATGTGAAATCAAGTTTGTAAAAAACTTTTATTGAAAATTAGTTTTATATTTTGGAAATTGCACAAAAGTGTTTTGTCTATGTACACCAGGGCTATACTATTTGTATTTAAATGCTTATATGAAGAACATACCAAAGGTTTGATTTTAGAGTCTCGACAAGGTGCCCTGTGGGGTTTTTAGGAGGAGCATCTGGTCAGACCCACTCTATCATGACAAAATCAGTCACCGTGACTTCATCCCTGAAACAAGTGGAATCTGGGGCCCTCTCCTGTTCTCTAAACCCCACATCCTGCATTGTCTAGCTGCATGAGCCCTTTCTCTACAGTCAGTAGGGCCCACACTCAGTATCAGAATGAAAAGATAATAATTATGAGTACATATTTCAAGAAGGCAAGACAAGAATTTTGAGTTTTGCTTTGTTTCAATTAAGATGAAAGAAGCTAGACATAGTTTCTGCTCATGAAGTACATGATATGCAGGGTTTGTTTCTGGTGGGACAGATTTACCAGGTCCTCTGCTCCTGTATGACAACATGATAGCAACCAGCACGCCCAACAGACCCTGAGAGTGGACCCTAGATTCCAGAAGCAATAGGATCCGTTTCACCCACAGACTGGAGGATTCCATTGCTCAATGCAACCAGAAGACAGACATGCTGATCCTGCTATCAGGAGCACCTTAGCTGCCTCAAAAATAACATTTCATTTTGAATGATCTCAGCGTTATTGAGAGGTCACTCTGGTGGGCATTCCTATGCACCACATAAATAACCCTTTTTAGATTTTAATGCATTGGAATAGCTAGAAGTAAATACCTGAAACTATAAAACTGTAACATGGTAGCCTTGATGTTTGAAGACAAACATATAACAATGTAGCTTAGAAGTGGTGACAGTATAACTGTGAAAGCCTTGTGGATCTCATTCCCTTTATCCAGTGTAGGAGAAGATGAGTAGAAAAATGTGGACAAAAAACTAAATGGGGTTTCTTTTTTCTTCTTTAATTTTATTTTTATTCTTATTTTCATTTATTGTGGTACAAGGAAAATATACAAAAAATAGATTGGGGTGGTGAATGCACAACTATATGATGGTACAGTGAGCAATTGGTTGTAGACTTTGGATGATCATATGATATGTAAATATGTCTAAATAAAATTGAATTAAAAAGACGTTTCATAGAAGTTGCTCCTTGGCACTCGGGACAGAGAGTAGTATAACATGGATCTTAATGGAGCAAAGAGTTTAATGGCTTGGTGCTCCTGGCCTACACACAACAGCAGGGTTGGCGGATTACTTACTGATGTTTGCTGTAAATACAATGGGCCTTCTAGAGATGAAGTTATGGTGGACATGAAACTCCTCTCTCTCTTTTTTTGACCCAGATTGGTTGATAATTATTAAAAGAGCCTGATCTTTACAAAATGACACATTTTCTTAGGAAGCTTTTCAATATGACAATAGATTTGTGATGGCTAAACTAGATGATATGCAGTAAATATTTAGCAACTGTTATAGGTCTTAAATGATCAAGAAATTTTACTTTATGTATCATAGTTTCAATATTAATTATAAAATGCAATTATATGCTTTCAAAATGCATGTTAATCCTTAAAAGAACATTTTATTAAGTACATTTATTTCTCTTTTATTTTCAATTCTTCATTGTTTCCATATTTATAACCCAACTGGCTGCGTCATTTTTACAATACATCGGATCCATATCAACTGAGGACACACATTCTTCCTTCCCCTCTTCTCCTGCCTCAGTGACCCAACCCATCAGTCCTTCTGCTGCTCCGTTAAACCCTTCCCTCCTGCTGATCCACTGAATATTCATACAGAACCCAAGGCACAGTCCCTACACACAATCCAATATCCGAGTATAAGCATTTGAACTGTAAATTAACATATTTGTTTTTGTTTTTTGGCTTGTTTGGATGGTTGGTTTGTTGGGTTTGGCAAAAAAGTGATTTTATAAGAAGCACTTAGATTCCTCAAAAATATTTCCCGTTTGCAAACCTGAGCTGTGCAAACCAGGCATGGCACAGTAGCTGCTGATGTGCTAACTATTTCCATACTCTAAACCTCAAAAGCATTTCATTCAATTCATGGAAACATGTCAGCTCCAGATACCCCTCACTTCAGCCAGAACTGAAGTTGGGTCAAGGAAGGTATAAAATTAAAGTATTAAACATAATTTTAAATTGCATTGCATTTAATATACATTTTATGAAACACAGTTTACCAGAAAACTGAATGGATATATAAGTCATGATTTTGAATTCTCTCCAATATGATTAAGGAAGCTTCATTGCAGAATAAACCTCAACCTTCTCAAGGCAAGACCCATATCAGGATGTCATTAACATGTCAGAGAGGTAAGGAATTTTCTCTTATTTATTTGGTTATGAGCCAGATAGAATACTCATTCTCAGGACTAGGAGACTTCCTGATAGTCCAAGAAGTTAGAATGAGTTCATCTCCAGTGTCAGAGTGCCCCCAACTGGCCATCAGGAAAACGACTGGAAAATGTAAGATTGCAATTTTGACAGGCTGCCTCCATTGCATCCATATGCCCTCACCACCAGTGGCTCCAGAAACCTGTGAGGTCCTGTCAAGACCTACATCTTCTGCCCCTCTCCAATACAAAATTGATAATACCATTTGCTGGCGAGTTTGCAAAACACAGCCCCAATGATACTGCTGGTGGGAATCCATAATGGTGCAGCCACTTTGAAATACAGTTTGACAGATTCTTACAAAGCTAAACCTAGTCTTAGACTCAATCCAGCAAACATGCGCTTACTTATTTATCCAAATGACTTGAAAATTAATTTCTGCAATAAACATACATGTGACAGTTCATTGCAGCTTCGCTCATAATTGTCATAATTGTGCTAAAAGTCTAGTAGCAACCAAGATGTCCTTCAACATGTGAAAGGATAGAAACAAATCTGGTGCAGCCATATGATCAAACATTATTCTAATTGTTTCTTTCTTTTTAAAAAATATTTTCCCTTTTTTTTCTATAGTCTCAGAAATTATTTTAAGTTAATCTTCTAAAGTTTTGACTCAAAATTTCAAGTTTATTTAAAATACAAAAGTGCATTCTTTCCTATCTGCACCTTTTTTATAACATTTTGTTCTGCTTCTGAAATTTAGAACTTCAATTTTCTTTTTTATTCCCTTTCTGAATAACTTATTACAATTTAATTTATTATAATAATTTGTTTTAAAATTGTTTGTTCCATGTGTTCCTGTATTCCCAGCTGACTTCTTCTCCAAGTATTTGTTTCCTTATTCCTGTTTCTGTATCTGTATTTGTTTTACAAATTTTCTCAATATTTATGATATTAGTATTGTTTCATGGTCAAAGTAACGAAGAAAATGATTAGATAATTTTTATATATTGTCAAGACTTTGTGACTTGTGGTGAGATCTGGAACGAACCCATATTTAACCATTGTCATATTATTTTCATAAGTCTCATATTAGTTAATTGTAACAGAAACACTTTTATCACTTCCTGCCTGGCAACTGTCAGACTGGCTGCCTACACACTGGACTCTATAGAGGAATCAGACAGGAGATCTCACTCTCTATCTTGTGAAGATTCTGGTAAGCCTTCTTTCCATTTGGAAATTTCCATAAAATTTCATGACACTGAGCACAAATACAGTGTCACACAACACAAGTAAATGAAAAGTTCTTTATTTGTGAAAAGAAGTGAAAAGAAGCCGCTAATATTTTTCCTGGGATAGATAAGGATATCGGGAGATTTTGGTGTAAGTAAAAAAGCTTTTTAAATATCCAGTTCTGCAAGATGGAGATCCGTATCTTTCATATCATCCTTTCACATGAGAATCATGTATTCCCAAGACCAATTTCCCCTGCAGAGTCAGGTAATTTACATCAGGTCATGACAGCTCCCAGGTCTGAGATGCAAGTTAATGGTGCCATCAACTCAGATCCTGGAAATTGAACTCACAGACAGGGATCTGGTTTGGAGCTTCCTTGGGAAGGTAGGGTGAGGAGGGTCAAAGGAGCACGAGATGTCAGTCTTTCTGCTCAAATGGACAGTGCTCCTCCAACCATGCAGAATTGGGGCCCTGGATTAAGGGAATAGTGAGAGGCCCTTGCTCTGGGCAGAAAGAGTAAGCAGTCTCAGAGACCAAGACTGGGTGAGGTTCCTGATGGAATTGCCCTATACTCAGGGCTTTCTCCATCCCACAAAGCCTTGCTCTATACCCACTTATGGATAATGCCTCTCTTGGAAGGTGCAACAGTTCTGGGATCCTACAATCTGAGGGCCATTTTGCCCTGCTCTCTACTATTGCCTCCTATCCTAAGCTTTGATGTGGACTCTTCTCAGTTTTGATAGGTTATTTCATGGTGGGTGCCATTCTCAGGGGTTTGCACATCTTAAATGAAGCCATTTTATTCTATCAATGCTTGGATATGGCTCCTGACATTATCCCCTCCTGTGGTTGGAGACACTGGGGAAAGGGTCACAGTAGAACCAAACTGAGCTGGTGTTGAGAGAAGTGAATTGGAGGAAGAAGGAAGAGACGCAAGCTGATATAACTTTACAGAAGGAAATTTATTGAATTATAAGATTACAAGCATTTATCATTAATGAGGTGACAGTTGAAAGTAAAGCAGTCTGTCTTGCAGGCAAACAAAAAGAAAAGAAAAATTCACCAAACCAGGGAAAGCCCCCAAATCTGTTAATATGGGCTGGGGAGGTCCTGGCTTTTCAGCTGATCAGAGTCCTTGTTAGCACATGGTCCCAGGCAGAGTGTCCCCTCCTGGATGAGAACTCAAATGTTTCCTGGGACTCATGCCAGTATTTATGACAATTTGTTCTGGAGTAGAAGTGTTTTGCTACACCTCTAAAGGAAGGGCTAATTCCTTAGGACAATTACAAAGACTTCCTTATCTTAGTTTCACCAGCACATCTGGAGGGGGGAGCCTACCCCTTGGTGGAGGTACAGGTGATCTATTAACTATTATTGAATCTCCAGGATAAACTTTGTTAAGCTGTAGTGATTTCTTAGTAGACACACTAGTCCCTGCTAACATGCAGGGTAGCAAACTGCTTATGGTTCATGCTGGTTTGATCCATTCATTACACCTTTTACAATTTCTAACACACTTCAACATGGTTTCCATGCTGTACAGATTCTGCCATGTGTACCACACACACTGCCCTGTGGGGTGGGGGCAGCTTTCTGTGCTTGGATTATAGAACCACTGCCCAGAGTCACAGGTCACTCAAGCCATGGCTGGAGACCAGGTCAAGCATGGCAGGCTCAGCTGTTCTACCCCACCCAGTACGGGGGCACCTGGAAATGCAATGACTGTCACCAGCTCAGCCTCTTGTTTCCCCAGAGGTCCCACATGTTAGTCAACCTCGATGCTTATAGAAGAAATGCCCATCAGAGAGTTGACCCATGTTGTTGGTCTTCATCCTCTAAGTGGCCATGCAGATGCTGAGGCTCCTTCTCTGCCTGCTGGCAGCCTCACTGGGTGAAGGTCTTGATTGTCCAGGGGTTCACAGGCACTTGATTGTGGGATGAGGCAGACTCACAATGTATAACCTTGTTTCCAGGTGTCTTGGCTGAGCTGACACTACCAGAGTCAGGCCCAGGGCTGGTGAAGCCCTCACAGACCCTCTCCCTCACCTGCACTGCCTCTGGGGGCTCTGTAGCCAGCAGTAGCTACTGGAGTTGGATCTGCCAGCGTCCTGGGAAGGAGTTGGAGTGGATGGGGCAATTGAGATGAAACACTATCTATGATCCAGCCTTCCAAACATCTCCATCACAACTGACACAGCCAAGAATGAGTACTATCTGCAGCTGAGCTCTATGACTGCCAAGGACACAGCCACATATTACTGTTTGAGAGGCATAGTGAGGAGAATTCAGGATAAGAAAGACAGAAACCTCCCTTGCAGGGCTCAGAAGGGTTTTGGACTGTAGGGAACTCTCAGGGCCACCAAGGACAGGACTCAGCTTCAGGAGCAGGTGCAGTGTAGAGAAGAGTTTCCTGTCAGGATCTGAGGCTCCCTTTCCCATTACACCTATTTCCCTGAATATTTTCCTTCCCCTTGCCATTGTTCACCTTCATTTCAGTATTCAGTGAAATGTCTGGGCAATTCAGGGTCTGCATTTATTTCATATCAAATGGGACGTGAATTCACTATCCCCAGCCTCCATTTCCTATTACTTAGGTCTTTGTTTCAGATCCCAGTGTGATCTTTTCTACCTCATCTGAAATAGTAACTCAAGTACCACATGAAAAAATCTATGGGAAATAGTTGCATTTTCTTCTTTGTAAAAATTGAAACCAAGTTCAGAAATGAATGAGTAATTAAACCACTTACATTTGAATTATAAATAAAAATTAAAAAACTATAGCCATCAATCTTAATAATAATAAACTCTAGACTTCGGTTGTCTCTTGCTATTCCATGTATGTCTTATTTCTAATATTGGTTCCAATCCTGGACACCATGTTTAATTTTGTTTCATGTCTCCTTAGTCTCCTGTGATCCATGACAGTTTCTCATTATTGCCTTGTGTCTTCGGATATTTTGAAGAATGTCCCTCCATTTGGGTTGTGTAATGTACTTTCAAAATAGCACTGTGGTCAGTGTTTTGGGTAGAGAGCCACAGAGGTGCAATCCCTTCCCCTTTGACACACCACAGAGCAGAGGATATCCACTGACTCGACACTGCTGGTATTGAGTTCCATCACTCAGTTTGGATGTTAGTTCCCATACTAGCTGTATACATAGTGTTTGTCCCTTTCCATATTCTGAACTTTTTTCTTTTTTTGAATTGAGTCACTGGGTTCGTGGTATTTTCAAGAAGAGGGGAGTTGTGTTTAATGACATTGTTTCTTGGATGTTTATTTTATACTTTGGGTTATAATGCATTGCATCATTTATTTTCATGACCAAGTTGTTCTAGTTCCAAATGGAAGCTCTTTCAATGTGGTCAGTATATTCCTTTGACATACCCCAATCAGTATGTATCTGAGTGTGAGTGTGTATGCGTGTGTGAGTAAATAAGTGCATGTTTGTTGTGAGTACTTCCTTATGTTCTTGTACTACACATTCCCAGCCCTCATGTTGTGCTTTCCCTTAACCCATATTATAATTCCATCTGCCTCTGTACTTACAAAAGCCCATATAACCCCCAGGAGAAGTGTTAATAATAGCAAGAAGAGGGTCTCCAGAGGTCTCTAGAAAGGAGGGCTGCTGTGTCCACACCTCTCAAACAAGTAAGCTCTCAGATCTGTTTTGTACAAAGCTCTGGGTGGCAGCACCACCTCCAGGATGCAGTGATGCAGATCCACCTCCAGTGCAGGACAGACAGCACCACCTAGAGAACATGGGAAAGGCCCTGGACATAGTCCCTGGAACCTCCATTTGGAGGCTCAAGGAGCTGCCCATCTCCTAGTCTGATGCATTTATCCCTCTTCATTTCAAATTTGGGTTTTGATGTATGTGGTTTTAGTTAACTCCAAACCTTTTATAAGTTCCCCCCAAATTGAGTTAAAAAATAGCAATGGTGCCCCCCATGTATCTTCTCACCTTGACAGTTCCAGCTCCTTTCATTTGCTCCTGCTTTTTCATCTTCAGTTGCTGCATAAATTTGTGTACTGGCAAGACAAAGACAAAGGGTTTGGGAAAAGAAGCTTCTTGGGAGGGTTGGTGCTCCCTGATTCTCAGATAAATCTGCCCTGTAGACTCTTGAAGACATCAGGTGGCCCAGATTCTAATTTACCTTCTAGTGATCTAGTAAATGCTCATTGTCAGTTATTTTCTTGCTCTGGTTATATGCCTATGGCACATACATGATAATTACAAGAAAAACATGAAATCTCTGTATATTGTTATAGTCATGATGACTGTTCTCACTTGTGAGTCAAGGATTTCAGAAATAAGGTGGTGAGTCTGTGGCTTCTGGTTGTAACTTACTGTGGCTCTCATGATCCCCATGTGTCTTGTCCCAGGTGCAGCTGCAGGAATCAGACCAGGACTGCTGAAGCCCTCACAGAGTCTTTCCCTCTCCTTCCTTGTCTCTGAGTTGCCCATCACAATCAGCAATTGCTACTTGTGTTGTACACTACAGCTCATGATGTAGCTGTAGAAGATGAGGTGCATTGATGCTGGTGCTGGCACAGCATAAACCCTGCCCCCTATAGTTGATACTCTGACTCCAGAGACACATTCAATAGCCAATTCTCTCCACAACTGAGGTCTAAGACTGACAGGGAAACAGACATATATCAATGTGGGAGACATACAGAAAAGCCGCTATGATTACAGACATAAACCTCTTCTTCAGGGAGGCTGATATTAATGAGCCACTTTGCAGTATGCTTCTTTGAGGCAGTTTTCCTGAAATGATTAGATAAAATGGGATCTTCAGAAACAACTTCATTTGTTGTTTCTGAAAATTCCTGCTTCTCTGATTTGAAGCAGTCAATGTATAATGTGAGGCTCTGAGCCTGAGGGTGAGCTACCTGTCCCAGTCACACAGGGGTGACATGCAAGAGACAGGATCAGTGCAGGTGATCCTTGTGCATTTGTAGTGGGCAGAGGTGAGAGCTCACCTAAGCTTGTTCCCAAATGTGATGATACCACTGAAAATTGCCGTTTTGATAACAGTAAGCATTTCTAGTTCTCTACTATAATATTCATATATGAAGTTTTTGCTGTAATTCTCATTTTGCCTTCTGTGAGATGGAAGCTTACAGGAGAGGGGTCACAGCATCACAGGGCAGAAGGGGATGGAGCTGTGCTAGGCATGTGGCCACAACTCCTTTCTCAGACCTCAGCCACAATCCCAGGATTCAGTGACACAGGACACAGGAGGGCAGCTTTCAAGTGATTTTCAAGGTGCCTGATTCCTGTGCAGTGTTGCCCTCTACTTCTTATGAACTCATGCCTTCTGCAAAACATTCAGTGTGTGGCTAAATTGCCAAGGATCTGCATTTTATTTCCTTGATGTATTGGAAAACATTTTCACTGAATTCCTAATGAATTCACTGACCTTCTGTTTTCTTCACAATCACATTGTACCCAAGGGGTTGTCGTAAGCGAGGGTTAAGTTCAATATGTCAACATAATTAGATTTTGGTGTCCAGTTGTTTGATTATGAAAGCAAGAACCTAATTGTTAATGTCCTCACAGTAACAATTTTGTGGTTGTTAAACATTCCTTTGTTGGTTACGTCTATGGTTGATTACATCTACGGCTGATTACATCTACAATCACCAAAAGAGATTGCTTCAGCAATGGCATGAACCTCATCCCATCAGTTCAAGGCCTTAGAAAGAGAATGGATGATTTTAGCAGTCAGAAAGATTTTCTATCTTACTTCAGTGAGCCATCTTCTCCTGGGGAATTTATTGAAACCTTCAGCAGGCCTCCTAACAAGTGGTCTGCCTTACAGAATCCTGAATTTTGAGTCTCCTTGATTATGTGAGCCCATTCCTATAATAAATCTCATAATATTATCTTACAATTAGTAGTAAATATATATTTATTTGAGATTATAAAGTATGATTTGAGTTGGTTCTTCAATTTCTGGAATTGGTTCTTATTAGATTCAAAGGCACTAATGGCTCTATTTGCATTGATCAATATGTCATTGACAATATGTGTCATGAATTGGCAACAGAGATACGAAAAATATCACCATTGGGAACTGCTATTCAAATGCTTATAAGGGGTCAGGATATGGGTTAGAGTGTATTTAATAACTCAGGAGTTTTGTGCCATTAAAAAGCATGATGATGTTGGATGTTTGTGCTTAAATATGATGGATATAGTTGTTAGAGGAAATGAAGAACTCAAAAATTCTAACTCACACCTCAAGAGCTGCATGAAGTATATGAAAGTGACTATGTAAACCCTGAAAGAAACTCTTATTTCCTGAAGCCACAGATTTCAAATTTCAGGAAAACCAATCCAGCATATCATTGCATGAGTTGTTGAATTCCAATGTAAATTGAATTTCTATCTTTGCAGAGTGTAGGCTGTTAAAATGAAAGCATTATTTGGAAGGAATGGTTTATGAAAATAAGAATAGGGTCATATATATGGGGTGGTAATGATGACTATTGGGGCCACTGAAACCCTACATTCTACTGAGTCTTCTTTGTCAGATAAACCTGTAATGGTCTGCTCTTAGGAATCAGCTGGGGATCTCCATCCTATTGGGAGGAGCCAGCCATCCTTCATCTATATGAAGAGATTATTCCTGCAGTGCCTGATAAAACTGGAAATGCTCTCCTGAGGAAACAGCACTCACACCTCAATATGAAGAGACTAACCTAGGTTCAGCACATGAAAATGGAATAGAATGCCCTGAGTTAGTTTCCTGGAAAGGAACTGATATTTCCATTGACCCACTCCACCATTCTTCTATTGCTCCTTATCTATAATTAGACTGATATCTCAACAGTCCTCAAAAATGAGGAGCGAAGTGTATCCCATGTGGATATGTGTTACACTACAAAAGAACTTCATGGTTCCAAGTTATTTAGACAGGCACCAGGAGATTCTGTGTGGGAATGGATTTTAAGGGTGGGGGATAATTGTGGAAGAAATATGAAGGAGGATTCTCTGAATATATTGATATGAAATTCTGGATTCAATGGTGTGGATAGATGGAATAGAAAGGACTCTCACAATTCTTGTGATTGACTGTAAAATTGAACAAAATCTGCTCTACATTATCAGCGGTTTAAATGCCAGAAATGTGCTGGCATAATGCAGATGAGGGGATACAATGGATTAGAGATATTGGAGTGTTAGAGTGGATGTATCAGGTAAGAATTAATCACCCACCCCAGGAATGTCCAGAAGACACATCTTTCACCAGGACTGGAAGGCATAAATTTATATGGGCAGTCCGATATTTCTATAGATCTCTGTTATCATTCTTCCCTATAGTTCAGATATTTCTATGAGAATGGCAGCTATTAAACTTGTATCCTTAAACACAAGAGGGATGATCAGATTGCAGGTGAGCAGGAGCCAAGTGTCAGTACTTAATTGCCAAATATATGGTGGGTGTGGCTATGATAATGGATTGCAGATTCAAAGCAGTGATCAGAAAATAAGTTGATTTCCAGAACTATGGTTTTGGCTAATGTATCATCTGTACCTATATTCCAGAAAATCTAATGGTGCTGGAGGACTCAGGGGCAAACAGAGATGATGTTTCAATACTTTGGCAGTATCCTGTAGTAGATTTGACTCGACTCAAGCAGTTCCTGGAGGCACAAGTAGGTAACATGAGAAAGTGGTCCAAATGTCTGTGCTCCCAAGCTAACTATATTATATTATCTTTCCAAGACTGTACCCATGTACTCCTGTGGAGTTCCCCACCATCAGCTGACTGAGGAAGAGAAAACTCAGGCCTGATTTAAAGACAGTTCTGCATATTATACAATTATTATCTAAAAGAGGACAGCTGCAGCTGGGAAATTTGTGGGAATTCCCTGAAGGACAGTGGTGACTGGATATCCTCAGAGTGGGAAGAACCTATAATGGTGAACCTACTTGTTAATTTTGCTTGGAAGAAGACATTTCCAGGGATGTGTATGCTTTCTGATTGATGGTCTCTGGTCAATAGTTTAGCTGTATTGTTATGGACTTGGAAGGTATATTAATGGTGACAGAGAGGTCTCTGAGAGAGATATGTGGATAGACTTTTATGAATGGAGGAGAGACATGAAGGTATTTGTTTCCCATGTGAATGCTCACCTCGGGGTGATTCAGCAGAGGAGGATTTTAAAAATCAAGTGGATCTATTGACCCATTTTTGGGATTCCAGAGAACCACATTTCCCAGTCACCCCTGTCACTTTCCAATGGGCTTATGAAAATATCCATGATGGTAGGGATGGAGTTCATGCATGGGCTCAGCCACATGGGGTTCCACACAACAAGCCTGGCATGTAGACAACCAGGGCTGTGTTCCCCATATGTCAGCAACAGACCCCAACAGTTATTTCCCAATATGGCACTATCCCCAGAGGTGAGCAGCCTGCTACCAGGTGGCAGGTTGATTATATTGGACCATGTCCATCATGGGTGGGGCAGCACTTTGTATTTACTGTAATACATACATACTCTGGATTCATATTTTCCATCCCTGCATGGAATACTACTGCCAAAACTACCATCTGTGGACTTAAAAAGTTCCTTATCCACAGTCATGATATTTCAGACACTATCACTTCTGATCAAGCAACGCACTTTATAACCAAAAGGGAGGGAAAGGGCACAAGCTTATGGAATTCACTCTTCTCACCATGTTGTTCATCACATGGGTGGACAGAATGAAAGAATATCTTTTTAAAGTCTTAATTATAAAACCATCTGCATGGAATTTCCCTCCAAACATGAGGCAGTGTTCTCCAGGGGGCTGTGTATGCTCCATATGTGCATCCACTCTCTGGTGCTGGTTTTGTCATAGTTAGGAAACACAGGTCCAGTAACCAAGGGAGCAAACAGGAGAGGCAACCCTCACTATTACTCCTAGTGTTTCTCTAGAAAAACTGTTACTTCTGTTTCCTGCAAACTTTACCTCTGCCAGCCTGAAGATTTATTTCCAGAAGGACAAATGCTTCCATGAGGAGACATAACAAGGACTTCACTTAGCTGGGAGTTAAGGCTGCCATCTGGCTATTTTGTGCTCCTCATGACTCTAATTCAACAGACAAAGAAGGAAATTACAGTACAGGCTGGGGTGATTCGTCCTGATTATCAAGGAGTCAAAGGACTAATAATAAACAGTAGAGATAAAGAAAGGTTTGCTTGGGACACAGGAGATAACTTGAGGCATCTCTTAATAATACTACCATGCCATGGGATTATAGTCAATCATAAAATTCAACCTTCAGGAATACAGGTTTTGGTCAGCTCACATGGCAAGGTGCCAAACTTTCTCTGGTGCTTGATTAGGAGAAAGGGAATATGGAATGGGTAATGGAAGAAATTGTAAGGTAGCTTGGTTCAAAAGGCAGACAATTAAGCACACAACAGGCAGTGGTAAAAAGGATTTATTTGTTGAGAGAAGTCCCAGGAGAGCCCTGACCAAAAAAGGAATGCTGCTTTGAAAACTGCAACATTAGGTGGTGGGATTCGTTTATCATAGGGCTTTCTGTCCATTAGGTTATACAGTGTCTTGGACATGTAAGGTATGTGACCTTTGGCCAATAGGGGATTACATATAGTTTATCCTGTAAATTTGGCAATTCCAGGTTTGTACAATTAAACAGGAGAGGTGAGGAGGGAGAGAGTAAAATTGTGGTGCAGGAAATGAGGAAAGGGGAGGGGTCAGTGATTCTACTGAGTGTCACAAGGTGGGGGAATGGGGAAGAGGAAATGCTTAGCACAAAGGGAATGGCATGAAATGGGGAAAGGGTTGGGGAGAGCTGTGGTGCAGCCTGCCTTCACGAAAGAGGGAAAAGAAGAAGGGTTCTGTGCCAGTTTGAATGTGTTATGCCCCCCAAAATGCCATGTTTTTAATGCAATCTTGTAGGGGCACATTAGATTGGAATTCTTTGAGTGTTTCCATGGAGACGTGACTCAGTCAACTGTGAGTGAAATATTTGATTGGATAATTTCCATGGAGTTGTTACCCTGCCCATTCAGAGTAGGTGTTAATTGGATCCCTGGAGTCATATAAAGGAGTTAACAGACAGAAGGACCTCAGAGCAAGAGAAAGTGACATTTTGAAGAAGATCTTCATCTAAGGGAGAACAAAATGCCCAAAGAGCAACATTTTGGAGTCTGTCATTTTGAATTACAAACTGGGAGCCAGCCATGTGCCTTCCTAGCTAACAGAGGTTTCCCTGATGCCACTTGCCACTGTCCAGTGAAGGTACCTGATTGGTACCTTGGACACTATATGGCCTTAAGACTGTAACTTTGTAACCAAATAAAACCCCTTCAGAAAGCCAATCTATTTCTAGTGCTTTGCAAAACAGCAGTATTAGAACAGAACAGGACCCCAAGCCCATACCTAATAGAATTTAGCTATAAATTCATGTTACGTATATGTGACTACTTGCAGAAATGAGGACTATGATGGTTATGAGTATGACTTCTATGTTTGTATATGAATATGTTTGTATATATACATAAAGCAAATGTTTGTTTCTGTCCATATCTCATCCCCTTAACATATAACACAATACTTTATATGGCAATACTTAAGTTACAGGATATCAAGTTTAAGAATGAATCTTACACAAGGACATGTATCCACTTTTAAGAAAGAGTGCATTTCTGGTTTAGAAACAGACAGGTGAACTATGTTAGGCAAAATTTTGTCTGTTACTGTATTTACCTAGGCATTAATTATGATTTAATGTGATGTGTATGGGAGCCAATTTGACAAGGGGTGGGCATGTAAAGTACTTGTGTCAATTTAGCTAGGTTATGGTGTCTGGTCAAGCAAGCACTGGATGGTTGTTACTGTTAGGATATTTCATTTATTTTAATAATGAATTATTTTGCTGCACCTGTGGCTGATTCTGTCTACAATCAACAGAAGAGTTTGCTATCAGCAATGAGAGAATGTTCATCTCTTAAAGAGAATACTGTTTATTTTTGATGATTTCAGCAATGAGAAAGAAGAATTACTATATCTACTGCAGCCAACAAGATTATCCTGTAAAATTTATCATAAACTTAATTAGAGTTCTCAACTTTGAACCTGCCCTATGGAATTTCTACTAGCAATTGTCCTTGCTCCTGTGGGTCGAATCTGATCATAAACCTGTCAGTTGTTTCCCTGGTGAAAATTGATTAATTCTTCATGGAAGCCCCAATCCAATAAACCTGGCAACTTTAGATTATCTAGAATATATGCAATTTCACACTCATACACTCATTCCCAAATAGACTATATATTATATTGTAAGAGAAAAACAGTATATTTTTAAGTAAGGATGATATCTTAACAAACTGCAACAGAATAAATTCTGCATTTCCCCATTTACTTTTTATTTTTATTATTCTGGGAAACAAGGTCAATATTCCACACATATTAGAAGAGTTCCTGATATGCAGAAAATCTGTCCCTTCATGCAATCCAGCTCCATTTTCTGTTCAAAAGTTGAGACACAAGAAACGTCCCTCTCACTGAGTTTCCTCATATTTTTATATTAGGCAGGATGATTCCACAGGAAAATCAAACCATTCAGTGTTGGGTGATTTTGTACCCCCTAGATTGTAGGGTCACAAGCACTCCTCACCTTATGTTGAATCTCACTTTTGAATCAATATTCCCTTCTACAATAACATCAAAATATTGGGTTTCTTCTTTTGGTTGTAATTGTTCTGAGTGTGTAAAAAAGATAGCTCAGGAAAGTATAGTAGGAAGTAAGAGTCTGAATGTAACTGTCTTAGAATCATTCTAGTTTCTTGCTGCCTTACCCACATGTGTCTGGAGGAGGAGGGCTCTAGAGTGGGAAACTTTCACAATGCTCTTCATTTACATGAGCACTTTGCATTCTCTCTAACATCTCTTATCCTCATCTCTCTCTCATTTCTCCCATTTTAAAGTTCTAATCTTTTTTTCTAGATTATTTTCTAATTTAATCTTTCACTGTGCGTAATGTGGGTTCTGTCCTTTATTGTTTAACTTCAAATTTATTCATGTTTTTAAATTATTTTTGTTTAAATTGTAAATTCTATATTCTACCCAAAGTTGTACAAGAATCTGTTGGCTTTGTCCTTTAAATAATATCATCTACCTACATCACTATTTAGGGAATTTGGGAATTATGTCTACTGCACTTGATGTATTACCTCCTAATATATCATTGATTCTTTCATATTCTCAATTTCTCTTTTGAGGACCATAATACAGAGCAGTTCACTGTAGTCTGTATTGTTCCATGCCTGGTGCCAGAACTGGATGCTGATTTCTTGAGAGGAAGGGCCAAAATTTATCTTCCACTCCATTTCCTGAACTAATTTAATCAGACCCTGACAACACATCACACAGTTAATACTTTTTATTAAGTTTATTTTAGAAAATTTTACACATCTCAGTTTTGAGTGTAAAGAAATATATTTGCAATGTCTAAAGATGGGAAAATTAAAGCTGTTGTCTCACATTGCTACACAGATTAAATAATAGCTAAACAAAGCCACAATATTCAACTGGGAATGAATGTATTCAGAAAAATGCAACTGCTAACTTAACCATCACTATTTCTTCAAGGAAGAAATGTTGCAAAAATTTGCAGAGATTAGGTCTGTATAATTTCACAATGAAATTTCTTTTGTTTTCTCATACCTGATTTCCTCAAAAGCCATCATTTCTTCCTGCTTCCTTTCTATGGTCAACATTCAGGCATATATATAGTACTCAAATATTAAGAAATATTATAGAATTGAATGTTGTCAAGATATTTCAAGGGAAAAATAATACAAGGGGAAAGGCAGTCTTGCAAATATTTGAAAGAATGGATAAGTAACATGACTAAATGGGAGGAGGATGATAGTTTGAATATTGTCTTTCCTGCCTTTATATCTCCAGTCTTATTTTATGACTTTTTAGTGATTCAGAATTTATAACATCTTTTGAATCTTTTGAAAAGTTTACACATTGTTCTCAATAAAGTTTGTTTTACTTTACATTGTCACTTTCCAGTATTGTAATGTGGGGTTTGTCACTCCTTACACTCCTTAGGTTACAATAATTAGAACAGAAAATGCTTTCCTTTTGTTGAAGGATGGATCATCTGAGCACTTTTCAGGAACCATAAAATCTAATAAAGGTTACTGCCCAGCAGACAGCAGCACAGCTAGTCTTGTGGTACAAGTTCTTAAAGCCTGACACCTACTCAGATACTATTTCTGCCTAGGTGAGTTCTGGGAAATCTCTTGTGACTTCACAGCCATGGGGGACAATATACTATAGAATATCTACCCAGGCTTGATGTGCTGATAGACATGGAGTGGAGGGCCATGGGGCTGCCTCAGGGATATTGTGGCTAGGCCTGTTCCATAAGAATCTCATTTCTCAATCTGAAAGAATAGAGAGGGTAAATTGAGGTTCTTGAGGTATACTGAAAATTCAGGTCCTTTCTGGTCTAAAATGAAGGTGTCCAAACCCTGTGGTGCTTCAATGCTAAGTTGTCCTGGTTGACAACATGGATCCTGACTCCAAGGACAGAACCATGTTTCTTGATTTATGGGTTACAACACTCTTCTCTTTACCCCAGGTATCTGTTGACCTGTGATTATCAGTAACTTCCTAGAGAGAAGAGACAGACAGAGAGAGAGACAGACAGACAGAGAGAGAGAGAGAGAGAGAGAGAGAGAGAAATTAATGGTGACACCACAGTCACAGTGAGTAGGTCTCCACTACAGGTATTTAATATACTGAGAACACCAATTGCACACTCTTCCGCAGCCAAGGGTATGTTCTCATAGCAAACTTCTTAGCTAGCACATCCTCTGGAGGATGCTTTCCTGTCCTCCTTCTCACTTACTCAACTCTGTGATTGCTCATCCCATGCCAACACTTCATTCTCTTCCACCATTCATGAATTTTCTGAAAGTCATGTCCACAATTGCCAGTCTTGTATCTCATTCACCATTTACTCAGCTTCCTTTAAAGCTTCACAAAAATAATATCAGCCAACTTCCACCAAGGGAAATCTCTTCTGCTACCTCATGCTTCAGAAGGTAGATTTCATTCTCCCATTGGTCCTTGATGCTGCACATCTTAGTACTGATCCCATGCAGCTCTGACCCTTCTGCCTCTCCACAGCCCCTTTAATCCACAAATTCAGCCATCACCATTGGTGACTTCAGCGTTGAACTCAAACGATGTCCAGAACACTCTGCTGCCAGTTTACTTGTTCCATGCCTCCTTTATGCAAGTGATGCCTAGTAAAGATTCCTCACCACCTTTCTCCTTTTATAGTGACAAAATTCACACAAAACCCTCTCCTCCAGATATATTTGGCCCTGATGCTGCTCATCTGTGTGATCTCACCCCAGGCCATATCACCATGTAAAATTGCTGTAGTTCAGATGCCCCCAAGCCAGGTTCCTCTTTTCTGAGTTAATCATTGGGATCCCAACTTGTCTCCTACCTGGTCACTGCTCACCACACACTCATTATAAATGTAACTTGAGGTTAGGTTATCTTTTTTAATGCAATTTTATTGAGATATATTCATATACCACAAAATCTTCCAAAGTTTTCAATCAATGGTTCACAGTATCATCATATAGTTGTTCACTTCTCACCACAATCAATATTTGAACATTTTCATTACTCCAAAAAAATAGTAATAAAAATTAAAACCAAACCCAAAACATTCCTTATCCATTATCATCCCAATTACTTATTCATTCATTGATTCATTCATCTTTTTTCCTTACTTACCTTCCCATACACTGGCTAAAGGGGATGTCAGTCACAAGGTTTTCACAATTGCATAGTGATACCTTAAGGGGTATATAATTATAAAATCATCTTCAAGAATCAAGGCTAGTGGATTCCAGTTCAATAGTTTTAGGTGTTTCCTTCTAGCTATTCCAATACACCAAAAAACACAAAGGTGTATCTAGATAATGCATAAGAATAACCTCCAGAATGACTTCTTGATATTATTTGAAATCTCTCAGCCACTAAAACTCTATATTGTTTCATTTCTCTTCCCCATCTTGGTCCAAGAAAGCTTTCTCAATTCCAGGATGCCAAGGCCAAGCTCATCCCTTTGAGTCATATTCTACAATGCTCATGAGATTTACACCCCTGAAAATCATGTCCCACATAGGGAGGTGGACAGTGAATTTATTCACAGACTTGGCTTTGAAAGAGATGCCACATCTGAACAATAAAAGATGTTATTTGGGGAAGACTTTTAGGCATAATTAGAAGTACCCTTAACTTCTCCTTTGTGGGTATATGTTTCTTAATGGCAAGCCCCAAGATTGAAGGTTTGGCCTACTGAATTTGTAGACCTCATTACTTGTGAGAATATCAGAGCTTCCCCACGTGTGGAAATTTAATAATTCCACATTTTCCCCAATTTCTCAAGAGCACTATATAAATACATTTTTTAATTCTCTGCCTGAGTTCATCTGGAATGTATCAGAGCATCATATTAACCTGTGCACACTAATGAGGTCTCACTTCATATTCAAGGCTCCATGTAATTATGGTGTTCAAATACACTGACCATACAAGTAAAATTAGATTGTGTGCCACAGCAAATATAAATTTTGCAACAAATATATGTCTCTTCCTTTGGTATCACACAGAAGTAGATATTTCAAGACACCACGATTATCATCCCTTACCATTCAGTATATTTGCCTTTGTTTTAGCCATATCAACCTCATTCATATCTCTATTTGAAATCTGATCTCTTTTTCAGCTTTTTTAATAGTTGCTCTAAGTCAGTAATACTGACTTTTGTAGCTGCAGAATTCTAATACTAGTCTCAGGTTTCAAAACAGAAAACCAGATATCCAGGGAATGACCAGGTTACATACAAAGAGCCCAGCATCTAAGAATTAAGAAATAACCCTAACAACTCAGGAATAGATGTCATTTATGTAAGAGCTTGCCATCTAGGAACCATTAAAATAAGCTTTCTCCTGATAACTTTTGAAACCAAATTTTTCAGAGATTGCAGATTATATTTGGTCCATATTAGTGAGGTATTACAATATCAGTTTAGTTTTTATTTCTAGCTTATTTCACTCAAGAGACTGTCCTCAAGTTTCATTGATCTAGTTGCATGCTTCACTTCCTTCCTTCTTGCAGCCAGTATATATTCCATTCTGTGGATGCACAATAGTTTGCCCTTCCATTCATCAGTTAATGTATTTAGGCAACCCCAATCCATTGAAATTTGTAAATAATGTCTCCATAAAAACCAGTATGAAAATATCAATTAGTGCCCCTCTTTTCAGTTCTCCTATGTATATAATGTTGCAGGATCATGTGGCAATCTTCTACTTGGCCTTCTGTGGAGCCACCAGTCTGCCCTCCAGATGGGCTACACCATTCTATTTCCCTACCAACACTGAATAGGTACATCTGTCTTTCCATATTTTCTCCGTCACTTGCATATTTCTGTTTATTTTTAAACAGTTTTATTCACAGGCCCTACAATCCATCCTAATTAAGCAAGCAATGGTTCCTATTATAGTCACATAGCTAGGCATTCACCACCACAATCAGTATGATGACATTTCTGTTGCTCTTGAAAAGAAAGAAGTGGAAAAAAAAGAATATAAATATAAAATATATAAAATAAAAAGGAGAAACAACCATGACATCAAGAATCTCATACTCCTCTCTTATATCCCACATTATTGACATTTAGTTTTTGTATTTTACCTTGTTACATTTCATGTAAGTATATTACAATGTTACTTTTAACTAAAGGCGGCAATTTTCATTGTTTCTATTTTTCCATACACCATCCCATTTGTAACACCTTGCAATGTTGACATTTATTTCTTCTCCTTCATGTAAAAACATTGTTATATTTACACAATAGATCACAATCATTGACTATTTTAGGTTTTCCTAAGTTATACAGTCCCTTTCCTTATCTTCTGTCTTGCCTTCTGATGTCATAATGGCTCTAGCCTTCCTCCTCCAACCCCACTCACATTCAGCTTTGTTCATCACACTTACAGACTTGTGCCACAATGTATGATTTTGTATTTTGGATTTTATATGCCCCATCTTATTTTATTTTTTCTCTCTCACACTTTTTACCATTACTTATAGTCTTCATTTCTACACTCATCTTCAAACCTCTCTCTCTCTTGTTTTTCCCTATCTGCTTCTAGTGTTCTATTTAGTATTTCTGGTAAAGCAGATCTCTTGTTAACAAACTCCCTCAGTGTCTGTTTGACTGAAAATATTTTAAACCCTCCCTCATATTTGAAGGGCAATTTTTGCTGGATACCAATTCTTAGTTGGAAGTCTTTCTCTTTCAGTATATTAAATTTATCATACCACTGCCTTCTTCACTTGATGGATTCTGCTGAGAAATCCACACATAGTCTTTTCAACCTTCCTTTATATGTGATGGATTGTTTTTCAATTGCTTCTTTCAGAATTCTCTGCCTTTGATATTTGACAATCTCAATAGTAAATGTCCTGGAGTAGTTTGATTTGGACCTATTCTGTTTGGTGTAGGCTGTACCTCTTGAATCTATAATTGTATATCTTTCATAAGAGATTTCAAATTTTCAATGATTATTTCCTCCATTACCCTTTCCTCTCCTTTTCCTTTCTCTTCTTTTGGGACACCTATGATATGTATATTTATGCAATTTGTGTCTTCATTCAATTCCTAGGGTCCCTCCTCTTATTTTTCCATTCTTTTCCCTATCTGTTCTTTTGTTTGTAGGATTTCTGATGTCCTGTTCTTAGTTCACCAATTCTTTCTTCTGCCTCTTCTAATCTGCCTTTGTAAGTCTCCATTGTATTGTTCATATTTCTATTTTGCCTTTCATTCCCCAATGTTCTGATAATAGTTTTTTCAAACTTTTGAGTTCATCCTTATGTTAACCCTGTCTTCATATCCTCCAAAACTATTGTCATGTCTTTCCTCAACTCATTGATTTGATTTTTGAAATGACATAGAATGTTTTTTGAAAATCTTTAATTAGTTATTTAAACACATGTGCCATGTTTGAAGTTTTAGTTTGTGCCTTTGACTTGGCCATATCTTTGTTTTTCCTACTGTGACTCATAATTTTTTGTTATGCTTTTTACCATTCAGTGTGAGTAATTTTTTGTACTTGACTGCAATATAGCTCTCTTCTCACCTGAAACACACTTATGCTTTTAAATGTTCACTCTGGAATCATTATTAATACCTTATAAAATCTTATGTATCTCTCTCTTGATTCAACCTTCCATTCTACTCACTATCAATTATTTTCCTTAATTTTACCAATTCCATGTGGGGTCATTTCCATTCTATTTTAAATTACCTTATACTATTTTCTGTGGTATGCTCAGCTGATAACTGAATTTCATTAAGATTTTTTCTCCAACCTTCCCCATCAAATCTTCAGTTAAAATGATTTATCTGAATGAAATGTTTTAATACATGTTTTCATTGATGGAGAATTATAAAGAAGCACCAGTTTTCTGCCAGTCTTATAGTACTCAATCATTGTTTCTGTAGGCAAATGTTCATGATAAGTTTTATTTCAGTCTATGTCTATTTCTTTGTTATTAGAGAAGTTGTGGTTTACAACACAGCCATGCATAAACGTTAGGATTCTCACATACTACCCACTACCAATGTCCTACCCTGTATAGAACACTTATTTCAATTAATCATAGCAGATTTTTATAATTGTACTATTAACTAATTCCTGTGGTTGTACTTTGGGTTCGCTATTGCATAGTGCAGGTCCATGTATTTTTTTCATATATATCCTGTTACCATATATTCAATCTAATATTTACCCTTTTAATCACATTCAGACACATATTTTTGTGCTGTTAATTGCATTCACAGTATAGTGCTACCTTCACCATCATCCACTACCAAAATATTTCAATCATTCCAAATAAGAATCCTGTGGAATTTAACCCTTAACTTCCATTCTGCATTCTCAGTCTATCCCCTGATAACCGGTATTCTAGATGCTGACTCTACAAGCTTGCTTATTAAATGTTTCAAATGAATGAGATCATGCACTTTGTGTCCTGTTGTGTTTGGCTTATTTCACTCAATATGATGTCTTCAGGGTTCACCTATGATGCCACATGTACTGGGACATCATTCCTTTTTATATCTGAAAATTAGTCCATTGAATGTATTCATGTGTGGGGGTGGGTGTTTGCACATACATAGATATATCACATTTTGTTTTTCCATTCATAGACACTTGGATTGTTTACATATTTTGACAATTGTGAATAATGCAATGATGAATCTGTTCAAGTCCCTGCTTTCAACTTTTTTGGTGTATATTGAATAATGGGAAAGCTGGGTCATATATTTCTATGATTAGCCTTCTGAGAGAACACCAAACTCTCTTGCAGAGCATCTGCACCATTTTACATTGCCACTAGCAATGAATGATTTTTCCCATTTCCCTGCATCTTCTCCAGTATTTTCCTTTTTTATAGCAGCCATTATAATTGATGTGAAATGGTATCACATTGGTGTTTTGCTTTGCATTTCCCTGGTGATTAGTGATGTTGAGCATCTTTTCATTTCCTTTCTAGCAATTTGTACATCTTTTTGAACAGTTTTCTATTTAAGACTTTTGCCCATTTTAATTGCATTTTGTATCATTTTATTATAAATTTGAAGTATATCTTTATATATTTTATATATTAAACCTTTACAAGATATGTGGTTTTTAAATATTTTCCCATAGTATAGGTTATTTTTCTTCCATTAGAATGCATTTTTAAATCCAAATGCACTAAAAATATAAAATATTTAAATTTGATGAGGCTCTATATATCTAGTTTTGTTTTTGTTGCTTATATTTTGTGTGCAAAGTCTAACAATTTGTAGCCAAAACAAGTTCCTGAAGTTTGATAATTCTAACTTTATATTTAGGTCCTTTTTTATTTTGAGTTGATTATTGTTTATGCTGTCAGTAGTGGGTCCTCTTTTTTTAGTGCAAATGGAGGTCCACTTTTCTCTGCCCTATTTGTTGAAGAGACTATCTTACTTAATTGAGTGTTATCTGCCTCCTTTCAAAAACCAGTTGGCTAGAAATGTGAGGGCTGATTTCTGAGCTCTCAATTTGGTTCCACTAATCCATGTATTTGTCATTTGCCCGAGTCATGCTGTTTTGATTACTGTCACTTTGTAATAAGCTTTACATTTTGGAGTGTGAAGCCTCCAAATTTGTTTTTCTTTCTCAAGATGGCTTTAGCTCTTCAAGGTCCCTTGCTCTTCCACATAAGTTTTATGTTTGGCTTGTCTATTTCTGTGAAGAAAATTGTTGGAATTCTGATTGAGATTGCATTGAATCTATACATACCTTTGGAACCTAAATAGTACTTAGTCTTCCAATACATGAACACTGACTCTTCTTCCATTTACTATGGTTTTCTTTGATATTTTAGCAATGTTTTTAAATTCACTTTTATTGACATATATTCACATACCCTATAGTCATCCACAGTGTACAATCAGTTGTTCACAGTATCCTCATGTATTTGTTTATTTGTCTTCACAGTCAATTTCTGAACATTTTCATTATTCCAAAAAAATAAAAATAAGAATCAAATTACAAGTAAAGACACCCAAAACATCCCATTCCCCCATCCCCACCATTATTAATTTAATTGTTGTTCCCATTTTTCTACTATCTGTCCATACACTGGATAAAGGGAGTCACACGGTTTCCACAATCACACAGTCACACCAAGTAAGCTACAAATAACACAATTGTGGAATTACCAACTTTTGAAACAGCATTCAATTGTTCCCTTTTCCCATTACAGGACAAGCAAAACACTCTAAATTTCTGGCACTGATGGGCTTAGACACCATCAACTTTAAGAGAAAGGCAGTTTATTAATATTCATTCAATGCAGATTTAATTGCCTACCTGTTATAGGATATACATTTTGCCATGCCTTCTTTCTCTCAAAGTGAAGAGTTTGCACTATGTAAGTGAAGAGACTATTTGACCTCAAGCCACACCAACTGCTCTTAAAACTTCAAATATCACAGAAGTCCCTTAGTCTAAGAAAGCAAATGAGAGATAAGAAAGGGACTTTTGTTATGCCATCCCCATTTGCTCTCTAAACAAAAGTGTCAAGAACGCTGGATTTGGGAAGCTGAAAAAGGCACCTTAGAACTGTCTGAGGGAGATGATGAAATAGTGTGATATTGTAATCTTAATCTTGACTCTTAAAAATAGGTTTTCTAGGGCCAACCTGAGTATGTGATTTGTCTGCATAAAATGCTTTAATGGTGTTCTCACAATAAAGCCAACCTCATTAGCCTGGCTTACAAAACTCTGAGCATCAGGTACCTGCATGACATTCATCCCTTTTTCTGTCTATCCCTCCTACCACATTTTTCTCTCTTTTTATATGATCTGACTATGCTGTTTATTCTGACTAGAAGATCCACTGCCATTCTGCCCTCCTCTGCTATCACTTTCTGAGACTTCTTCAGCAAAGTCTCCCTAAATAGTGCCTAGCTTACCTCAACCACAGCTGCTTCCACTCTAATTGTGATAATGTGTATACTTGTCTACCTCCCCCAATAGCTTCCTCGGAAAAGTGACCTTTTCTTCCTGTTTTGTAGCAATGTATTTTTTAGTTCCCTGTGTGCAGGCCCTTTACATCCTTAGTTTGATTTTCCCTAGATGTTTGATTATTGTGGTTGCTATTGTGAATGGAATGTTTTTCTTGATTTATTCTGATTTTGTATTGCTTGCATTAGAAACACTGCTGATTTGGGTGTGTTGATATTGCACTACACCGTTTTGCTGAATTCATTTATTTGCTCTGGGATATTTGCTGTGAGTTTTTCAAGTAATTATTAATATGGGATCATATCATCTGCAAATAGGGAAAGTTTTATTTCTTCCTTCACCACTTGGTGTCTTTTATTTGTTTTTATTGCCTAATTTCTCTGACAAGAACATCCAGTGTAATGTAGAATAAAAGTGATTACAATGGGCTTCCTCATCTTGTTCCTATTCCTAGAGGGAAGGCGTTCAGTTTTTTTACTAAGTGTGATGGTAACTGTGGGCTTTTCATATATGTCCCTTGTCATGTTGAGGAAATTTCTTTCTATTCCTGGTAATCTATGTGATTTTATCAGTGAGAATTCCTGGATTTGTCAAATATTCCTTCTGAATCAATTGAGGTATTCATGTTTCTTTATCTCCCTTCATTATGTAAATATGTGTGCTACATTAACTGAGTTTTTATGTTGAACCAACCTTGCATAAAAGGGATAAATCCTACATGATCACAGAATATTTTTTATTCTGTTTTTCTAGCATGTTGAGGATTTTTGCATCTCTGTTTATGGTGTATATTGGCCTGTTGTTTTATTTTCTTGTGGTAAGTTTATCTGGCTTTGGCACAAGAGTGGTATTTGTCCCATGGAAAGAATTAGGGAATGTTTCCTTCTTTTCAATGTTTTGGAAGAGTTCAAACACAATTATGTTTAAGTATTCTTGTAATATTTGGTGGCATTCCCACGAGAAATAATCTCATCATGGATTTTCTCTGGAGGTTTAGATTCAATCTCTTTGTTAGTAATTGGTTTGATGAGATCTCCTATTTCTTCCTGATTCAATATAGATAGTTTGTGTGTCTCTAAGTATTTGACCATTTCATCCATATTATCTAATTTATTGGTGTACAATTGTTCACAGTATACTCTTATAATCCTTAAATTTCATTATAGTCTGTAGTAATGTCCCCTTTTCATTTCTGATTTTATCTGTTTATACCTTTTCTTTTCACTTTATCAGTATATTTAAAGTTTCACCAATTTTAATAATTTTATTGAAGTTTTCATAGAACTTACTTTTGGTTTTGTTGACTCTATTTTTTTTCTATTTCATTTATACACACCATAATCTTTGTTTCCTTACTCCTGCTTGTTTTGGGTTCATTTTCCACTTATTTTTTCTAGTTCTTCCAGATTTGAAGTTAAGTATCAGAGTTGAAGTCTTTCTTCTTTTTTAATGTAAGCTTGTAGAACTATAAATTTCCCTCTCAGCACTGAGTTTGCTGCATCCCAAATGTTTAGGTCTGCTCTATATTCATTTCCATTTTCCTCAAGAAATTTCCTAGTTTTGCTTCTTATTACCCCTTTAATCCATTGGTTGATTAAGAGTATGTTCTTTTAATTCCATATACTTGTGAATTTCCCATGTCTCTCTTCATTATTGATTTTTAGCTTTATTTCACTGTTTTTTGTTGGAGTATGCATTGCATGATTTCAACAATTTTCAATTTATTGAGACTTGCTTTTTGACCTAAATTGTGGTCTGCCCTGGAAAATGATCCATATGCACTTGAGAAAAATGTCGTTTTGGTTTTTGTTGAAAAAATTGTTCTATATATGTCTGTTAGATATAATTGGTTTATACTGTCACTGAAGTCTTTTATTTCCTTATTGATCTTGTGTTCTGTGTGCTTCTTGATGTGGCTATTCAGGACTTCCTAATTTTGGGAATTTCCCTGTCATTATTCTTTGACTATTCCTTCTGCCCCTTTTTCTGTTCCTTGTCCTTATGGGATGCCCATTATGCATATATTGCTGTCTTCAAGAGTATCCCAGAGGTGTCTCAGGCAATTTTCACTATTAGTTATTTTTTTTCTTTCTACTCTTCAACCTGAGTCATTTCACCTGTCTTTTTTCTTCTAATTCACTGAATCTTTCTTCTACTTGCTACAATCTGCTCTTGTGCTTCTTCCTAAGGAAAAACTTCTAAATGAATTTTACTAAAGGAAATAGCATAGTGTTTTAAGAGGTATCAAGGAATGGACAAAAGCATTGGTTGACTAAGGATTACAATTCTGAAATTAAGGGTATATGAAATTTAGGCATTCAGAAAAGAGATCTTAGGATTGTTAGCACATGAATTTGGTTACACTATGACATCAAATAGTGATCCCATGTACACAGGTCTCTCTGTCTCTCATTAATGCAAAAAAGAATTTTAAAGATGCTATTCAATAACAGAATTCTAAGGTGATTTAAATATATTTTAGTTAAACATCTACACAAATAACCTTAGGTCAATCATAGACAAAATATAAGTTGTAGGAACATCTGCATGCAGCATGGTGATTTCTAAGAATAATGCAAAGTTCATTCATCATGCACAAGTGAAAATAAGTTGTTTTAAATATGGAAATAACACACAGTCATCATGATTGTTCAAAATGTAAGCACATTTCAGCAATGTTTTTTACTGCTAAAGTGTATGAAAAAATAACATGTACAAGTACAAAGAAATACAATAAACACCATTCCTTTGATCCACTCTATTGGAGGGCAAATATTTGTCACTTTGTCTCCCAGATAAATAAAATAAATAAATAAGAAATTAACTAGATAAAGGATTTACCTTTTAGCTTATACACTGAATTGTTTCATATGTAAAATGACAAAGTTGTAAGATTATGAAGCACCCCCCCCCTCTACTTCAATATTCCTCACACATCTTTACACTACTCATTAAATTTTAGAACATAAATTATTTTGGGAAAGGTGTTCATGGTATAACACAAATAGTAAAGAATATAATTAAACTACTAAGAAAGGCAAATTTTTAAGTTATTGTGGTTTTCAACTACAGTGCTTCTGTTTGATTTCTTTTTAAAATTTTGATTTCTTTACTAAGGCTCTCATACTGCTTATTTATTGTTTTCCTGCTACCCTTTAGTTTTTTCTTCTTATTTTGTTTCATTCCCTTGCATGCTTTTAAATTTCTAAGTTTTCCTTTAGTAGGTCAATATTCTAGTCTTCTTCATTAATGTTTCCTAGATTTTTAGATACTTTTTGTTTCATTTTTTTGGATGGGCCATCATTTCCTGTATTTATGTGTTTTTTTTTTATTTTGCCTTATAATCTTGTTGCAAACTGTAAATATTTAAATTTTTATATATTATCTCTGGGATTTGTTCCTTGAGTCATCTGTTTCTTGATTTTGTCACCAACTGCTCATGAGTGACATTTTCTCAAACCTCAGTTCTCATGTCAGAATGATCTGCTGATACAGTCTGAATCCAATGTGCAGAGTTTTCCCTGTTCCCTTGTTCACAAGAGTGTCTTTGTCCCTTCTGTTTCCAAGGAGACAGACATGCCTCTCACAGGTGTTTGTATCCAGCAATCCCTTATCTCATTGTGTGTAGCTTTGTGGTTCCTTACATTCAATTTGCTGTCTCAAGCTGTTTTGCTTAAGAAGCAAATTCCAGAAGGAAGGGCACACCAGAGAAGACATTCCCAAGTAAATCTTTCCCTGTTGAAACAGGGCCATTTACCCACAAAGGGGGAACAGGCATGCCCCCAAACTCCCTGGTGGCCGGGATCAGGAAGGAAAGTAATATTTTCTCTGATACCTCCCATACTCAGAGCTTTCTGGGCCTGCCCATCAAATGCAGCCCTTCAATTAACTGTCCCCTACAACCGGGAAAAAGCAGTACTATTGCAGTTCCTGTTTGGGAGGGTTGACACAATGGCAAGTAATGCCTTTGTCCAGTAGGGATGATAAAATGGCTGCCTCCACTGTCTGGGGTGTCTTGAAACAGGGGCTGCCCTTACAGCCATTCCCCAAGTGATCCCTAATCAAAACCTGTTGTAGGTGACTGAACAAGCCTAAGCATGTCCTTGGGAAAATATTTTTTATGTCTCTTTCTCTCACCAGCAATCTAGACAGGGGCTGTAATCCACAGGGGCCAACTACATGGTAGGGCCTTGGCACTGGTAGATTCCTGTGGAGAAAGCAATTTTCTTTTCCTTAACTTCTCAGCCTCTACCTCCTGCTGTTATTTTGAAGGTGTACAGGGATTTTCTGGCCTCAGGGGTCACAAAATAATTGTTTCAGACAGTTCCTGACTGTTTAATAGTTATTTTGGAAGGACTGAGTCCTGTAAATTCCTACTCAATCCACTTTCCACAATCCTCCATAAAACTTGTCACCTTCAGTCCATATATTACCAATCTGAAGACAATGAACTTTCTGTTGATTCTATTGAGTTTCAATTTTTGTTTTGTTTTCAGTCATTTTTAATTCATTTGCTTAAGGGAGTTTCCAACTAAAACTCCAATTAAAATTGCCTGAGAATTTCTTAAAATGGTAATATTATAGTTTCAGTTTTGTTGTATTTGACCTATTTTCCTTCCTGCTATTGTTTCCCATCTATGTAAATGTTAATGCTGCTCAGGGTGGCCTGGTTGCCCGTGATATTTCACAATCACCCACCCTTTCTTTCTTGCAATTTATTATGGATATTTTTCTTAATCCATCACCTGGTTCATTATGTGCCATGTGTGGAACATCATGTTTACCAGCAATGAATGCAGGGACAATGAGTTGACAGATGGTCCTCTAAAGATGAGAATGAATCAGATTCCCAGATTCCTCAGTAGCTGCATGAATCCTGGTTTCCATCACATCAGACCTTGTCAGATCTCAGGAAACAATTTTCTGTGTTTGCAAAAGGATACCTAGGTCAAAATAATGATCTTCTACTCCTACTTCATGGGGAAAACAATGTGAAGCACTGACAGTTCTCTAGAGCCCCATAGGCTCTATACTTGCAGCTCTGGGAAGGACTGACTGGCAAAACCATGGACACTTTCTGGACATTTTTCAAGGTAATATTAGCATTGATGGAGACACAATGATGCCACTGATGTGTGACTGGACATCTCAGCCTTCCTTCTCTGGAATCTCTGTTATTTAATGTGAAGTGAATTTGGAGGAGTCTTGGAGAGTTTGAAAGTTTCAGTGGGTTATGTGCACCTCTGAGACATCTCAGGAGTAACTCTGCATTCATTGGATGCATTTAGGTTTCTATGGTTTGGGGAAAGGTCAAGAGGGGTTTCAGCATCTGGTGTAATGGGAGTGAGATACACCACAAAGTCTCCAGAGACAATACCAGAACAAGCTCTCCATGCATATGAGCCATCATATGAAAGAGACACAGGGAGGGGAGGGTAGTGAGACCACAGTCACCATCCCCTGCAGAGGATGCTCAGACTCATGCACAAAGAAGCTCAGATCTTGGGGAAGTTCAGGGAATGCGGATGATCTGCCCATCTAACAATACGTCTGTGGTTCCTCACCTGCCAACAAATTCTCCAAGAGATACCATCTCTCCATGACTTTGGATCTTTCTTTGTCACTGAACCTCAAAATTTTCACTTTATATTTGGTAAGGATTCTTCCAGAATCAGAGAGTCATGGCATGGTTGTGGGCAATTGAGCAGGACACACAGGGATCTGTGGGCCCTGGGCAAAGAAAAATCTCTGGACATGACAATGCCTTGACTGAAGCTGTTTGCCTACATGGTAAACAAAATGAGGAAAATGATTGTCTCAAATATTAAGAGGTAGAAAATATCCTTGGTATGGTTCAATTTAAATATCCATTATATACGAGCAGTTTGTGAAAACATACTTCTGTGGAACATGTATATTTTATTAAGAGAAGGTGAATGTGCATGGTTGGAGTCAGTCACTGTACTTCTGTCCCAGGTGCAGCTGCAGGATTCAAGCCCAGGGCTAATGAAGCCATTGCAGACCCTGACCATCACCTGCTCTGTCTCTGGATTCCCCATCACCACCAGTTATTACTGCTGGGATTGGATCTGCTTGCTCCTAGCAAAGGTATTGCAGCTGGTGGGGGTGGTTTGTTATGATGGTGCAACCACTCTGGAAGGCAGTGTGGCTGTTCCTCCAGCAGCTAGGTACAGATTTGCCATCTGACCCAGTTATTCCATTACTAGGTATGTACTCAGAAAAACTGAAAGTTAAGACAAGAATGGACATTTGTAAACTGACATTTATAGCAGCATTATTCACGATTGCCAAGAGGTTGAAACAGCCCAGATGTCCATCAACTGTTGAGTGGATAAATACATGGTGTCATATATACATGATGGAATATTACACAGCTGTAACACAGAACAAAGTCATGGAACATTTAATAACATGGATGAACCCTGATGATATGTTGAATGAAGTTAGCCAGAAACAAAATGACAAAGAGATTATCTTCTCACTAATATAAACTAACATGAATGAGCACATTTTGAGAGTTAAAAGCAAACAGACTACCAGGAGACAGAAAGAGGGTAGGTATTGGGCATTTGTTGCTGAAAGACTCATAATGTTCAGCAGTATTGATTGTATAGATCAAGAAATAGATAACATAATTCTGTGTGATGGTAGCACAAAATTATAAGTACACTGTGATGGTTGGGTTCATGTGTCAACTTGGCTAGGTGGCCTAGCTGTCTGGTCAAGCGGGCACTGGCCTGACGATTGCTGTGAGGCTATTTGAGGCTGGTTAATAAACCAACGGGCTGGTTTGTTGGATCATCAGTCAATTGACTGCAGCTGACTGATGACTCATCAAGAGGCGTGCTTCCACAGTGAGAGAATGCAATTGGCTGGATTTGGTCCGGGTGATCAGTTGGAGGCTTATAAGCCGGACGGTTAGAGAAATCTTCACTTCTTCTTCAGCTGCTCAGTGAAGCTTTTCCTGGGGAGCTCGTCGAAGTTGCCAGTTCGTTTCCTGAGGAGTTCGTCAAAGTTGTCGGTTTGTTTCCCGAGGAGTTCGTCGGATGTCTTCCTTGGAGTTGACAGTTTGTTGACGGCTCTGCAGAATTTGGACTCGTGCGCTCCCGCAGTTGCCTGAGTCACTTTTACAATTTGATAATAAGAGACATCTCTCATTGATTCTGTTTCCAAGGAGAGCCCTAACTAATACATACACTGAACAAAGATGTCTGTGAGTAAGCTGAAAGAGGAGGGCTAGGGGCACGTGTGACACCAGAGGTAAAGATAGATGATAAAGACTGGGACTGTATAACTTAGCAAAAACTGGAGTGGTCAATTATTGTCACTAAATGTACAAATATAAAAATCTTTTTACTTGTGGAAGAACAGATGAATTTGAACCATGCAAAGTGGTGAAAAAGGCATGGCACTAGGGAAAATATAATCAAAGTAAACTGGAGTCTATGTTCAACAGTAACATTGTAATATGCTTCCATTAAATGTAACAAAGGAAATACACCAAAGCTAAATGTATATGAGAGGAGGATATAAGGGAGGGATATGAAACTCTTGGAAGTGGTGTTGTTATCTGACCTTACTATTATATTGTATTGTGTGATATATATTTTTTGTTTTTATTACCTTTTTTATTATTCTTTAAAAAACACTTTTTTCATCATAATCAGTATGATCAAGTGCTGACTGAGGTGATAAATGAACAACTATATGATGATACCATGAACAACTTGTAAACTGTGGATAACTGTATGGTATATGAATTTATCTCTATAAAATTGTATGGGAAAATATAAATAGGGATAAAAGTGCTGGAGAAAACATGGAGAGAAGGATGTACCTATTTACTGTTGGTGAGGAGGCAGTATGGTGTAACCATTCTGGAGGACAGTGTGGTGGTTCCACAAGTAGCTAAGTATGTGGGGTGCCATAAAATCCTCCAACACCATTAAGGGATGTATACTTGGAAGATCTGAGAGTAGGAACATGAATGGACATTTGTATGCTGGTGGTTATGAAGGCAGTAGTTATGATTTGCAATTGATGGTGGTAGCCTAAGAGTGTGTGACTGATGAGCAGAGTGGTGAACTGTGGTGTGTGCAAACAATGGAATACTGAGCAACTGCAAGAAGGAATAAAGCTGTGAGACACACAATGAGGTGAATGCTCGTGTAGACAGCATTTTCAGTGAAGTACACCAGAAAAAGACTCAAACATTATAATACCTCACCAGTTTGGACTAACTACAATGTGTAAATTCAGAATTGAATCTTAGAGCACAGCTTATCAGGGGAATGCTTATTGTAGTGATGCCTAGATTTTAGGCTCTTACAGCAGTCACATCTATTCCTGAATTGTAATGACTAACTGCGAATTCTGAGATGATGATCCCTTTGTGTATAACCTGACTGGGTCTGGAAATGTGGGTGTCTGTGTGACATCTGATACTCAGAGCTAGATCTTGGCATACATGAATGTTTGTATTAGCACATACAGCAACTGTTTTAAAAAGCTGAAAAAGAGTTCAGACTTCAATTATAGGTATGAATGAAGCATATCTGGTTAAGACTAGGGCAAATCAGGCCAAAGGGTAAAGGATAATACTGACTGTGTTTTAAAACTTTAACTTTCATGTGAGGCCAATGGAAGAGATGTTTATTTGGTGCAGGATCTATATTTCCTGTAGTACACTAAATAATTTAACTTGTGTGGTCAGTTTATTCAATCACAATAATTACATGGTACTTTGAAAAGGAAGTGAGATCTGGTAGGTTTGTTCAGGTTAGTGTGAAATAGTGACACATCCCAAAGTAATCTTGGCAGAGAATAAATATATATATGCAGCTCCACGCCCCCCCTCCCCAAGGAGCTGGCGGAAAATACATAAGTGTTGGATTTCCTCATCTGGGTTGTTGCTGATGTTCTCAAAAACATTGAGGACTGATGATTTGGTAATCATCCTCTATCTTGGGTCTTGCCCTTATGAAGATTCTTGCTGCAAAGGAGAGGCTAAACCTGCTTATATTGTGTCTAAGTGTCTCACCTCTGAGTACCTCTTTGCTGCTTAGTTGTGTCCATCTCTAGCTAAGACACCTTGGCTGGCAAGCTCACTGCCCTCCCCTCTACATGGGACCTGAATCCAAGGGGATAACTCTCCCTGGCAATACAGTTTATGACTCCCAGGGATGAACCTGGACCCATCATTGTGGGATTGAGAACATCTTCTTGACCAAAATGGGGAATCAAAATGAAACAAAACAAAGTTTCAGTGGGAAAGATATTTCAAATGGAGTTGAGAGGTCACTCTGGTGGACATTCTTATGAACTACATAGGTATCTCTTTTAGGTTTTAGTGTATTGGAATAGCTAGAAGTGAATAACTGAAACTATCAAACTGCAACCCAGTAGTTTTGACTCTTGAAGATGATTGTATAACTACATAGCTTAAAAGAGGTGACAGTGTGATTGTTAAAGCTTTGTGGATCACACTCCCTTTATCCAATCAATGGATGGATGAGTAGAAAAATGTGGACAAAAACTAAATGTAAAATAAGGTGGTATGGGGCTGATTTGGATGCTTTTTTTGCTTTTATTTTTATTCTTTCTGGTTTAATGTTCAAAATTAGATTGTGGTGATGAATGCACAACTATATGATGGTACTGTGAAAAGTTGATTGTAAACCATGGATGACCATATCTGAATATATCTCAATAAAACTAAATTTAAAACAAAATTTAAAATGCTATGATTGGTGATTGGCCATGCCCACTCATAGGCTTGGAGAAGAGAATATGTATGTCCCTTCTCTCACCAGGAATCTAGCTAGGATCAGGAACCCACAGTGACTTGCTATGAGGTCAAGAGATGGGCATCAGTAGACACCTATAGGGAGAGCAATTTACTATTCCTAACTTTGATTTACATCCTCTTTCTTTTACTCTTCCTTGGATGCTGTACAGGACTCTTCTGGCCTCTGCTGTTTCAAAATAGTTGTATCAGAACGTTCCTGCATGTTTAATCATTGTTTTGTTGGAAGCACTGAGTCATGGTGCTTCCTATTGCAATCAGTGTCCACAATTCTCCACATAGTTTAACACCTTCAGTCCATATTTGACCAAGTTGTAGAAAATCTATATTCTCTTGACTCTATCAAGATTTTTAATTGTTTGATTGTCAGCCCTTTTTTTCCTCATGTGATTGAGGGAGTTTCCACTTACACCTCCAGTTTAAATTTTCCCAGAAATCCCTGAAATGGTGACTTTATATCTTCAGTTCGGTTGTATTTGAATTTTTGCCCTCTTCTTGCTATTATTGTTTCCCATACACATAAGTGGTAAATCTGCTTAGGGTGGCCTGTTTGCCCTTAGTTTTTCATAACTACCAAACCATCATTTCATATAATTCATTATGGATAATTTTCCTATTATATCCTCTGGTTCAATAAGTGCAGGGTGTGGATCATCATATTTACCAGCAGTGAATGCTGGGATGATGAACGGGCAGCTGGACCTGTGAAAGGTGGGGATGGAAAAACATGCCCAGCTTCCTCAGAAGCTGCAGGAATCCTTGTTACCACCAGCCCCAGTCAGAGCTCAAGGACCTTTTATGTTTGGCCAAGGGATGTCCTCTGGTAAACATAATGATCTTCTTCTCCTTCTCTGTGGGGAGGACCATGTGCTTCACAACACCCTATGTAGATGGAAAGTCCCAAAGACCTTATACTTGCAGCTCTGGGAATGACCTACTCACAACACAATGGAGACTCCCTGGGCTAGGATTTTTTGTGGACATTTTCCAAGGTAATATCCGCATGTTTGGGAAACACAGAGATGTGAGTACTGTGTGAGTGGATATCTCAGACTTCCTTTTCTGGAACCTGCAATATTTAGTGTGAGGTGAAGTTGGAGGAGTCTAGGAGAGGTTGGAAGTTTCAGGGGGATTATGGGCTCCTCTGAGTTCTCTCAAGATTCACGTCTGCATGCAGTGGATACACTGGGTTTCCTTTCTCATGTGTTCATCTCTTTATACCTCAAGCCTATGATCACCATTAGGATAGGACTGAGTCTAATCAGGTTGTGATTCAGTTTGGACTTCATCAAGTAACCTCCTATTCAATTAAGAGTATAGGGCCAGTTTAAAAGTAAAGAGCACTCAAGACAAGAATTCACTTTTTTTTACATTTTATTTTGAAATAAATTCAAAGTTATAGGAACGGTTGCAAAAACAATACAAACCCCATACACAGAACTCCAGCATTCCCTGACCACCACTGATACCCTGATCCACTAACTTTAACATGTTGTCAGACCACTGTTTCTTTCCCTCTCTCCCTCCCTCCCTTACTATCTATCATCCATCATCTATTGCTCTGTCTTATGAACATATGAGAGCTAGCTGCACACATCCTTGAACATACACTATAATTCACATATACAATACCCATGAATAAGAACATTCTTTTATGCAATCCCATTAAGCACAGCAAGGAAGTACAAGAGATTCAACAGTGATACAAAGCTTACATTCTATATTTCCTTTTCCTTATGTCTCAACTGTGTCCCTTTGATCCTCCTGTCCTCCATCCTCCAATCCCATCCAGGGTCATCCTTGGTATTCAATTGTCATCTATTTAGACTGTCTTTTTTTCTCAATTGTGGAAACATATATACAGCTTAAATCTTCCTATTCCACCCCCTCCCTAGAAATCCATTGGTGGGATTAATCACATTTAGAATGTTGTAATGCTATCACCTTCCCACCATCCATTACTAGAAATTCCCCTTCACTTCAAACAGCAACCTTACACTCATTTATTAACTCCCCATTGCCTCTTTCCCCATTTCTCTTAACCCATACTCTGCTTTTCATCTCTATGGTCATATTCTCTGATAATTTCTTTTTGTTTACTGTAGGGCTTACAATTAAACTCTTAAATCCATAATAATCTTGTATTTCTTTGATAACAACTTAATTTCAATAGGACACATAAACTATGTACCTATACTCCTCCATTCCCCCAACTTTATATAGTTCTTTTCAAAAATTACATATTTTACATTGAGTTCAAAACCACTGATTTGTCATTAGAGTTTGTGTATTTTCTATCATATAGGAAGTAAATAGTGGAGTTACAATTCAAAAATTATTGACTTCTATTTGTATTTCACTGTGGTCAAAGACTGTGCTTTGACTATGTTCAATTGTTTTTTTTTTTTTTTTTTTTTTTTTTTTATTGAGGCTTGTTTTACGTCCCAGCATATGGTCCATTCTGGAGAAAGAGCCATGATCACTAGGGAAAAATGAGTGTCCTGGTGATTTGGGATGTAAGGTTCTAATATGTCTGTTAAAATTCTCTATAGCTCTTTCTCCTTTTTTTGTTTCTTTGTTGGTAGGGCTCCCTTTAGTATCTGAAGTAGGGCAGGTCTTTTATTGGCAAACTCTCTCAGCATTTGTTTTTCTGTGAAAAATTTAAGCTCTCCTTCAAATTTGGAGGAGAGTTTTGAAGGATAAAGTATTCTTGGCTGGAAATTTTTCTCTCTCAGAATTTTAAGTATGTCATGCCACTGCCTTCTCGCCTCCATGGTGGCTGCTGAGTAGTCACAACATAGTCTTATGTTGTTTCCTTTGTATGTGGTGAATTGCTTTTCTCTTGCTGATTTCAGAACTTGCTACTTCTTGTCAGTATTTGAGAGTCTGATCAAAATATGTCTTGAAGTGGGTTTATTTGGATTTAATCTATTTGGAGTTCACTGGGCATTTATGCTTTGTGTATTTATACTGTGTAGAAGGTTTGGGAATTTTTCCCCAACAATTTCTTTGAATATGCTTTTGAGACCTTTAGCCTTCTCTTCCCCTTCTGGGACACCAATGAGTCTTAAATTTGAACATTTTATTTTATCTATCATATCCCTGAGATCCTTTTTGATTTTTTTCTCCATTCTTTCTTTTCTTCTTTCATTTTCCATTCTGTAGACTTCTAGGACACCAAGTCATTGTTCAACTTCCTCTAATCTTGTATTATGAGTATCCAGAGTCTGTTTAGTTTGGCCAAAAATTTCTTTTATTTCCATAAGATCTTCTAATTTTTTATTTAATCTTGCAATTTCTTCTTTATGCTCTTCTAGGCTCTTCTTTATGTCCCTTTTGTCCTGTTACATGGTCTTCTTCATGTCTTTTATCTCCTGTGCCATGTTTTCATTCCTCAATTGTGATTGTTTGATTAATTGTGCCAAGTAGTATGTCTCTTCTGATATTTTTATTTTGGTTTTTCACATCGGTTTCTCCATATCATCTAGTTTTATCATATGCATTAAGATTTTCTGTTGTTTTTGGCCTCTTGGCATTTGCTTTGCTTGATAGGGTTCTTTCAAGTTGTAAAAAAAAAAAAAAAACCTATCTAATTCTTCAGAAATACAACTTGGTGATGTACACTTTCCCCAACTAACCAGAAGATGGCATCTGTGAGTCACCTATACCCTTCAAGTCAGTTGTCCCAACTCTGTCTCTGTGGTGTGTGGGGAAATGATTGTTGTTGGGTTCAGTTGGTGGACTCTGGGTTTGTTTTTGGAGCTTTCTGCCCTGAATGTGATGTGTGTGTCTGGGTGGTCAGGGAGGCAGGGCAGCTTTAATATTCAAACTTCCCAGGTGCTCCCAGAGATTCAAGGCCACTGCAATAGTCTAAGCCTTCATTTCAGTTCTGCCCCAGCCCTCTCTGTCACTGGCCCACAAACCACCAGCATTCATGTAGCATCCCTGGGTTTTCTGAGTGGGCCCCCCCTTCTCAGCTGTGATCTTCTAGGACCTCTGCTTAGGGAAGGCTGTGCTACATCAGTAGTGTGTGTCATCCCTCAAGGGAAGCCCTGGTCCACCAGGACTTGCAGGGGTGCTCCCAGCCTGATGCAAAGATTAGCCTATAATTCTTGACTGGTGTAAGTTCTGAATGAAAGGCAGATAGTAGAGCTGGTCCCCACCCATTTCCTCTTAAAGAAGATAGATGCCTTAGGGGGAGGCCATTAGCATTTCAATGGTCTCTCTCTGCCTGTGCAACACCCCTGTCTGGGTCACAGAACTGGGAACTGAAAATGGCTGAGGCTTTCTCCACTGAGTCAAAAAAGGAACAGAGCTAGTCCGAGGGGACCCTCTGCCTCTCCAAGGTCAGTCATCACCCAAAGCCTCTGTCTACTTGTTGAGGATTACTACCTCATAGTGAGCAGTTTACACTCACTAATTAAAACCCCCAGTTGGAGATCAGCTGAGCTATATTTGCTTGCTGGGAGAAAGCATCTCTCTGGCACCATGAGGCTTTGTAGCTCAGGCTGTGGGGGAGGGGTCTTCCAATTTGGATCCACAGTTCTTACTTTGAGATTTTATGCTGTGATCTTGGGCATTCCTCCCAATTCAGGTTGATGTATGATAGTGGACAGTCATGTTTGTTCCCCTGCAGTTATTCCAGATTATTTACTAGTTTCTGTTTTTTTTAGTTGTTCCAGGGGGACTACTTAGCTTCCACTCCTCTATAAGCCACCATCTTAGATCCCTCAAATTCACTTTTAATACACTTTTACTAAAGGAGCACTTAAGGTAAAAAAGAACATGGTTACAATTTAAAAATTGCTACACTACTAAAACTGGGAGCTTCTGCTCCTCCTGAGGTAGCCAAATATGAAATCAGACAGCTCCTTTTGTCTGAGTTACAGAAAATGTATAGTATCTTGATTTACATTCAATTTAATCATATTCTATTTTCACATTTAAACCATGAGTGTAAATGATGTGTCATGAACATGAGTGGTTCAAGATCAAAGGAGGGTGCCCACAGCATTATCTAAGATTTGACTTTGAATGCCTGTAAACATTACTAAAAATATTTTTAGAAATTAAGCTATGATTTCTGTAAGAGAATATAATATACTTTTACTTTTATAAAGACTAAAAGTTTGAAAAGACATCACTTTTACTTGTCTCTAACTTATTAATATAGTTTTTCATTTTGTTCTATGATTAGCTTAGCCATTACATCATATTGATGAACATATATTTGATTATGACTGTATTCAACCTTGCTGCATTATTCACTACTCATTTATGGTAAAAGTAACAGCCGTAGTCCCATCTTGTTTTCACAGAGGACCAGGTGATTACATGTTATTTATATCTAAGATGGTTGTGAGGTGCTTTCTGCTTTCTTGAAAATATTCACAGTTTTTATTTTAACTGTTTAGCTTCTCCTTTGGTATAATTTTCTAATATGGGACTTAAAGGATAAGAATCATCTGTCCCCCAAAAATATAGTAGGGTCTTTTCACTTTACATAATTTGGAAATTATACTCCAATGGTTTTAGGTAAAAGTTCTGTTAAATATGCTTCAACATCAGAAGGAATAACTGTTTTTTCACTATCAGAACAGAAAATATCAGGTGATATATGAAATCAGCAGAAAGAGAAGGATTCAGCATCTTCATTATCAGATTTCTCAGTAGAGATATTATCCTGTTGCACCATTGTTTGGGGAAAACATCAAGTGAATTTTCAGCATTCAATGTGATGGGAGTGAGATGTACCACACAGTCTCCAGAGAGAACAACAGAACCAGCTCTCCCTGCAGCTGAGCCATCACTGTGCAAGAGACACAGGGAGGGGAGGGAGAGAGACCACAGTCACCAGCCCCTGCAGAGGATGCTCAGACCCATGCACAAAGAGGCCCAGCTCTTGCGGCAGTGCAGGCACTGGGGAGGGGCTTCCTGCCTCTGCATGATGTCTGTGTTTCCTATCCTGCCAACAAATTCTCCCAGGAACCCACTTCTCTCCATGACATTGAGTTTTCACTTTGTCACTGAGTCTCAAAATTCCAACTTTAAATGTGTTAAGGAGTCTTCCAGAGTCAGAGAATCACTGCATGATTTGGGGCCATTCATAAGGACACACAGGAGGTCAGGGGCCTGTGGGCCTTGGACAATGACAAGTCTCTAGACATGATGCTGCCCTGACTGAAGCTCTTGCCTACATGATGCACAGAATAAGGAAAAGTATTTCCCCAAAGAGCTTGAGGAAGAAAGCATAATTGTTATATTTTAATATTAAAATCAGTTACATATGAGTATTGTGTGAGACCATAATTCTGTGGAGAAAATGCACATTTATTATGAGAGGGTGAATGGGAGAATGTGGGTGGCTGAATTCATGCAGAAGATAAGAGAGATGAGGAAATACAAAATTTGCATATATAAGTATTATAAAACAGCTTTGAGATAAATTGTTGACATTTGTTAATACATTACAAAATTTAGAGTAAAGCAAGAGAGGGTGATAGAAAATATAATAAATATTTCCAAAATTAATTTCAAAGCATATGTAGTGATGTTTTATAGATCAGTGTTGCTAAATGTTAGGATATAAATTTCAGACAATATCATTTATCCAATTAACTTGTATGAGAGCAAGTTTATATTTAACAATTGCTGAAAGGCCAAGAGTGGTAAACCAGATAGAAGGGGAATCCACAGGTCTTATCCATGGACTCTCACTGGGTACATGCATGAAATAGTGGGAGCAGGACAGGAGACAAAGAGAACCCCTCTAATGTGGCTAGGGCATCAAAGAATCTCTCATGGTCACCAGAGAATTAAACTTTATTACTGGAAGGGGATAGAAGTCAATCCCCCTTCCCTTACTTGTTGGACTGGAAGCACATGGGGTCTGTGCTGAGACCTGTGACAGATGAATCAGAAGCCTGCTAAGCCAAGAGAGGGGCAGGAATTGACCTCATTCCCAGCACCCACCATGGGCACAAGGTGTGGTGACCATGGGGGCATCCCATGAGCAGACAGCACCTACTCACCAGTCCAGTGTGGAAGCTGTCTCAGAAATGTCTTCCCTATCCTCATTCCAGCCTGAAAGCAACTGCAGCTTTAGCCAAAATCTCATCTGCAACTTCATTAAGGACCCTTAGCCAAAGCCATAAAAGTAAGCCAGTGAAGAATCTATTCCCCAAAGAAAATGTGAGATAACCAATGTTGTTCAAAGCTATGAAAGTCTTCCTAATGCCATTTGCTAACATATAATGTAAGGTAGTGGGATCAAATGGGAATGTATCTAACAATTAAGTGATAATTGCAGGTTAATTTTTTTAATAATATGACTTTATTTTATATATATGCACTTAGACAATGGGAGTTGCCATGAATTGAAATAAACCTTCCTTCTGAAATTTTGAGAATTAAAGAATGATCTGTGCTTCAATCACAAAAAGATTTTCTAGGCTTTAGCATACTATAATTTTTTAATTCTTTCCTACCCAGCCCTGTTGAATTTAGGACATTTTGACTTGTTCATGAATATTTAAAAAGAGATACAGAGCTCCAGGTAAAGCTTATAATTCTAAATCTATCTGTTCAATATCAATACTTAATATATGTCCTTCTTACTCCTAATTGATGAAATTCATGCTAGTCCTGAAACCTCATTTATTACTGTAATATCCATAATGCTTCTTACACACTAATCAGATCACTTTTCTCTGTACCAGCATCAGAGAAATAGGGAGAGATCTGCATTAGAGACTGCCATGCACCCCGAGTCCTCTCCTTATCCTGATACCCTCTTGTAGTTTCAGGGCTGCCCACATGTAAATCTTCCTTTGATCCATGCTGGGAAGGAAGAACCTTAATCTGTGGCAAACCAGTCTGACTTCCCACTCATGGCTTGGGTATGAGGAAGACAGGAACTTCAAAGAGAAAACCATGAATCTGCTCTGCCTCTTGCTTTGCCAGTTGGTTCCTCCCCCATGTGAGATTTCCCAGGATTTCAGCATTGAGGCTGTGGGCTGTGGTGTCTTGTGACTCACTGAAGTTCTGCTTGTTCCCAGGTGTCCTGTCCCAGGTGCAGCTGCAGGAGTTGGGCCCAGGACTGAAGCAGCCCTTGCATACCCTGTACCTCACTTGCTCTGTCTCTGGATTCTCCATCACCACCAGTGATTACTACTAGAGTTGAATCTGCAAACTCCCAAGGAGAGAATTGCAATGGCTGCCAGTATCTGTAACTAGGAGCACATATTACAGCCCATCCCTCAAGAGCTGCAGCTCCATCACTAGGGACACATCCAAGAACCAGTTTTCTCTGCAGCCTTGTTCCATGACTGTCCATGACATGACCATGTATTACTATGTGAGAGACACAGTGAGGGGAATCTAGTGTGAGCCCAGACAGAAACGTCCCCTGCAGGGCACAGGAGGAGGTGGGACTGCAGGGGATGCTTGGGACCACCAGGAACAGGGCCATCAAAGAGACAGGGACAGAGTCTATTAAGAAGATAACTTTGTCATTTTTAGTTTTGGGATTTGTGTGTGTGTGCGTGTTTCCTCACCCTGTCTGATCTCGTTTTCCCTAGGATTCAATGTTTTCCCCTGGGACTCCCTCTATTGCCTTTCCTGCCTCCTTGCTCCTATGTCTCTTATGAAGAAGAAAATAAAAGTTTTGGTCTCCTTCCAGTGGGACTAAATTGATGGATCTGTGGAACATATGTGTATGTGTATGTGTGTCCATTACTGTGTATGTGTGTGTATAAGTGTAAAACTATATATATACACCTGTATGTATATATCTGTGAGCATATATATATAAGTAGATGTACACATATATGTACATATATATGTATATAAATGTGAACATGCATATCTGTAGGCTTATGTGTATTGTATTAGGGCTCTCTAGGGAAACAAAATGAAGAGATATCTGTAAATATAAGATTTTATAAAAGTGTGTCATGCAACTGTTGGGATGCATGAGTCCAAATTCCATAGGACAGAAGGCAGAGTCCAAATTCTGTAGGGCAGGCAGCAAACTGGCAACTCCAATGAAAATGTTCAATGACGCTAAAGACATGAAGGTCCTCTCTCTTTCTTCCTTAAGTTTTCAACTGATTGGATTAAATACAATTGATTGAATTATCTCATTGCTGAAGACATGCCCTTCACTGATATAATCAGTCACAGATGCAGTCAATTAGCTTATGCTTTATTAAACCAGCCTTCTGGTTTATTAACCAGCCACAAATGTTTTTTTCAGTAACAGGCCAGTTCATGCTTGTCTGGACACTTGGACCCCATCACCTGGGCAAGTTGACACATAAACCTAATCATCACAGTGTGCAAACACACACACAAATATATATATTTATTTAAAATATTATGTTTATATAAAATTTCAGAAAGTATACTCAGGTTTTGTCATTCTAACCCAGCTCTCAAATTTTGGTCCTGGTAATTTCCTTTTCACTTTCTTTCCCAATTTCTCTTCCTGGCTGGTGCGCCCATTACTCATGGCTGTGAGTGTTGGATGTAGAAGGCTCAGATCTGGGCCTATCCGTGGAGAATCACCCTCAATCAAGTGAACTCCCCAACCACTTGCCACTCCACTGCCCCACACGTGCTACAGGGTCCTCAAAAGTCTGTTTAGAGAATTCTCCATTACTGACTCTAATAAAAAAGACAAGGTAATTGTTTTGATTACAAAGGGAAGAAGTTGAATTGTTGATGTATGTTTTGATACAAAGTACATCTATAAACAGAGCATCTGTGTACACTCAACTGCTTGCCTCTGAGATGCAGAGTCTTCAGAACAATATCAGCTACTGTAGATGACTGATGATGCCTCTTGGGATAGAGCCGCCATACTCTGAGGAACCACCTGGCCCATGGCCTCATATTGTTGCCAAGTGATGAGCATGGACACATGGGAGCTGGGACAGGTCACAAAGACAGGGCCAGGAGTGGCCAGGTGTCCACTCTCCCATGTCCTTGAAAAAGCCATCCCCACTCTACAGGAAAGTATTCTAATGAGAATCCTGTACACCTGTGAGGGTCTCAAGAATCATGTCTGATCAACAGATAATGTGCAGAGTCCTTTGTGAATTCACTCTTGAATACCAACTCTCCTTGCCTTTAAATGTTGAAGGCACAGAAACACCATCTAGTGGTCTCAGGTGATCCCACAGGATAAGGAAAAATGTAAGTGCTTGCACAGGGCCACCATCAAATACTACTGTCCCTTCCTGGACTGAATCAGGGATGTGCATTTCATGCTGGTCCACCTTGACCTACTGACTCTCTTAAAACTCTGCATATTTCCTTGAACATCTGCTGCTCACTTCTCTCCTTCTAATGCAAAATTCTCTACCAAGAAATAGATTTCAGTTCAAATGAGAGAAGGTAATTCTAGATGGTATAAGCAAGGAAAATCATAGGTTTCCTATAGAAACACACCCGCATGCACTTGCACAATCACCCACACTTTTAAAATGGTAATATGTCTGGCTTATTATGCCATCTACTCAATGTACACAAGGTTCTGGTATTTCCAGGCACTTCATTAGCATGATTTAATGGACTTTCTCTTGGTATCAGAACATCACATGGCTTTTGATGCAGGTATAACCCATGACCACCAGTTCAAGTGTTACATTGCATTGGTCTGTAACAGACAGTTGTCAACCCTTGGCAGGGTCACCCATAAGCAGTTGACCTGGGGGCCAGGTGAATGGGGTCCTTTAGTCCTACTCCTTAAATTGGAATGGGGTAATCAGGAATGGGTCTGGGAGGCCAGCAGAAGCCAACACTCCACAAAAGAACCCCAATATCAATGAGAATAGAAGGGATCCAGTTGAGGCTCAGTAGTTGACATTCTTCAACATTTTCATCTTCACATGCAAACCTGTTTAATTTCAACTGCATAAATTGAATGTTAAATCAAGTTTGTAGAATAATTTTATTGCAAATGTGATTTTTGTTTTGTGAATTTTCAATAAGAGTGCTTTGTCTATGAACACAAGAGCGATTATATTTGCATAAGGAATGTCTGTATGAAGGACATAAGGGAGATTTGAGTGCAGAGTCTAGACAAGGTGCCCTGCGGAGTTTGAAGGGACACCATCTGAGTCAGAGCCTCTCTGTCATGACAACATGAGTCAACCTGACTACTTCACTGGGTCAAACGGAATCTGCTGCCCACCACTTACCCTCTCTTCCCTGTGCTCTAAATTCCACAACTTGGCATTCCTGCAATGTCTAAATCTGTAAGACCTTTATCTGAAATCAGTAGGGTCCATAGTCAGTGGTCACAATCTAATGGTGGTAATCCTTAGTGCACATTTCAAGAGGGCCATACAAGCATTTCAAGTTTTGCTATGTTTTAACTAGGATGAGAGAGGCTAGATAGATATAATTCAGGTTATTGAAGTACTTGGTATACAGGGTCTGTGTCTAGGGGGACAGATGTACCAGGCCCTCTGCTCCTATATGACAATGTGTCAGCATCCAGCCAGCCCAGCAAGCCCCTGAGAGTGTACCCCAGACTCTGGAAGACAAGAGTTCTATTTCACATCTCACTAGAGGATTCCTCTTCCTGATGCAACTAGAAGACAAATTGGCTGAAACTGCTCTCAGTAGCACCTTAGATGCATTAGATGTACATTTCACAGAATGTGCTCCTGGGCATCCAGGACAGAGAGGGGAGTCCACCGGCCTTAGCACAGCAAAGAACTTAATGACTTGCTGCCTCCTCCCTAATGACATCAGCAGAGTAGGCAGAACCTGACTGATGTTTGCCGTAAATACAATGTGCCACCTATATGCAAAGCTGTTGTGGACATGAAGCTACTCCCTCTCTTTATTTGAACCAGAAAGTTTTATAATTACTAAAGTAGCCTGATCTTTACAAACAGCCACATTTTCTTAGAGAGCTTCTTAACATGATCTCATAGAGTTTTTTTATATTCATTTTTTTTTAGATATATTCACATACCATGCAGCCATACAAAACAAATTGCACATTCGATTGTTCACAGTACCATTACATAGATGTGCATTCATCACCAAAATCAATCCTTGACACCTTCAATACGACACACACAAAAATAACAATAATAATTAAAGTGAAAAAGAGCAACTAAAGTAAAAAAGAACACTGGTTGCCTTTGTTTGTTTGTTTCCTTCCCCCATTTTTCTACTCATACATCTATAAATTAGACAAAGGGGAGGGTGGTTCTTATGGCTTTCCCAAGCCCATTGTCATCCCTCATAAGCTACATTTTTATAGAATTGTCTTCAAGATTCATGGGTTCTGGGTTATAGTTTGATAGCTTCAGGTATCTACTGCCAGCTACCCCAATTCATTAGAACCTAAAAAGGGTTGTCTAAATTGTGCATAAGTGTGCCCGCCAGAGTGAAATCTTGGCTCCCTTTGGAATCTCTCTGCCATTGAAGCTTATTTCATTTCCTTTCATTTCCCCCTTTTGGTCAAGAACATATTCTATATCCCATGATATTGGGTCTACATTCCTTCCTGGGAGTCATATTCCACATTGCCAGGGAGATTCACTCCCCTGAGTGTCTGATCCCACATGGGGGGGAGGGCAGTGACTTCACCCACCAAGCTGGCTTAGCTAGAGAGAGAGGGCCACATTTCAGCAACAAAGAGGCATTCAGGAGGAGGCTCTCAGGTACAATTATCGGGAGGCCTAGCCTCTCTTTTACAGCAACAGTCTTCCCAAGGGCAAGTACTGTGGTAGAGGGTTCAACCCATCAAACCACCAGTCCCCTATGTCTGTGAGCACATTAGCAACCATCGAGGTGGGGCAGGCCAATTCCTCTTCATTCACCGCCAGCTCCCCAAGGGGGCTCTGCATTTTTTTTTCCTTTTTTTTAGTTAACTCTTTGTTTTAAATCAACTGTATAAAAAATAAAAAATTAAAAAATTAAAAAACATACAACAAAGAATGTTTCAAACAGACCACAATAAGCAAGTAAGAAAAAGACAACTAACCTAAGATAACTACTTTACTTCCAACATGTTCTTACTCTACCCCAAGAAAGTAACCTAATATAGCAACATTTCTGTGAACTTGTTCCTACTATACCCATCAGAAATTGACAGATCATAGTCATTCCTGGGCATTCCCAGAACGTTAAATTTACCCAGGATAGCTTATCTGTTCTTATTGGATTATCATTTCCCCTTCCTTAATTCCTCTCTATTTCTAGTTCCCCTACATTCTACATTACAAAACTTTTCTTTTACATTTTTCAAAGTTCACATTAGCGGTAGCATACATTTCTCTTTTTGTGCCTGGCTTATTTCACTCAGCATTATGTCTTCAAGTTTCATCCATGTTGTCATATGTTTCACGATATTGTTCCTTCTTACTGCCGTGTAGTATTCCATTGTGTGTATATACCACATTTTATTTATCCACTCATCTGTTGAAGGACATTTGGGTTGTTTCCATCTCTTGGCAATTGTGAATAATGCTGCTATGACCATTGGTGTGCAGATATCTGTTCCTGTCACTGCTTTCAGATCTTCTGGGTATATACTGAGAAGGGCAATAGCTGGATTGAAGGGTAACTCTATATCTAGTTTCCTAAGGAACTGCCAGACTGACTTCCAGAGTGGCTGAACCATTATACAGTCCCATAAACAATGAATAAGAGTTCCAATTTCTCCACATCCCCTCCAGCATTTGTAGTTTCCTGTTTTTTTAATGGCAGCCATTCTAATTGGTGTGAGATGGGATCACATTATGGTCTTAATTTGCAACTCTCTAATAGCTAGTGAAGCTGAACATTTTTTCATGTGTTTCTTGGTCATTTGTATTTCCTCTTCAGAGAACTGTCTTTTCGTATCTTTTGCCCATTTTATAATTGGGCTGTCTGTACTATCATCATTGAGTTGTAGGATTTCTTTTATACTCAAGATATCAGGGTTTTGTCAGATACATGGTTTCTAAAATCTTTCCCCATTGAGTTGGTTGCCTCGTTACCTTTTTGAGAAATCTCTTTGAGGTACAGAAAGTTCTAAGCTTGAGGAGTTCCATTTATCTATCTTTTTCTTTTGTTGTTTGTGCTTTGGGTGTAAAGTCTAGGAAGCGGCTGCCTAATACAAGGTCTTGAAGATGTTTCCCTAATTATCTTCTAGGAGTTTTATGATACTTTCTTTTATAATGGGATCTTTGATCCATTTTGAGTTAACTTTTGTGTAGGGTGTGAGGTACGGGTCCTTTTTCATTCTTTTGGTTATGGATATCCAACTCTCCCAGCACCATTTTTTGAAAAGACAGTTATGACCCAGTTCACGGACTTTGGGTGCCTTATCAAAGATCAGTTGGCCATAGATCTGGGGGTCTATCTGAATTCTCAATTCAATTCCATTGATCAATATGTCTATCTTTGTGCCAGTACCATGCTGTTTTGACAACTGTGGCTTTATAATAAGCTTCAAAGTCAGGGTGTGTATGTCCCCCCACTTGGTTTTTCTTTTTTAGAGTGTCTTTAACAATTCGAGGCATCTTCCCTTTCCAAATAAATTTGCTTATTAGCTTTTGCAAGTCTGCAAAGTAGGTTGTTGGAATTTTGTTTGAGATAGTATTGAATCTGTAGATGAGTTTAGGTAGAATTGATATCTTAATGACATTAAGCCATCCTATCCATGAACATGGAATAATTTTCCATCTTTTAAGGTCCCCTTCCATTTCTTTTAGAAGAGTTATGTAGTTTTCTTTGTATAGGTCTTTTACATCTTTGGTTAAGTTTACCCCTAGGTACTAGATTTTTTTAGTTGCTATTAAAAATGGTATCTTTTTCTTGAGTGTCTCTTCAGTTTGTTCAATTCTGTCATATAGAAACTACTGACTTATGTACATTAATCTTGTATTCCGCTATTTGCTAAATTTGTTTATTAGCTCTAGTAGCTGTATCATCAATTTCTCAGGGTTTTCCATATATAAGATCATATCATCTGCAAACAATGACAGTTTTACCTCTTCCTTTCCAATTTGGATGCCTTTTATTTCTTTGTCTTGTCAGATTGCCCTGGCTAGCACTTACAGCACAATTATGAATAACAGTGGTGATAGGGGGCATCCTTGTCTTGTTCCTGATGTTAGAGGGAAGGCTTTCAGTCTCTCACCATTGAGTACTATGCTGGCAGTGTGTTTTTCATACATGCTCTTTATTATATTGAGGAAGTTGCCTTCAATTCTTACCTTTTGAAGTATTTTTATCAAAAAGGAATGTTGGATTTTGTCAAATGCTTTTTCAGCATCTATTGAGATGATCATTTTATTTTTCCCTTTTGATTTCTTAATGTATTGTAATACATTGATTTTCATATGTTGAACCAAACTTGCTGCCTGGAATGAACTCCACTTGGCCATGGTGCATGATTTTTTTAATGTGTCTTTGGATTCGATTTGCAAGTATTTTGTTGAGAATTTTTGCAACTATATTCTTTAGGGAGATTGGCCGCTAGTTTTCCTTTTTTTTGTAGCATCTTTGCGTGGTTTTGGTATTAAATTGATGTTAGCTTCATAAAGTGAGTTGGGTAGTGTTCCATTTTCTTGGATGTTTTGAAAGAGTTTAAGTAAGTTGGTGTCACTTCTTTTTGGAAAGTTTGGTAGAATTCCCCTGTGAAGCCATCTGGCCCTGGGCATTCATTAGTGGGAAGTTTTTGATGACTGATTGGATCTCTTTTCTTGAGATTGATTGGTTGAGGTCTTCTGTTTCTTCTCCAGTCAGTCTAGGTTGTTCATATGTTTCCAGAAAATTGTCCATTTCTTCTACATTATCCAGTTTGTTGCCATACAGTTGTTCATAGTATCCTCTTATAATTTTTTAAATTTCTTCAGGATCCAAAGTACTGTCACCTTTCTCATTCATTATTTTATTTATATGGGTCTTCTCTCTTTTTGATTTTGTCAGTCTAGCTAGGAGCTTATCAATTTTGTTGATCTTTTCAAAGAACTAACTTTTGGTGTTATTTTTCCTATCTATTGTTTTTTTTTGTTGTTGTTGTTCTCTATGTCATTTATTTCTGCTTTAATCTTTGTTATTTCTTTTCTTCTATTTGGTTTAGGATTGGTTTGCTGTTCATTTTTTAGCTTCTTCAGCTGATCCATTAGTTCTTTGATTTTGGCTCTTTCTTCCTTTTTAATATATGCATTTAGTGCTATAAATTTCCTCCTCAGTACTGCTTTTGCTGCATCCCATAGGTTTTGGTATGTTGTGTTCTCATTTTCATTCATCTCTATATATTTAGCAATTTCTCTTGCTATCTCTTCTTTAACCCACTGATTGTTTAGGAGCATGTTGTTTAATCTCCGGGTATTTGTGAATTTTCTAAGTCTCTGATGGTTATTGACTTCTAATTGTATTCCATTGTGGTCAGAGAATGTGCTTTGAATAACTTCAAATTTTTTAATTTTATTGAGGCTTGTTTTATGTCCCAGCATATGATCTATTCTGGGGAAAGTTCTGTGAGCACTAGAGAAGAATATGTATCCTGGTGATTTGGGATTTAGTGTTCTATATATTTTTGTTAAATCCAATTCATGTATCAGATTGTTTAGGTTTTCAGTTTCTTTACTGGTCTTCTGTCTGGTTGATCTATCTATAGGAGAGAGTGATGTGTTGAAGTCTCCCACAATTATTGTGGAAACATCAATTGCTTCCTTTAATTTTCCCAGTGTTTCTCTCATGTATTTTGTGGCAACTCCATTGGGTGCATAAAAATTTAATATTGTTATTTCTTCTTGTTGAATTGCCCCTTTTATTAGTATGTAGTGGCCTTCTTTGCCTCTCATAACATCCTTGCATTTAAAGTCTATTTTATCTGAGATTAATATTTCCACACCTGCTTTCTTTTGGCTGTAGATTGCATGATATATATTTTCCATCCTTTCACCTTCAATTTCTTTGTGTCTCTGTGTCTAAAATGAGTCTCTTGTATGCAACATACTGATGGTTCTTTTTTTTTAATCCATTCTGTGAATCTATATCTTTTAATTGGGGATGTTTAATCCATTTACATTCAATGTTACAACTGTTAAGGTATTTATTGAATCAGCCATCTTATCCTTTGGCTTATGTTTGTCATATATATTTTTCCCCCTCTCTATTAATGTCCTTTAATGTACCCATACTGAATCTCTTTAGTACTGAACTTTTCTCCATGTCTCTCTCTCCTTTCTTTCTTTCTCTGTCTGTAGGGCTCCCATTAGTATCTCCAGTAGGGCAGGTCTCTACTTAGTATATTCTCTCAGCATTTGTTTGTCTGTGAAAAATTTAAGCTCTCCCTCAAATTTGAAGGAGATCTTTGCTGGATAAAGTATTCTTGGCTGGAAATTTTTCTCACTCAGAATTTTAAATATATCGTGCCACTGCCTTCTTGCCTCCATGGTGGCTGCTGAGTAGTCACTACTTAGTCTTATGCTGTTTCCTTTGTATGTGGTGACTTGCTTTTCTCTTTCTGCTCTCAGAATTTGCTCCTTCTCTTCCGTATTTGACAGTGTGATCAGAATATATCTCAGAGTGGATTTATTTGGATTTATTCTATTTGGAGTTCACTGGACATTTATGATTTGTGTACTTATGGTGTTTAGAAGATTTGGGAAGTTTTCCCCAAGAATTTCTTTGAATAGTCTTCCTAGAACTTTACCCTTCTCTTCCCCTTCTGGAACACCAATGAGTCTTATATTTGGATGTCTTGTATTATCTATGATATCCCTGAGGTCCATTTCAATTTTTTTTTTTTTTATTTTTCCCCTTTCTTTCTTTTGTTCTTTCATTTACCATTCTGTCATCTTCCAGTTCACTGATCATTGCTCAATTTTCTCTCGTCTTGTACTATGAGTATCCAGAATCTTTTTAATTTGGTCAACAGTTTCTTCAATTTCCATAAGATTGTCTATTTTATTGTTGCAATTTCTTCTTTACGCTCTTCTGGGATCTTCTTGACGTCCTTTATATCCTGTGTCATTCTCTCGTTCATGTCCTTTATATCCTAGGCCATGGTCTCATCATTCATCATTCATCTTTAGTTCTTTGATTAATTTCTCCAGGTACTGTGTCTCCTATGATATTTTGATTTGGGTGCTTGTGCTTGGGTTATCCGTATCATCTGTTTTTTTCATATGCTTTAAAATTTTCTGCTGTTTTTGGCCTCTTGGCATTTGCTTAACTTGATAGGGTTCTTTTAGGATTTGTAGACTGATTGAAATCCTTATCTCTAATTTGTCAGATCTACAGCTTCATGGAGTACACTTTCTCTAATGAAGCAGCAGGTGGTGTCCAAGAGCCACCTTTTCACCTCAAGCCAGTTCTCCCACACTTTGTCTTTGTGGTGAGTGGGGGAGTGAGTCTTGTGGGGTCTAATTTGTGTACCAAGCTTGTGTGTGTAGTTGATGTTGCCTTCCCTGTATATGCAATGTGTGTCTGGGCAGTCAGGGAGCAGGGGTTTTTCTAACAATCAAATCTCCCTGGTGTTCCTGGAGATTTAAAGCTGCTGCAATAGTCTAATCCTTCAGTTCAGTCCTGCCACAGTTTGTCTCTGCTTGTGACCCACAAGTCCTTTGTATTGGCATATGGCCCCTGAGACCTGAGTGTGGGTCCCTCTTCCAGGCTGTGAACCCCGAGGTCCTCTGTTGAGGGATGACTGCACTATGTCAGAGGTGAGTGCCATCCCCCCAGGGTGGTTCTGGGCTGCAGGGCTGTGTAGGGAGGCTCCCAGTCTGCTGAAAGGATGTCTGAATTGGGCATGTTAATTCACAAGGCTCTGCCTTCCTAACTCCGGGACAACCAGCTGAGGGTGCAAGGAAGGCTAATGTCCACATCTGATTTTGTGGTTTGTGCATGTGTTATTGGAAGCACTTCTGTCATGCTGGGTTGTCTGGGGCAGCTCTGGGCTATAAGGCCAGCAATGAGCAGCAGTTTTCCCTGTCCACTAAGATGATGGCTGTCAGAGGATGTCACCCTTTTCTTGGGAAGTTGTGGAGTTTAGTGAATTTTCTCAGCCATTGGACTTATTGCCTTTTGTCTCAGAGCTCTCTTAGTTCTGCTCTTGTCTTGACCTGCCCAAATTGCAAGTTTTTGAGGCTTTCTGTATTGGGCTTCTTAGAGTAATTGCTTTAGAAAAAGATAAAAAGATTTAAAAAAGGCCCTCCTCACAGATCTAATGGGTTATTGAAATGCTAATAGACAAAGCAATTAGGACCATTAAGGAAAAGTGCAGGAGGCAGAGGAACCGGTTTTTCTTCCGAATATGCATATGAGCCTGACTGTCTGAGTTCTGCCTTTCCCCTTTCTATGTTCACCAGAACTCTAAAAAGCCTACACTTTTATTTTGGGGGTTTTTCTTGCTGTTTTTCCTATCCCTATCTCCTCTCCACTGGGCTGGCTGCTTCCAGATTCTCTGGTGTCTGGTCTCAGTCTATCTATGATTGGAGTTTGGATCAGTAGAATGAGTTTCCAATAAGGACCACAACTGCAGTTCCCCCTCCTTGTTCCTGGCACTGTTGGCCCCTACTCCCACGGGACCGAGCTTGGCTGGGAGGGTCACAGGCCCCTGGCCACAAAAACTTACAGATTTCACTGATCCCAGCATTTCCACGTGTTCATGAGTGTTGTATGAAGTATGCCCAAAGTCAAATTGCTCTGTGGTGTCTGGTCCATGCAGTACCTGGCTTTCTACCTACTTCCCTGGAGTAGTAACTAAAATGTACACCTCACCACTCTGCCCTCTTGCCCTTCCCCTTCTCATAGAGTTTTGATGGGAAAACTAGATGGAGAACAGCAAGAGTTTAGCAAACTCATGTCTTAAATGATAAGGAAATTTAACTTTATATATAGTAGTGTCAATGTTCATTATAAAATATAATTTAAGTTTGCAAAATGCATTTTACATTTTAAGCACTATTTAATAAATGCATTACTTCTCTTTTATTTTTCTGTTCATCAATGATTTCATATTTATTGAGCCATTAAAAAATAACAATGGTGCCCCAAATATATCTTCTCTCTTTGAGATTCCCACTCTTTTCATTTGCTTCTGCATCCTTTCCTTGGATGCTCCCTCAATCTGTGTCCTGGCAAGCCAAATTGGCAAGGAATGAGGAAAGAAGCTTCTTGGAAGGCTTTGTTCTCCCCAATTTTCTGCTGATCCTGCCTTGTAGACTCTTGAAGACATCAGGTGACCCTAATGCAAATTCACCTTTCAGTAATCTAATGAACATTCATTGCCAGTTATTATTCTTGCTCTGGATACAGGCCTACTGGAAAGATATGATAATTGCTTAGAAAAAAATCAAATCTCTGTATAATATTATAGGCATGATGACTGCACTCACTTGTGGATCTTTTAAAGATTCCATAAAACAGAGAGTTGGGTCTCTGGTTTCTGCTTTTGACTCACTGTGTCTCTCATTGACCCCAAATGTCCTGTTCCTTGCTGCAGCTGCAGGAGTTGGAACCTGGACAGTTGAAGCCCATGTCCCTCACCTGCTAAATATCTGGTATCTCCCTTAACATTTTTTAGTTCTTGGCCTGGACCCAACAGCCTCTAGAAAAAGGGTCAGTGTCGATGTGCAGCATCAGTTCTGGTGGGAGTACAGAGCTCTTCATATCCTTCAAGAGCTGTCTCTCCATCTCCAGAGACATGTCCAAGGACCAGTTCTCCCTGCAAATGAGTTCCATGAACTCACAGGATACGGCCATATATTACTGTGTAAGAGACATTGTTAGAGGAAGCCAGTGTGAGCCCAGGCACAAACCTTACCTGAAGGAGTGGGTCTCAGGGACACTCAAAATGGAGCCAGACACATGATCAGGTGCAGAGTTAAACAATGATGGTAATCCTTACTGTGTCTCAAGTTGGTTTTGCTCCAACTACTCAGGAACTGAGATCATAGGAAATCTTGTTTTACAGCTTTTGAGATCATATTATTTTCTCTTATTTCAGACAAAGTTCAATATATATTTCTGACAAGGTGTAGAGGTGCATACAGAGAATCATCATAAATTACAAAATCAATGAAGTTGCCTTTACAAGAGTTTGGATTTTACTGGAGGAAAAACAAATTTGATTTTAGATTAGTATTTTGCTTGAGAATTATTCATCTTTTTCTCAGAAAACAGAAATTCTCTACATAGTTTATCTGACCTGAGTCCTTTGTATATTCCTCTTGAATTAGAATTTCTAGGGTCACTGGAATAGCAACCTAGTTAGGAGTGGCCCAGGAGTTGGCAGGGATTTGTTAGTGCTGAGTAGAGACTCCATGATCAGAGCTGAAGGTTGCATCTGTGTATTTGGGTGTGGATGATGTTCTAACATGCCTGTATTAGGGAAATAGCTTTTGGGTTTAATTATGTGAGACATTGGGATTGGATACCAGGAGATTATTAGGAAGACTGAAACCCCAACTGTCTTGCTTCTGTTTCTTGATAGAGGGAGTCACACATACAAATTCACTCTTGACATTGATCAATGAATAAAGTGTTTTAAATTTTAAAACTATGTCATGATTTAAAGCCAGAATTTGATTCACAAATTCAAGATGTCTGGGAAAAATAGTGTATATATAAAATGTGCATATGGCAAAAAGCTGAGAGAAAATAAAGAAGGAAGCATTAACTTGTATATATAAAATACCATGTCAGAGCTGGTCTTGGGGGAGACACACACGAGCTACAAGGAGGTTTTCAGGAGGTTCTCTTAGGCATTAATTATAATTAGGATTAGTTTTGTTATTACAGAAATAACATTCCAGAAAACCAACTTATGACAACAGTGGTGCATTTATACCCATAGACATATGTAGGAATATAAATATCAAGATGTCTGAAAGGGTGATTTTTGTTGATTTTCCTCCACCTTTACATTCTTGCTGGGGTTATATCAATGCACAGCTATAACATAATTTATACATTTCCTTTGAATCTCATGTAAAACTTTTTTCTGTTTTGTTTTTGCTAAAGATAAAGCTTTGAACTGTAGCTGACCAGATGAACTTTCAGAGAAGTATTGGAGTAAAACACTAACTAAAAATACATTTGGTTGTTTTTGTGACATGTAACATTTTTCTGAGAATAAAATAATACATTCAAAAATAAGAAAAGAGCAACAAAATAATAAAGCAAAATCACAAAAATACAGTATTTATGTAGACTCCCCTTGGATGACACTTAGGATTGGTGTTGCACCTTTGATCCAATTGATTGAGATATATTAAAATATTACCATTAACTTATAGACCATATTTCCCTTTAGGTTTATTTTTTCAATACACCACCTAATTAGTAACTGCTGCTCATATTAGTGATATACATTTCTTCCATTTCATGTAAGGCAATAAATCACACCCATTGTCCACACCAGGGTTCATTCTTTTGCAGAGTTCCATGTTACATTCTATAGATTTATTTCTAGTGACATACACAACCCCAAACTTCCCATTTCAAAGAGCATAACACTCACAGTTCAGCAGTGTTAGTTTCCCTCATGATAAATTGCTACCATTCTATCCATTTCCAAAAATATACAATCAACCTTATGAAAAATTCTGGACAAATTAAACAACATCTCCCCATTCTCTACCCTCATTCTATCTCCTTCTAACCTGTATTAAAAATGTTAGCTACATGAGCTTGTTCATTATATTTAGTTCATATTAGTGAGATCAGTATTAGTGAGAAACAGTATTTGTCTTTTTGTGTTTTGCTTTTTCCCTCAACATAATTTACTCAAGATGAATAATCATGCTCCTTACAGATGAATAATATTCCATTGCATGTATATTCTACATATCCTCTATCCATTAAGTAATAGCTAGCAGCAGTATTGCCAGATCATATGGAAGTTCTATGCTTAGCATCCCAAGGAACTGTCAAATTGTCTTCCTCAGAAAATATACCATGTTACCTACCCACCAGCAATGAGTAATTGTTTCTATTTGTCAATATCCTCTCCAAACTTTGTGTTCCCTGTTTGATTAATAGAGTGAACTCCAGTAGGTATGAAATATCACCTGGTTTTTATTTGTAACTCCCTAAGTTAGTGAAGATAAACAGCTTTTTGTGCATTTTTAGGTATTTTTATGTCCTCTTCAGAAAAAAAAAATGTCTATTTATATATTTTTCCCACTGTTTAATTAGGTTATTTGTCATTTTGTTGTTGAGTTGCAGGGTTTCTTTATATATTCTGGATTTCCAGCCTTTATCATATAGGTGGTCTTCACATATTTTCAACCATTGAGTCGGCTGCCTTTTCACCTTCTTCAAAATGTCCCTTGAAATGAAGAGCTATGATGGTGGCATAGAGAGAAGTGGAAGACAGTTAGCCCCCCCCAGAACCAAGGGACATAAATGACCAAAAAACAAGTAAATAACCTGGAATAACTGTGGGGAGACAAACATGACTGTCCACTCATCATCCACCAATCTAAATTGGGAGGAATGCCTGAGATTGCAGCATAAAATCTGTAAGTAAAAACTGTGGACCTGAGATGAGAGCAAAAAGCTGAGAGCCCCTCCATCACAGAAGCCTCATGGTGCTAGAGAGCAGCACTCTCCAAACAAGTAAGTGGACCTCAGCCCAGCCCCAACTGGGGTTTTAATGGTAACCACTCAATACAGACAGTGAAACTCCAATAAGCAGACAGAGGCTTTTGGTGACAACTGACCTTGGGAGGGTTGGGGGACATATCTGCCTCAGGATGGGGAGTCCAGATCAGATGTTTTCTCTGGCTGATGGGTGAATCTGGGAGCTTTCTGTCCCTTTCTCCCTCTGTGGAGGAAACCTCAGCCATTTTCAGCCCACAGCACTCTGCAGTAAAGAAAGCCTCAGCCATTTTAAAATCAAAACAGTTTGATCAGCAGAGTCAGAGAAACAAATAACTTAATGCTATGCAATGAACTCTTTGGAGGGGCATAGCTTCCCAAGAGTAAAGGGAGGGGCCCAGCTCTACTGCATGTCTTACTGGAACCAGACCCCAAAGCCTGGGGGAGGAGAGCCACAAGCCACACCCTCTTACACCAGCTGGTGACAGGCTGACAGTTGCACCTGCCAGGCAGAAAACCACAGGGGTGTCAATCCTCTAAGAAAAACCATCAGGAGGGCTGGATACTGAATATTTACTCCTTCTGTGACCTGAGCCTGTTCTTATCTGGGAAAACCTAATTGGGGTGCCCTAGGAGATCAGAAGACTAGGCAACAGAAAATTACAACCTACATTAAGAAAAACGAAGTTATGGCCCAGTCAAAGGAAAAAATGTACACTTCAAATGAGATACAGGAATTTAAACAACTAATTCTAAATCAATTCAAAAAGTTTAGAGAAGATTTGGCAAAAGAGATAGAGGCTATAAAGAAAACACTGGGCGTACATAAGGCAGAAATTGAAAGTTCAAAAAAGCAACTAGTAGAATCTATGGAAATGAAAGGCACAACACAAGAGATGAAAGACACAGTGGAAACATACAACAGCAGATCTCAAGAGGCAGAAGAAAACACTCAGGAACTGGAGAACAAAACATCTGAAAGCCTACACACAAAGGAGCAGATGGAGAAAATAATGAAAAATATGAGCAACATCTCCAGGAACTTAAGGATGAAACAAAGTACAAGAATGTACATATCATTGGTGCCCCAGAAGGAGAAGAGAAGGGAAAAGAGGTGGAAGCAAAAATAGAGGAAATAATCAATGAAAATTTCCCATCTTTTATGAAAGACATAAAATTACAGATCCAAGAAGTGCAGCATATTCCAAACAGAATAGATCTGAATAGGCCTATGCCAAGAAACTTAATAATCAGATTATCAAATGTCAAAGACAAAGAGAGAATCCTGAAAGCAGCAAGAGAAAAGCAATCCATGTCATATTAAGGAATCTTAATAAGACTATATGTGGATCTCTCAACAGAAACCATGGCAAGAAGGAAGTAGTGTAATATATTTAAGATACTGAAAGAGAAATTCTGCCAACTGAGAATCCTATATCCAGCAAAGCTGTCCTTCAGATATGAGGGAGAGCTCAAAATATTTTCCAACAAACTTCCAATGACAGACTTTGTGAAAAAGACACCCACCCTACAGGAAATACTAAAGGGAGCACTACAGAGTGATAGGAGAAGACAGGAGTGCATGGTTTGGAACACAATTTTGGGAGATGGTAGCACAGCAATGTAAGTACACTGAAAAAGGATAACTTTGAATATGGTTGAGAGAAGAAGGTTGGGAGCATGTGAAACACCAGAAGAAAGGAGGAAAGATAAAGGCTAGGATGGTGTAACTTGGTGAAATCTAGAGTGTTCAACAATTGTGATAATATGTACAAATATGTTCTTTTACAAGGGAGAACAAGCAAATGTTAACCTTGCCAGCTGTTAAAAATGGGGAGGGATGCAATCAATGTAAACTAGAGACTGTAACTAACAGAATCATTGTATTATGCTTCCTTTAATGTAACAAACGTGATATACCAAGGTAAATGCAGATAAGAGGGGCGGATAGGGGAATTATGTTAGACACTTGACATTGTTGGTGTTGTCTGACTGTTTGCTCTATGTTGATTTAAGGTTATTTTTCCTTTTGCTGCTTCCTAGCAGTCATTATTTTTTCCTCCCTTTGCCTCTCTAACTTCTTTGACTCTCCCTCCTGCCTTGTAGAAGAAACGTAGATGCCCTTATATAGACAGTGGTGAAGGTGGTGAACGCATAAATATGTGACCATACAGAGAACCATTGATTATTTACTTAGGAAGGAATGTATGGTGTGTGAACAAAACCATCTTAAAAAAAATGGGTTGATGACAAAACATTGAGGGCAACATACTGAGTGAAATAAGCCAGAAACATAAGGACAAATATTGCAGGGTCTCACGGATAAGAACTAATTATAATATGTAAACACATAGACATGAACTATAAGGTACCAAGATACAGGACAAGGCTTAAGAATGGGGAGTTGTTGCTTAGTATGAGCAGAATGTTCAACTAGGGTGAACTTAAATGTCTGGAAATGAACAGAGGTGTCAGTAGCAAGATGTGAGAATAACTAACAGCGCTGAATGGTGTGTGAATGAGGTGGAAAGGGGAAGCTCAGAGTCATATATGTCACCAGAACGAAAGTTGGAGGTCAAAAAGATGGGAATGTATAAAACTGAATCTGGTGGGCAATGTCCATGATTAACCGTAAAAATATTAGAAATCTCTTCCACAAACCAGAACAAATGTATGACAATATAATTAGAAGTTAATAATAGAGGGGTATATAGGAAGAAATATATAGCTATTGCAAACTATATACTACAGTTAGTAGTAATTTCAATGTTCTTTCATAAACAGTAACAAATATACTATAGCAATACTACAAGTCAACAATTGAGGGAGGTTGGTTAGGGATGTGAGAGAATTTGAGTTTCCTTTTCTTTTTTTTTTTCTTTTTTCATCTTTCGCTTTATTTCTTTTCTGGAGTAATGAAAAGGTTCTAAAACTTAAATAGAAGGTAAGTGTGGTGATGGCTGCACAGCTTTGAGAGGGTGCTGGGGACAACTGATTGTGCACTTTGGATCTTTGGATGATTGTATTGTATCTGAACAATCCCAATAAAAAATAAAAAGGAAAAAAAAATAAAAAAGTCACTTGAAATATACAAATATTCAGTTTGGAGGATGTCACATTTATTTAGTTTTTAAATTCAACTTTATTGAGATATTTTCACATACCATACAATCATCCAAATTGTACAATCTGTTATTCACAGCACCATTACATAGTTTTGCATTCATCACCACAATTAACTTGTGAACATTTTCATTACTGCAAAAAAATAATAAGAATAAAAATTAAAGTTAATAAAACCCAAAACACCCATCCCCCATACCTCCACATTATTTATTTATTTTGTCCCCATATTTCTACTCACCTGCCCACACACTGGGTAAAGGGAGCGTGAGCCACAATGTTTTCACATTCACACAGTCACACAGTGTAAGTCTTCAAGAATCAAGGTACTGTGTTGCAGTTAGACAGTTACAGGTATTTCCTACTTGCTGTTACAATACAATAAAAACTATCAAGGGATAACTATATAATGCATAAGAATAACCTCCAGAATGTTCTCTTGCCTCCAAGTGAAATCTCTCAGCCATTGAAACTATAATTTGTTTCATTTCTCTTCCACATTTTGATCAATAAGCCTTTCTCAATACCTTGATTCCAGGTCCAGGTTTATCCCTGGGAGTCATGTCCCATGTAGGGGAGAGGGCACTGATTTTACCTGCACAGTTGGCTTAGAAAGAGTGGCCAAATCTCAGAAACAAAGAGGTTATCTGTGGGACACTCTTAGGCACAATTATAAGTAGGCTTAGCCTTTCCTTTGCAGTAAAAATCTTCATAAGTGCAAGCCCCATGATTGACGGCTCAGCCTTGTAAACTGGTATTCCCCAATCTTTGTGAGAATATTGGTAATTCCCAGGTGCGAAAGTTTAACTTTGCCACATTATTCCCCTGTACCTCAAGGGGGCTGTTCTAGTTTGCTAATGCTGCCAGAATGCGAAATACCAGAGATGGACTGGTTTTTATAAAAGGGGGTTTATTTGGTTACACAGTTACAGTCTTAAGGACATAAAGTGTCCAAGGTAACATATCAGCAATCAGGTACCTTCACTGGAGGAGGGCCAATGGTGTCTGGAAAACCTCTGTTAGCTGGGAAGTCACGTGGCTGGTATCTGCTCCAAAGTTCTGGTTTCAAAATGGCTTTCTCACAGGATGTTCCTCTCTAAGCTGCAGTTCCTCAAAAATGTCACTCTTAGTTGCACTTGGGATATTTGTCCTCTCTCAGCTTCTCCAGAGCACGAGTCTGCTTTCAATGGCTATCTTCAAACTGTCTCTCATCTGCAGCTCCTATACTTTCTTCAAAGTGTCCCTCTTGGTTGTAGCTCCTCTTCAAAAGTTCACTCTCAGCTTCACTGAGTTCCTTCTGTTATGTCAGCTCATTTATATGGCTCCACTGATCAACTTAGACCCACTCTGAATGGGCAGAGCAACACCTCCATGGAAATTATCCAGTCAGAGTCATCACCCACAGCTGGGTGGGGTGCATTCCAAAGAAACACCCAAAGAATTACAATCTAATCAATACTGATAGCATCTGCCCACAGGATTACATCAAAGATAATGCTGTTTGGTGGACATAATATATTCAGACTGGCACAGGGGCTTTGCAAATATATTTTTTATCTATCCAAATTACTCTTGGATGTATTGGGACTTCAAACTAACCTGAACAAGCAAACCAGATCTCACTCCCTATTCAAAGCCCCATGTAATTTTGGTGTTTGAATAAAGTGAATATAGAAGTTCATTTAGTCTACTACAGAAAATATAGATTTTGCACCAAATAAGTGTCTATTCCTGTGGTCTCACACATAAGTTGAAGTTTAAAACACTGTTCAAGGTATAATCACATAATTATGCATTCACCACCACTATCTATATGAATATATTTCCATTTCTTCCACAAAGGAAGAGTAAGAGGAGAAAAAGGAAAAAGGAAAACAATGAAAACTAAAAAATAAAATAAAATTCAGTAGAGTTCATACAACACCACCAATGCCAAGAATCCCATACTGCTCCCTTATATCCCCCTCTGAAAGATATTTAACTTTGGTATATCACCTTTATTACAATAAATGGATGCATATTACAATGTTGCTATTAACTGAATACTCTGGCTTGCATTGATTGTATTTTCCCCAAATAGCATCCCATTTTCAACATGTTGCAAAGTTGATATTAATTTGTTCTCCCTCATGTTATATTTGTACACTTAATTACAATCATTGACCACTTTTGTTTCACTAAGTTATACAGTTTCATTCCTTATCTTCTATCTTTCCTTCTGGTGGGATACCTACCACTAACCTTCCTCTTTCAACCATACTCACAAGTATCTTTGTTCAGTGTACTTACAATTCTGTGCTATCATCCCACAGCATTGTCCTATCTATTTCTGGATCTATACAGTCAGTCCTCTGGTACATTCTATATTTCTTCAGCATCAAATTCCTGATCTCTACCTCCCTTCTTTCTCCTGATATCTTCATTTCTACACCCTTCTCCAAACCTCTTTCTCTTGTCTTTTCCTATCTTTCTGTAGCACTCTCTTTAGAATTTTGGTAGAAGAGGTCTCCTCTTCATGAACTCTCTCAGTGTCTATCTGTAAATATTTTAAATTCTCCCTCATTTTTGGAAGGACTGTTTTGCTGGATATAGGATTCTTGGTTGGCAGTTTTTCTCTTTCAGTATCTTGAATGTATCCTATCATTGCTTTCCCACCTCCATACTTTCTGCTGAGAGATGTACTTAGTCTTACTGAGTTTACTGATAGATTGCTTTTCTCTTGCTGCTTTCAGAATTATTTCTTTGTCTTTGCATCTTGAAAATTGGATTAGTGTCTTGCAGTACTTCTATTTGGATCAACTCTGTGTGGGGAATACTGCTCTGCCTTGACTTGTCATTTTATGTCTTTCAAAAGTGTTGGAAAATTTTCATTGATTATTTATTCTATTATACTTTCTGTCCCTTTTCCCTTCTCTTCTCCTTCTGTGACACCTATAACACATATATGCATGCTCTTCAAGTTGTCATTCAGTTCCATGAGACCCTGCATATCTTTTTTTGCATTCTTTTACCTTCTGTTACTTTGTCTGTATGATTTCAGATATTCTGTTTCTAGTTCACTGATCCTGACTTCTGTCCAAGTCAAGTGTTGTATGTCTTCATTGTGTTTTTCATTTCTTCTATTGTGCCTTTCATTGCCATAAGTTCTGCCATTTGTTTTTCCAGGTTTACAAATTCTTCCTTATTTGCACCCAGTGTCTTCTTTATATCCTTCATCTCTTGTCAAAGTTTCTTTCAACTCATTGATTTGATTTAGAAGTTTTGTCTGAAAATCTTTAGTTTTTCCAACTCTTTAGTTTTTTACAACCTCAGTTGAGGTGTAGTTTGTTCCTTTGAGTGGGCCATATCTCTGTATTTCCTGGTATGGCTTGTGGTTTTTAGTTCTCTAGACATGAGATTTTCTTGAGTAGTTTTCCTGGAGTTTGTTTTATCTCTTTTGCCTTGGGTTTTCTTCTTGGTTTTCTTTGATCTCTGTATTTCTTTCTTTCTCTCACTGGTCAGTTTTCAGATTGGCTCTCCCTTCACTCTTCTCCCCCAAATCAGATGCCCACCATGGCCTGCCACGAGGATGGAAGGTAGGCAGTGGACAGCCCAGCAAGGTCACTGTGTGTGGTAATACAAATCTGCTGGTATCTAGTGGTGCTCTGCATTCTTGCAGGCTGCAATACCTGGGTTTTTTTTAGAATATGGCTTTAACAGGTGGGTTGCCCATATTTATCAGCCGAAACAAGACAAAGTTTCCTTATATTGTGTGCACACCTGCTCCTGTCATCTTAAGAAAGGATATGGAGCATCTTTATAAAAAGTTTTTCAATTCCTTTGCACCTTCTCTACTGTCCAGCAGACGGTGCTGTTTGGTAACTTCATTGACCTCAGAAGCTGCTCTGCATCTGAGCACAGACTGAGTCTACACAGGTGAGCTAAAACTGTGGATTCCTATGTCCTCACTTTGCTGACCAATATCTGGTTTGATGTGGGGCTGCACATGTGTCAGAGTACTTACTCAGATGACCCAGTAGACCAGCCATCTACAAGGCAAGGAAATGGGCTGCTGGCAGTTTCTACCCTCAAGGATGGGGTAAGTGCCTTCAGACCCAGGACTGGAAATGCAGTCTCTGTCAACATTTTCTCAGTCTCTGTCCCTCACTGACCAGGGTCTTGAGATTTCCTCCCCTGTTCCCTGGGTCTTAAGATGTTGGGGGTATGTCTCAGTGCTCTGAGAGGTTTTGTAGTCTGTGTCTGTGGTCAGAGGGGACTGAAGATTCTGTGCCTTTCCCATACTGTGACTGTGTGAGGGGAATGGAAGAGAAATGGGTGGTCCATGACAGAAAATTTCTGCCTGATATATCTTTTTCTTCAATTTGGAATCTGCAGTTTCCCTCTCCAGCCTCCACAGTTTCAAAGAATTCTGAATTGTACATTATCTCATTGAATTTCTGGAGAGTTTTCAGTGTCTACTTACATCCCCATTTATCTATTTTTACCTCATTGCTTGTGCATTGGGTGTAAAGTCTAAGAAATTGTAGCCTATCAGTAGATATTGATGATTCATCCCTATATTTCTTCTAGGAGTTTTATGGCACTGGCTCTCATATTCAGCTCTTTGGTACATTTTAGTTGATTTTTGTATAAGGAGTGAGAGAGGGGTCCTCTTTCATTATGTTGGATATGGATATCCAGTTCTCCCAGCACTATTTATTGAAGAGAATGTCCTGTCCCATTTCAGTGGACTTGGGATTCTTGTCAAAAATCAATGGACCATAGATATTAGGATCTATTGCTGAATTATTATTTCAATTCCATTGATCAATATGTCTATCTTTATACCAGTACCAAACTATTTGAAAACTGTAGCTTTATAATATGTTTTAAGTCAGGAATTTTGAAAACTCCAAGTTCTTTCTCCTTTTCCAAGATTCCCTAAGAAATTTGAGACCCCTTACCTTTCCAAATATAGTTGATAAACAGCTTTTTCATTTTTGCAAAGTAGGCTGTTGGATAATTGATTGGGACTGCATTGATTCTGTAGATCAATTTAGGTAGACACTTAGCCATGAACATGTAATACTTTTCATTTATTTTGGTCTTCTTACATTTATTTCAGCAATATTTTGTAGTTTTATGAGGAAAAGTTTTTACATCCATGGTTAAGTTAATTCCTAGATATTCCATGCTTCTAGTTTCTATTGTAAATGGAAATTTCTCTAGATTTCCTCCTTGATAGCTCATTACTAGTGTATAATAACACTATTGTTCCAGTTTACTTATTTTGCCATTATGCAAAATATCAGACATGGATTGGCTTTTAGAAATGGGATTTATTTAGTTGAAAATACATAGTTCTAAACCTATAAAAGTGTTCAAACTAAGACATCAACAAGGAGCTACCTTCACTGAAGAATGATCAATGGCATCCAGAACACCTCTTTCAGCTGGGAAGGCATGTGGCTGGCATCTGCTGGTCCTTTGTTTCTGGGTTATGTTTCAAAATAGCTTTCTCCAAAATATCTCTGTGCATTTTTCCTCTCTCTCAATTCCCCAGCATCCTTGCTGCTACTACCAGGTCATTTCCCTCTAAGCATCTGGGGGACCCCTTTTAGCTTCTCCAGGGCAAACTCTGGGCTAGCATCTCCAGACATCCCTCCAGCTGCTTCTCCAAGCATCTCCAGGAACTAGCTTTCAACACCCATCTTTAAAATACTTCTCTCAGCTTCTCCTGGGGTGTATTGTCCTCTCTGCTCTCTGAGTGAGTTCCCTTTAAAAGAGTCCAGTGAACTAATCAAGACCCACCCTGGGCTTTGCAAATTCTTTAGGGGCATAAACCTGGAGGATCTGAGAACAGGAACATGAATGGACATTTGTCAACTGGAGGCAGGATGCATGGTTTGCAATGGGTGGAGGTGACTTAAGGGTACATTGACTGAGGAACAGAATGGTGAAATGTTGTGTGTGCATACAATGGAATACTGAGCAATTGCAAGAAGGAGTGAAGCTATGAGACATGCAATGAGGTGAATGGATTATGTAGAAGCATTTTGAGTGAACTGCACCAGAAACAAAGGCAAACACTTTAATGCCTCACCAATATGGACTAACAACATTTTGTAAACTCAGAATTGAATCTTAGAGCACAGCTTATCAGGGGAATGCTTATTGTAATGGTTCCTAGATTGTAAGCTCTTACAGTAGTCACATCTATTCCTGAATTGTAATGTCTATCTCCAGATTCTGAGATGCTGATCACTTTGTGTATAACCTGATCAATGCATGGAAATTTTGGTATCTGTGTGATACCTGAAATTCAGAGCTGGAGCTCAGCAGATATGAATATCAGTATTAACACATACAGCAATTGTTTAAAAAGCTGAAAAAAAGATTCCAGCTTTCAATTACAGATATAAATGAAGCAGATCTGGTTAGGACTAGGGGAAATTGGGCCAAAGGGTAAAAGCTGATACTGACTATTTAAAGAAACTATAATTTCCATGTTAGATGAAGAGATGAGAGGTTTATTCAGTGCAGGATCTATATTTTCTAAACAATTTAACTTGTACCAATTTGTTGAAATACCATAATTACATGGAACTTTTAATAGCAAGGGAGACCTGGAAGGCTTGTATAGGTAAGTGTGAAATAGTGACACATACCAAAGTAATTAGGGCACAGAATATATATATATATATGTATATATGAATATATACACACACACATATATATATATACACACACACACACACATATATATATATATATATATATATATATATATATCCATGAGGAGTGGGGGGGGGAATGTGGAAGTGTTGGACTTCCTCACCTGGATTGTTGCTGATTTTCTCACAAGCATTGAGGACTGGCAGTTTGGTATGCTGAGCCCTGTATCTCAGGGCTTAACTTTAAGAAGGTCATTGCTGCTAAGGAGATGCTAAACCTTCTTATAATTGTGACTAAGTGTCTCCCCTTGAGTACTTCTTTGTTGCTCAGATGTGGTCCTATCCCTCTAGCTAACCTAACTCAGCAGGTGAACTTTCTGCCCTCTCCCCTACAGAGGATCTGATTCACAGGGGTGTAAATCTCCCTGGAAATGCAGGATGTGACTCCCAAGGATGAATCTGGACCCAACATCATGGGATTGATAACATCTTCTTGACCAAAAGGGGGATAAAAAATGAAACAAAATAAAGATTCAGTGACTGAGAGATTCCAAATGGAGTAAAGAGGTCACTCTGGTGGGCATTCTTATACACTATATAGATAACCCTATTTCGGTTTTAATGTATTTGGAATAGCTAGAAGTAAATACCTGAAACCATCAAACTACAACCCTGTAGCCTTCAATGTTTAAGATGACTGTATAACAATGTAACTTACAAGGGGTGACAGTGTGACTGTGAAAACCTTGTGGATCATACTCCCTTTATCCAGTGTATGGATGGATGAGTAGAAAAAGGAGACAAAAGCTAAATGAAAAATAGGGTGGGGGATGATTTGGATGCTCCTTTTTACTTTTATTTTTTATTACTATTTTAACTTTTTCTGGTATAAGGAAAATGTTCAAAAAATAGATTGGGGTGATGAACGCACAACTATATGCTGGTACTGTGAACTGTTGATTGTACACCACAGATGACTGTATATGTGACTATATCTCAATAAAACTGAATTTAAGAAAAAAGACGCACCCTGAATGGATCTAAACTCCATGAAACAGTCAATCAAGATGTCACACCCTATGAAAAAGAGTAGTAACTCTGCCCCCAAGACTGCATTTAATAATGTGGATTTTTAGGGGGACATACTATATCCCAACCAGCACCTACCACCCCCTGGACCCCAAAAAGACATGTTCTTTCCAAATGCAAAAATACATTCACTCCATCACAATATAGATAATTACAAAGTCCTAATATTCTTCTCTCGCTGTGGACCTGTGAATCTCAGAACAAGTTATCTGCTGCCATTAAGGATAGTTATAGGATAAACATTCCCATTGCCATAGGGAGAAATTGGAAGGAAAACAGGGTTCACAGGGCCAAAGCAATTCCTAAAACCTGCAGGGCAAACTTCATTAGATTTCAAATCTGAGAATCATGTATTGAATGAAGTTTTATTCTTGGGGCTTGAGAAAGCAGGAGTCCAATCCTTTCCAAAGGACTTTACAGTGGACCTTTTCCCTCCAAATACTGGGGTTAGTATTCTAACATATCCACAATTTGGGAATACAATTTCTTCTCAGCCTAACCCTCCTCAAACATCAGGGTGACACCTGGACTCTCTTCCACCTCTGAGGCACCGGCACAACCCCTTCAGAACAGTGGGGTGATGGCCAGGTTCTCCGTAATCCATGGAGATGTGCTCAACCCTCTCTGAGGCATGGCTTGGCAGCACTCTTCCTAAGCATCGAGGTGGAAGGACTACCCTCTGCCTCTGGAGAAAACTCACACTTTCCATGTGCATGGGTTGTTCTACATTAGCTTTCAAAAGCAATGTTTTTTATTAATATTTTTACTTTTTCTGGTATAAGGAAAATGTTCAAAAGTAGATTGGGGTGAAGAATAAATTCCTGTATTAAAATCCACTTGATTATGGTGTACAACTGGTTTGATGGGTTATTGTATTTTATTTGAAAGTATATTTTTAAGGAGTTTTGCATCTATATTTATTAGAGAAATTGCTCTGTAATTTTCTTTTCTTTTAGTATATGCATCAGGCTTGGTATTGGCTTGATGTTGACTTCATATAATAGTTAAATAGTGTTCCCACCTGTCCAATACTTTGGAAGAGAATAAGCAGGATTGGAATTTATTATTCTTGAAAACATTGGTAACATTCACCTGTGAATCCATCTGTTTCTGAGCTTTTCTTTTTTGGGAGGTGTGCTGATTTGTCTGTATTATGTCTCTCAGAAAAAGCCATATTCTTTGATGCAGTCTTGTGGAGGCAGGTGTATTAGTGATGATCAGAGTGGAATTCTTTGAGTATTTCCATGGCGATGTGACTCAATCAACTGTGAGTGAAACATTAGATTGGATAATTTCCATGGAGCTGTTACCCTGTCCATTCAGTTTGGCTGTCCTATAAAGGAGTCTTATAAAGGAGTTCACAGACAGAATGTTCTCAGAGCAATATAGAGTGATATTTTGAAAAGGATCTGCAGATAAGAGGGTAAAAACACCCCAAGGATAACATTTTGGAGAATGCCATTTTGAAACACAACCTGGGAGCAAGCAGATGTCAGCCACGAGCCTTCTGAGCTAACAGGTTTTCTGGATGCCAATGGTCATTCTTCAGTGAAAGTACCCTATTGCTGATGCCTTGCCTTGGACACTTTATGGCCTTAAGACTGTAACTTTGTAACCAGATAAACCCCATTTATAAACGCCAATCCATCTCTAGTGTTTTGCATAATGGCAGCATTAGCAAATCAGAACACAAAGTTTTTATTGACTGATTCAATCTTTTTACTTGTGATTGATTTATTGAGGTCTTTTATTTCTTCTGAAACCAGTATATGTTATTAATGTGTTTCTAGGATATTGTCCATTTCAACTAATTTGCCTATTATATTGGCATACAGTTGGTCTTAGTATCATGTTATGATTTTTCTTTACTTCTATGGGTTCCATTATAATGACCTCCTCTATATTCTGATATTATTTGAACGGTCTCTCCTTTTGTCTCTGTCAGTATAGCTATGGGATTGTCAATTTTGTTAATATTCACAAAGAATCAATGTTTGATTTTACTGAAACTCTATTGTTTTTTTTTATTTTTTGTTCTCAATTTCATTTATTTGTGCTCTAATCCCTGTTATATCTTTTCTTCTACTTGCTTTGGGATAAGTTCGCTGTTCTTTCTCCTAGTTTCTCCAGGTTTTTAACTAACTCTTTCTTCTATTTTAATGTAGATATTTAGAGCTATAAATTTCCCTCTCAGCACTGCCTTCTCTGTATCACATAAGTTTTGATATGTTGTATATTCATTTACCTTCGTCTTGTTATATTTTTCTCTTGCAATTTCTCCTTCGACTCACTGACTATTTAATAGTGTGGCATTTAATCTCAGTATATTTATGAATTTTCCACTTCACTGGCTGGTATTGATTTCACGTTCCATGCCATTGTGATCAGATAAAATGTTTCATATTATTCCAAAATTTTTGTATTTATTAAGATTTGTTCCATGTCCCAGCATGTGGGCTATCCTGGAGAATGATCAATGAGCATCTGAGGAGGATATGTATCTTCTGTTTTTGTTGCAAGTTTCTAAACATACCAGTTAGGTCCAGTTCATTTATCTTATTTAGTTTCCCTCTGTCTTTATTGATCCCTAATTTAGATATTCTATCTATTGAAGACAGTGATGTGCTGAAGATTCCCACTAATATTTCAGAGAATTCTATTACTCTCTTCATTTTTGCCAGTAGTTAACCTTACTGATAATCTTCACTCTTGTGCTTTCCTACAAGGCTCTCCCTTATTGTAGTTTGGGGCACAGTGATTAGGACAGAGACAATTATAATTGTCATTTTCTTCTTGGTAAATTGTTTCCTCTGATAATACAATATCCTTCCCTGTCTCATCACATTTTTTCACTTAATATAGCTACCAAAATTTTTTTGGGTTACTGCTTCCATGGAATATCTTTGTAATACTTTCAATTTCAAAGTATTTGTAACTTTGGGTCTAAAATGAGTGTCTTGAAAATAGCATATATGTAGATGACATTTATTATCCATTCTTCAGATCTGTCATTTTTGGGAGTGTGACTAATTAAAATTTAATTTTATTACTCTAAATTCAATGCTTATCACAACCATTTTTTTTTTCCTTTGGCTTTTATCTGTCAGATCTATTTTTTTTCTTTATGTACTTTTAGTTACCCTTACTGATAATCTTCATTCCAATTCTCTCCTCCAAGCCTCTCTCCTTTTGTTACATTTAAGCCACAGAACTTACTTTAGTATCTCTAAAAGGGCAGGATTCTTCTTAAAGAGCTTTCTCAATTAATGTTTCTCTATAAATATTTTAAACTCCCCCTCATTTTTAAGGACAGTTTTGCTGAAACAAGTATTTAGATTGTCAATTTTTCTCTTTCAGTATCTTAAATGTATTGTACAGCTGCATTCTCACCTCCTTGGTATCTGATGAGATTTCAGCATCTATTTTTATTTGGCTTTCTTCATATGTGGTGATTGTCTTTTCTTTTACTGGTTTTAGATTTTTTCATTTAGTTTCTTTAACACTCTTATTAGTGTTCATCTTGGAATAAGTATACTTAGTTTTATTCTGTTTGGAGTACATGGGACTACTTGGATGTGCATATTTTTGCTCTTCTGAGTGCTGGGAAATTTTCAGCAATTATTTCTTCAAATCTACTTCCTGGTCATTTTCCCTTCTCTTCTAATTCTGGGACATCCAAGATGTGCATGTTTGTGTACTTAATGATTTCAACTATTTCCCAGAAAACTTGTTCAAATTTTTCCATTCTTTCTCCATCTTGTTTTTCTTCAGTTAGAATTCACATACTCTGTTTTCTACCTCACTGATCCTTTCAACTGTTCCTCCAAATATGCTGCTCTGTTTCTCTAGTTTATTTTTAGTTTCACCTATAGTGTCTTTCATTTCCATAAGATCTGCCATTATTCAATGCATTCTTCTTTATGCTCACCCACTGTCTTCTTAATATCCTTTTACTCTTTAGCCATCTCATTGAATTTGTTTAGGAGATGTTTGGATATCTTAGATTAGTAATTCCAAACTCTGTGTCTCCTCTGAGCTCTTTGTTCTTTTGTCTGGGCCATAGTTAACTGCATTTTAGAATTTCTTGTGTTTTTTTGCTGATTCTGGGTATCTGGTTATTTTGATATTTGTATTCTGAATGTTAGTATTTCTTGCATGACTAGGATTTTATTGTGGATTGGAATAGTAATAATACTCTTATTTAACAGTTGGGTCTTCAGCTTTTCCAATCAAAACAGAGCCAGGTACTTGTGCATAAAGATACAGATGGCCCTGGAGATTATCTTGAAACTCCCCAAATCTATTTATTTTGCTGCACTTCAGACCTCCCTAGAAGATGAATATCTTTGTCTCCTGATTCCCTTCACCCTATGAAGGTGGACTTTTGTGGCTTTTTACCAGGTCCTCCTTGAGGCCGTTGGAACTGTTCTTCCCTGTGGCATTAGCACCTAGCACGAACCAAACATTCTTCTGTTCACTGTGTACATGAAAATTTAAAATAGTATTTGTTCTCATGGACCTTGCTTTCTTGTGTTACCACCTGATGAACATACACACAATAAGGCAATACCATTCTATATAGTAAATTAAAAAAAAAAAAAAAAAAACTCTTTGTTAGGGCATGACATGAGAAAAGCCTGGAGACCATTACCTTAGAAAGCAACATTTGAGGTAATTGAAATGACCATGTGGCAAATACAGGAGGGTAGGAAAAGAGTGTGTGGTTACTTGAGAAAGCAGCTATTATGTGGATTCTCTTCAAGGAAACAGGGAATGCAAAGCAATCCATGTGTGGTTGTCTTTGGGTTGTTGATTAAACAATGAAAACAATGGAGTGAAGGGAGTGAGAATTCTGACCCAAAAGTTGGCCAATGCCATATGTAATTGACTCTGGAGCCCTTGAAAATGACATTTAATATTTAGACATAGATTGTGTTTTCTTGTAACTTCTGAGAGTTTCTTGTAACTTCTGAAAATCTCCTCCATTTTGAGAACTTGTTTGTAAATGCTTTCTCTGTCAGTGAGAAACTTGCTACTAAATATCTTCAATTTATTTTTTGAACTCTCATACACACATATTCAGAGTTTCAAGCAATCTGAGAAAGTTACTAACTTGAAGATAGTAAATGTTCTGGTTATCTTGTGTGTGTGTGTGTGTGTGTGTGTGTGTGTGTGTGTGTGTACAGTTCTATATTATTTCCCATATGTGTAGACTTGTGTAACCACCAGCAAAATCAAGATTCATAGGTATTCCATTTCCATAAATATCTCCATCATGAGAGGTAGAGTACTAGCCACTACTAATCAGTTTTTTATCATTTTGTGATTTTGAGATCATGTTTAGAATGCTTTACAAGTGAAATAATACAGGAGTATGTGACTTTTGAGACTTGTTTCTTTGTCTCAGCAGACTGTCTTCAAATTCCAGCCAAGTTGTGGCATGTATCAATAGTTCATTATTTTTATTGTTGTTGAATAGTGTTCCATGGTATGGATAAATCATATTTTTCTTAGTCTCTCACCTACTGTAGGGCATCTAGTTATTTCCATTTAGAGACTATGGCAAATAAAGCTGCTATGGAAAATTTGAGTATTGTGTGGAGATAAGTTTTCATTTCTCTGGAATATATTCCTAGGAGTGTGGTTGTTGGGTAACATGGTAAGGAAATTTTTAGTTTTATAATAAACTGTTTTCTGAAGTGGCTGTACCTTTTTAAATAAACATCATCACTACAAGAATGATCCCATTTTTCCATACCATCCTCAGCATTTGTTATTGCCACTATTTTTAACTTATGCTATTCTAATAGTTAAGAAGTATTACCTCATTCTGGTTTTAATTTTCATTTCCTCATGGCTATCAATGTTTTGTCTGTATTCATAATGGATGTTGATCTATATTTTTCTTTTCTTGTAAAGTTTTTCTGTTATTTTCAATCAACAAATATTTCTACTTCTAGCCATATACCCTAGATGAACTTGTGCTCAATATATCTAGAGAAATGTCCAAAAATGAATGTGAAAGAAGATTCAGAGAGAGAAGCAGGGCAAGATGGCAGCATAGGAAGGTATGAAATTCATCCACTAAGGCAGCTGGTATGTAGCAAGGAACTGTCTGGAAAAACTGTTAGGGTGACTTCCATGAGCAGATGATCATCATACACCAGCATGAAATGAGGGGAAAGGCCAAGATTGCTAAATCACAACACAGAACTCTAAGTAAATTCCTTCATTCTAATGCCCATTTCCCACTGGCACAGCAGGATGACTCTGGTCTCTTCCCAGTGGGAAAAATAATCCCTCTGTACTAGGAGCAAGGGAAGGAGAGCTCATTCAAGCTCCAAATGTAGATATGGTTGACAAATTCAGACTCCTGAATACCAGCTTCAAGCAGTGATAAAGCTACAACTCAAAGAAGAAACTCAGAGATCTATGTTAGTTCTACTCCTAGTGGGGAGGAGTCAAATCAGATGAGAGCCAATAGCAAACAAACAAACCAGAGGATTCTGGAGGTGACTGAGCTCAGAATACTGGAAAAGAGCTGTGCACCAAGAAAAGGGGCACATAGAGTCAGGTACCAACTCTGGCTTTTGATTAATGAACCTGGGCATGGGGCATGGGGGCCAAGGCTCAGAAAAGATATGATTCTGTCTCTCTCTCTCTCTTTTATAGTAACTCTTTGAAGAAGGTAGCAGGCATCCCCAGTATTCATCCCTGTCACAGACAGTGGTGGAGCTAAGGAATGACTGAAGGACAAAATAACTAATCCAGTGAGGGAGATAGTTCCTTAAGAGCATATCTTCCACAAGATAAGGGAGACAGGGCTCAGCACAAGTGGCAGCTCTCATTCATAGAATTTAAACCCAGGTTCTGGGATAGCAGCAGCAGTTTCAACCAACAAAAAGTAAAGCCCAACCTGTCTCAAACAATCAATGGTTTTAACCTACAGAAAGCTTAGTGCAGCCTGCCTCATCCATGGTCCTGCAAAGGGGGAGCAGGGAGTGCTTGAGAGTTCTATAACTTTTCTTGCCTTCAGGGAACAGAGGGCTGAAGAATAGCTCCTTTCCCCCAAAAAAGAGGTGGGGTCTAGGCATAGCACAGTGAGAGTTATTTAGAAAATTCAGTTCCCAAAACCTAGAAATCAGAAACAATTTAAGGATGCCTTCAGCATCAGCCTCTGTCTCAACCAAAACCTTGGCAGAGATGGGGTCTACTGAAAATTAAAGGTAAGTACAAATTTAAGCTGTGGGGAGCAGCTGGCTGACCATTGCCAACTTCTGGACAGGAGTGGGAAATCACCAAAATAAGAAGCTTCACAGTAAAGACTGGCACCCTGCTGGGTCAATGATACATCCCAGAGTAATTTGGGTAGAGAATAAAACATTTGCAAATCCCCCATGAGGGTCTGGGGAAAATGTAGAAATGTTAAACTTCCCCACCGGGAGTATTCTTTATATTCTCACAAGCATTGGGAACAACCAATTTAGAAGTCCAAGCCCTTGATCTTGGAGCTTGCCCTTATGAAACTTGTTACTGGAAAGTAGAGGCTAAGACTGCTTATAAAGCATCTCCCCCAGAAAACCTCTTTGTTGCTAAAATGTAGACTCCCTCTTTAAGCCAACTCTGTAGCTGGACTCACTGCCCTCCCCACTAAACTGTCATGATTTCCAGGGGTGTAAACTTCCCTGGCTAAGGGGAACATGACACCTGTGGATGAGACTGAACCCAGCATTGTGGGATTTAAAAACACTTTTTGACCAAAACTGGGAAGAGAAATGAAACAAAATAAAGTTTCAGTGGTTCAGAGATTTCAGAGGGAATTGAGAGATCATTTGGGAGATTATTCTAATGCATTATAAAGATATCACTTTTTTGGTTTTAGTGTATTAGAATAGCTAGAAGCAAAACCTGAAACTGTTGAACTGAAATACAGTAGCCCATATTTTTTGTAGTGATTATATAACTAAATAACTTATATGGTGTGAACATGTGATTGTGAAAATCTTTTGTCTCACACTCCTTTTGTCCATTGCATGGACAGATGAGTAGAAAAATAAGGACAAAAAGTAAACGAAGAAAAGGGAGTTATGGGTGTAGGATATGTTTTGGGTTTTCATTTTACTTTTGATTGTCTTCTTAGTTTCATTTTCTTTTTGAATAACGAAAATGTTCAAAAATTGTGGTGATGGATATACAACTATACGATGATAGTGTGAATAATTGATGGCACACTTTGGATGATTGTATGGATGTGAATGTATCTCAGTAAAATTGCATTTAAAAAGGAAATGTATGTGTTTCAAATATCAACAGTATTCACTAAATAATCATTGAAAAAATAGCCTAAAAATCAATGATAACATAGAAGATTTGACCATTATGAATGAATTTTATCTCCCTGAATTCTAATAAGACCTCCACTGCCAAAAACTTGCATTCATTTTGAGCATATTTATTTGTTTTAACTGAGGGTGAAATGTTTCCTCTGTTTTTATGTTTTACTTAAAATAATAGCATATTTCTCTTTGAATATTGAACGTATTTTAACATATTAATGCATTGCAATAGAAAATGTACATTTAGTTAACACACCTCAACACATCTTTAGTTGATACACACAAATCTTTGGAGGGGAAAAATAATCCATCAAATGGGCTTTTATATTTGCTGCAACATGAAACCCAACGCGTTTTTCTTTCCGACCTCTTGTCATGGTTGTTGGTTCCCCATTTTCTGTTCATCATTGGTAACATTCAAAGTCATCCCTCTTAAACAGTCACTCTTTTTTTTTTTTCAAGAGTAAACTACTGTTACTTTTGGGTCTTCACACCAGCCTTTTAACATTACCTAGGTTACACCAAAAGGTGTCATTGTCTAATAATCACCAATATCTCAAGCTCTTTTTATGATTAGGATCTTAATATTGCTGTGTTCCCTAGGAGAGTATATCCTAGAAACTCAGATTCACCTATACCTATCTATATCTACATTTATATATTGATATCTATCTTTCTGCACACATTCACATTATACAGTCTTTCCTTTGATCAAGAATTTATATCACTATCTCTTATGGTCCATAAATACCTTACCACCAGGAGGATTCTCCTTCACCTGAGCAACCTCAAGCCAGAGACAACCCAGAGATGAGTAGTGGGATAACCTTGCTCCTAGAATGCCATCTCTTCTCCTCCATTGTCCCAGAGTAGTTTAGTCCACTTTTCCTTGTCCCAGGAAATGATTCCAGATTGTCCCAGTTTTCTGGCTTATCTGATTTTCCATTTTCCTATAACCTACAGTCAGAAATTAGAATTATTATATAATTTACATGAATACTATGATTGAATACCCAATTTTCCATCAATTGCATTGTAGTCTCTGTTCATGGAATGAAGTAGAGTAAAGGGGTTTTCAGAGATAAATGTATCCTTACAGGTAGACCTACAGGTGTTGACACTGCAGCTGAGAGTGGGGTGACTTTCCCCAGTCACAGAGGGGAAACAAGTCAGGAGCTAGAACAAAGTAGGGGATCCTTGTGCTAATTTGGTGTCAGAGATGAAGGTTCTCCTAAGTTCACTGTACTTCTGGGGGAGGAGAATGATACCACTAAAAGCAGTCAATAATATCTACCAAGAATGGAAACCTATAAATTCATACATGATATTACTACCAAACTTCCAAACTTACCTCTTTTCATCCAGAAGCATAGAGGGGATAGGTCACATATTCTGGGTAGTGAATGTAGGAGGGGATGGAGATATTCTGTGACCTCTACCACCACTGACTTACAGGATCAGCCACCATCCCAGGGTTCAGTGTCTCAGGGTCTCTTGAGGGCAATACTCAGTTGATTTTCCAAGGGTACCTTACTCCTGGGCAATGAATCTCCCTCAGGCCATGGTGAGCTCAACCCCTCTGCAAACATCCACAGCACATCCTTCCTGTTTAGAGTCATGTATATTATTTCACCTGGAGGAACGGAAACCACTTCATTGAATCCAAAATTTAGTAATACAGGGAAGCAGAACTGGACACTTCTAGTGGATTCATGAAGAATGTGTTCCTGACCTGCATAATTGAGATTGAGGACATTCCAATAGGTGTTGCTATTTTATCAATGAGAAGGGTGGGTGTTCCTGAAATCATTCCCTCGAGGACAGAGTGCAAAGTCTAGAATGTCCCTGATATGCATGTTCCACAAGGAAAGAATGGGATTTTGAGGCTCTATGTGATAAGAACATTGAAAATTATTACCATCTAAAAATAAATGCCTACCCTGTGTCAAAAATAAACTTATTGATAAGATTACATTACAGAATTCAACTGTACAGTAACATTGAATATGCACAGGAAGAAAGATGGATGGCTTGATTATACATTCTCCCAAGTTAGTTATTCCCTAAAAGTCCCTCCAATTCATGATCAATTCAGGTGATCAATGGAGTTTTACTTAACTGAGACTAGTGGGTTCCTCCATCTATTCTGTGGTCATTTCCGCAGGTCCAGCATGCATTATTGGAAAAGACATACTCAGCCCCTGTAACAATCCTATGTTTATTCCAAGACTTGTTGAGTGAGGGTTACTATGGTAGGAAAGGCCAAATGGAAGCCACCAGAAATGCCTTTACCTAGCCAAATAATAAATCAAGACAATGTCACATAGTTAGAGGGATTGCAGAGATTAGTGACACCATCAAGATCTTGAAGGATTTCAGCCACACCCCATTCACACCAATCCCCATTCCTCTCTCCTATTGGCCTGTTCAGGAAATAGATATAAAATGGAGGATTAGAATGGACACTTGTAAACTTAAGTAGGTGTTGATCCCATTTGCAGGTGCTATTCCAGATGTATTATAGTTGCTGTAAGAAATCAGCACATCCCCTAGAATCTAATAGCAGCTCTTGATTTGGCAAATGCTTGCATCACTGTAACTGCTAATAAGGACATCCAAAACACTGTCTATTTTTAGCTGGCAAGGACAGAAGTACAACTGAACTCTCCATACACAGAGGAATATCAACTCTCTAACCTTTTTTCCTAACCTAGTCAACAGGGAACTAAATGAGCTTTGCCTTCTAGAAGATATCATCTCATGGGTACATTATATTGATAGCATTATGGTAATTGGACCTCATGAACAAGAAGTAACAACTGCTGAATAATTATTGGTAAGTGAAGGGGCATTTAAGATGGTGGGAGAGAAATCCAACAAAAATTTAGTTTCTTTCCACTGCAGTGAATTTTCCAGGTGTCAAGTGCCATGAGACAGTATTGAGATATACCTTCTAAGGCGATACAAAGGTATTGAATCCAGCGTCTCCTACAACTAAAAAATGAACATGATGACCTCTTTGAAATTTGGAAGCAGCATATTTCTCTTTGCAGTGAGCTACTATGAGGCATTTACCAAATGACCTAAAAGCTGCTAGATTTGAGTGGATACCAGAAAAATAGGAGGTTCAGCAAAGGTTTCAGTCTACCTTGCTAGCTCAACTGTCTTATGGGGTATATATTCCAGAAGATCCAATGGTGCTGAAAGTATCTGTGGCAAATAGAAATGTTGTTTGTGTTCTTTGGTTGTACCCTAAAGGAGATGTGATTCAAGTAGGTCCTGAAGGCAAAAGTAAGTAACATAAGCAAATGGCCAAGTGTCTTGCTCCCTATCTAAGTATATTACATTATCTTTCTCAGCTCACACCCAGGAAATCCTGTAAAGTTACCCATCATCAGTCGACAGAGGAAGAGAAAACTCAGACATGATTTAAAGACAGTTCTACATGATATACAGGTAATATCTAAAAGTGGACAACTTCAGCTGGGGTATTTATTGGACTTTCCTTAAGGACCATAGTGACTGGAAATCCTGAGAGTGGGCCAAGATAATAGAAGTGAAACTATGATATCATTTTGCCTGGAAGAAGAAATTTCCAGAGGTATATATGCATTCTTATTGATGGTCTGTGATCAGTGGTTTAGCTGGATTCTTATGAATACTGGAGGTATATTAATGGTGATGGAGGGGTCTTTGGGAGAGATACATGGATAAACATTTATGAATGGGTGAAAGACATGAAGGTATTGTGTCCCACGTGAATGATTGCAAAGGGTGACACAGCAGAGGAAGCTTTTAACAATAAAGTGGTTTTATTGACCAATTGTGTGGATTCAAGACAGCCATGTTTCCCAGCCACTCCTGTCACTGCCAAAATAGTCATGAACAAAGTATGCATAGTGGCAGACATGGAAGTTATGTGTGAGCTCAGCAATATGAGGTTCTATGCAACAAGGCTGACATGGGAACAACCATGGCTGAGTGCCCCGTGTGCGAACAACAGTGAGTAACACTCATTTCCCAATATGGCACCATTCCCAGAAAGGAGCAGCCTGCTACCTGATTACATGTTGATTACACTGGACCATGTCCATCATGGAAGGGGCAACATTTTGTATTTACTGGAATACATACATACTCTGGATTCAGATTTTCCATCCCTGCATGGAATGCTCCTGCCAAAAGATTCATCTGTGGACTTACAGAATTTCTTATTCACGTTCATGATATTCAGGCAGTATCACTTCTGATCAAGTAACACTTCATAACAAAAAGTGAGGGAATGGGCACATGTTTATGAAATTCACTCTTCTCAGCAAGTTCTCCAACTGATGGATGGACAGAATGAGAGAATGACTTTTAAAATCTCAATTATAAGAACATCTGCGTAGCATTTCCTTCCAAAGATGTGGCAGAATTCTTCAGGGGGGCTGTATATGCTCTATATCTGCATCTACTAAATGGTGCTGGTTTTCCCTATTGAGGGCACAAGAGTCCAGCAATGAAGGGGAGGAAATAGAAGTGGCACCCTTCACTCTAACTACTAGTGTTTCTCTAGAAAAGAAACTCAGTTCCAGTTCCTTCCTGCATCCTTTGGCCCTGCCAGCCTGAAAGTTAGTTCCAAAAGGAGGAATGCTTCCATGAAGAGACAAAACAAGGACTTCACTGATCTGGGAGTTAAGACTGCTGTCTGGCAATTTGCATTCCTCATGATTCTGAATCAACAGGGAAAGAAGGAAATTACAGTACAGGCCAGGGTGATTAATCCTGATTATCAAAGAGAAATAGGACTGCTACTGAAAAATGGAGATAAAGAAGGGTTTGCCTGAAATACAGAGGCTACCTTAGGGCATCTCTTAATACTACCATGCCATGGGATTATAGTCAATCGTAGAATGCAATCCTTCAGGAATGAAGGTTTAGGTCAGTTTACATGGAAAGGAGCCAAGACTGTCTGTGGTGCTTGATTAGGATAAAGAGTATATGGACTGGGTAATGGAAGAAAGTTCTTTATAATTATGAGTCACATCCATGTGACTACTTGCAGAAATGAGGTCTGTCATGGTTATGATTTTGTCTTCTTTGTTTAGATATATACATAAAGAAAATATGTTTGTTTCCTTCCATGTCTTATCCTCTTATCATATAACATAAGTTGTATTAACTTTATGTCCCAACTTAAGTTACAGGATTTCAAGTTTAGAATGAATCTTACACAAGGAAATGTATCCTCTTTTAATAAGAGTTAATGCATTTCTGGGTGAAAACTGGCAGGGTGAAAACTGGACAGTTGAACTATTTTAGGGAAAATTTGGACTGTTTTGTCTAGACATTAATTATGGTTTAATGTGATGCGTATGGGAGACAATCTTGGGCTTCTTCTCTCTGTTGGTAGGTGCCCTGGCTGTGTAAAAAAGATTGTTCAGGAAATTATAACAGGAAGTAAGTGCCTGAAGGTAACTGCCTGTTATGATCATTCTAGTTTCTAGCTTCATTGCCTCACATGTTTCTGGAGGAGGTGGGCCCTAGAGTGGGGAGCTTTGAGTCCCTTTCATTTACCTGGGCACTCTACATTCCCTCCAATATCTGTTATCTTCATATCTCTCTCATTTCTCCCATTTTAAATTTCACATCATTATTTCTAATCTATTTTTCTAATTTAATTTGTCACAGTGTACAATGTGGTGTCTGTCCTCTGTTGTATAACTTCAAATTCATTCATACATTTTATGCTTTTTTAAAAAATAGTGGATTATATATTATCCCAATAGTTCTACAAGAACATGTTCCTTTGTCCAATGCATAGAATCAACTAGCTTATGATACATCTAGTCATCCCTTTGGGAATTTGGTCATTCCCCCAAATGCACTTGATGTATTACATATTAATGCTTCATTGACTCTTTGTAATTCTCACTTTCTCTTTGGGGTTCCATCATACCCTGCATCTCCCTGTCATCTGTAATTTTCTATGTCTGGTGCCTGAACTGGATGCTGAGTTCCTGAGAGGAAGGGCTATAATTCAACAATCACTTCATTTTCAGAACCAGTTTAATCAGATTATGCTGTCACACATCACACGGTGAATTTTTTATGAAGAAGATTATTTGAGAAAATCTTACATGCCCAGCTCTTTTTTAAGTGTAAAGAAAAAATATTTGCAATGTTTTATTTCTTGTACTTCCATAATTAATTTTTAAAATGATATAAAATACAGTGTAAACATACATTAAAGGTATTGTGAAAATTTTGATTAGGAATAACATGAGATTATTTACATATTTCTGTGAGTGTGTGTGTGTGTGTGTGGAGAGAGACAGACAGAGAGAGAGACAGAGAGAGAGATAGAGAGAGAGACAGAGAGAGAGGTAGAGAGAAAGTGCAGATAAATACAGAAACACTACAAAAAAACACAAAAATAGTTTATGGTAATTTACTGACAATCATTTTCACCAAATTTTTTACTTAATTTGTCATGTTAGTAGCTGTAAAGAAACTCCCAATACTGAAACATAACCTTCAAAAATACAAATTTATATATAAGGTATAGTATCTCAAATTTTAACAATATATAAATAGGATTCTGAATTTAAAAGCCATTCATTTTCCCTGCCAAACATGGTATTTCTAAAGATATCATCTCAGAGTTCAGGAAGACTCCTGAAATCATAGGCTTCAATATGCAGTAATAGATCAGATTCCAAGCAGAAACCATGTGCAGGTAGTGTTCTCAGATGAGTTCCAGAGGGTACCATTCTCTGAAAAATGAAATTGACTGGTGATACAGTGGCAGATAAAAACATCTAATATGCTAACACATACAGAGCAATGCACACTTAATCTCAGAGAACGTGAGGTGATTCTAGTAAGGTTGGGATTTAATGATTTAAAGAAAATTAGAGAATTAAAGCTACAGTGTCACAAAGCTACATTAAATATTAGCCACATAGAGCCCCAATATTCAACTGGAATTCAACATATTCAGAGAAATGTAAATTTTAACTTAATAGTCACTATTTCTTTAAGGAAGAAATGTGGCAATAATTTGCAGAGATGATGCTTGTACAATTTCACAGTAGTATTACTTTGTTTTCTCATAGCTGTTTGCTTCTAAACCACTTTGCTTCCTGCATCATTTTTATGGTCTTCAGTCAGGTGTAAATAAGGTCCTCAAATATGAAGACATGTAATAGAACTGAATCTTTTCAAGATATTTCAAGGGGAAAAAATAATACAAGGAAAAAGCCAGTCTTCAAATATTTCAAAGAATGGATATAACATGATTAAATGGGAGGAGGTTGATGGTGTGACTAGTCTACCATGCATTTATATCTCCAGACTTATTTTATGACATTTTAGTATTTCAAAATTTATAAGATATTTTGAATCTTTTGAAAAGTTTACATGTTGTTCTCAAGAAAGTTTCTTTTACTTTACATTGTCCCTTTGCAGTATGATAATGTGGGGATTGAAATTCTCTTACACTTCCTATGTTACAATAATTATAACAGTAAATGATTTTATTTATAGAAGAATAGATCTTCTAAGCATTTATCAGGACCCATGGAATCTAATAAAGTTCACTGCCTAGCAGAGGGGAGTAGAGACAGTCCTGTGTTTTAAGGATTAAAGCCTGATGCTAACTCAGATATTACTTTCTGCCCAGCTGACTTCTGGGGAATCTCTGACTGGTGACCTCATCATCATGGAGCTCAATGTGCTGTAGAACATCTACCCAGGCCTTGGTGTGCTAAGAGACATGGCATGGAGGGCCATGGGCTGGCCCAGGGATATTGTGACAAGACATTTCCCATAATAGTCTCATTTCTCAGTGAAAGAGTAAAATGGGAAATTGAGGTACTCAATATGTACTGAGGATCTGGCCCTTTCTGGTCCAGAATGTGGAGGTGTCCAACCCCTGTTGTACCTCTATGCTGAGATGTCCTTGTTGACAACATGGATCCTTTCTCCAAGGTGAGACCCTTGTTTCTTGATTTCTGAGTGACATCACTGCTTCCACCCTCATACACCAGGTATCTTCTAACATAAGATAGAGAAAAATGAATGGTGAAATCAGAGTCTCAGAAAGTAGATCTCCATAACAGGAAATTAATATACCAAGAACACCAATTGCATACTTCTCCATGAACAAGGATATATTCTCATGGCAAACTTCTATTCTAGCACATACTCTTGGGGATGATTTTCCTATTCTTCCTTTTCTCACTTACTAAGCTCTGTGATTCCATTTCCCCATGCCAGCATTATATTTTTTTCCACCATGAACCCTCTTTTCCTGCACATTCTGGAAACCATTTACACAATTGATAACCTTTATATCTCCCTCACCAATTTACTCAGTTACCTTGAAATCTCCATAAAGTAATATCAGCCAGCTTCACCGAAGTAAATATGTTCTCCTGCCCCAAGTTTCAGCAGGAAGTGGTAGATTTCATTCCCCCATTGCTCCCTGATATTGCATTTCTTATCATTTACCCCATACAGCTCTGACACTGCTGCCTCTACAAATTTACCTCATTTCAACACACTAAACCTTCCTTTAATGAATTAATGATACAATCAACCTTGATCCTGACTGCCTTCTTAATTTCTAAATTCAGCTATCATCACTGGTGACTTCACTTTGGAAGTCAAATGTCAAATGTTGCCCATGAAACATTGCTGCCTCCTCCAGTTGTCCTCATGCCTCCTTTTCCCCAGGCATGTCTGGTAGATTCCTCACCCACTTTCTGATAGTGGCAAATTCTCTAGAGATATATGGCCCTATTGACACCCACTCACCTTTGTGATCTCATTCCAGACCACATCATCAAGTCAATTGACTGCAGCTCAGAGACTCCCAAATCAGGTTTTTCCTTTCTGCATAAAATCTTGGGATTCCACCTTTTCTCTTGCCTGGTCATTGGTCACCACACACTCATTATAAATGTACCTTGATATTAGGCTAATTTTTATATATGTTCCCTCTCTTTAAATGAAGTCTTTCTTATTTCAATATCTTCCCATTTTATGTATGGCTCTTTCAGCAAAAAGTGAAGAAAAGGTAACATGAGTATCTCAAAAATGAGAAAATTCATTTGCTAATGAATAAGAATTCTGGATTTGGGTGTCTTCTGGCTTTGTTAATCAAATGGTGCAGGTTCTTAGCTATTTTGCTTTTCCAGATTTCCATACTGATATACACAACATGTCTGAACTGTCCTCTAGTTGTCACCCCTTGTGAATTGACATGCTGACAACAGTCCTTCATGTTACATATACCATATAGCCATGGACTAGGGAAATAGAGGAGAAATTTCTTCTGAAATGATTTTCTGAAGTACCAAGAAACCACCAAAACATAAATTCTCTCCCAGTGCCCTGGTTGGAACTGTGTTGCACGTCCACAGAGACACAGAACCTGGAGAGAAGAATTTAATTGCATGAACTTTTCTGATCACCCACTTTCTCTAGTTCCCAATGATTCTTAGTTTATATTTTCCAAACATCATAAATCATTATATAGACCTTCCACATCTCCTCAACAAGAATCCCATCTCTGCCTTTGCTTTCTCCCTCCAGTCATTAACCATGTTCATCAAATGTAACCTTAAAAGTCATCTGACTTAAATCTGTATCCTTTCTATTTTTCTAACCCAAATTGTTAATTTCCAATGAATCTTCTCACTAGCATTTCACACAAGAGAATCTCTGGACATAGCTCTCATCTCCAAAAATACCTTAAACCCTTTTGTCCTAGTGACCTAGCAGTTTCTTTCCTTAGGAAGAGTGGACCCCAGCAACCCATCCACATCCATTTCATCTTATGTACACCTATATGACATCTTCAGTATGTGCAGTGTCTCGCAACACCCTGTAGATAATAACACACCTATCTCTGTCTATGCCACATCAGGGCCCAGAAAATCACCTGCTGTGTAAGAAGATCACAAGGTTCTGGATGTTAGATGCCATGTCTTCCCCTCCACACTGCCTCAACAGATCAGCCCTTTTTCTAGGTCCTAACCATAAGGTCAAAATGTAATCATTCAAGTGGCTTATATTATTTCTTATTGCTTTTATGTCACTGAATTCAAGAATGGAGATTATACATTATTTAATTCCCTTAAATAACAGAGAAAAGCCAAGTTCCAATATTCTGCATTAAAGGATTTGTTCATGAAGTTAGAAGCTCTATTGCCAAGGAGCATGCAATTATTCTATAACCAGTCTGGAGTAATTGAAACAATTTTACTGCATAGACACATCAAAGATAAATTAGTGTATACACAAAAAGCAGATGACTCACGTTGTTTATTGGCAGGCAATAAATAAATAAAAAGCAAATGAATCACCTTATTTATTAGCTCTGAGCAGGATTTATAATCCCTTGGTTCTCACTTACAGAGAGAATTCCAAGTTTTGGGATGCACTTTCAGACCCTCCACTGCATATGGGGAGGAAAAAGGATTATGGAGATTCTGGACATTTTGACAAAACTCTGAATAATTGCATCTAAAACAAATGTCACTCTGCCAAAAATTAAACAGCTTCATGGTTTTACAGGAGCAAATTTCATTCCAAAGAAATGCTTGAATACACGTGATAGGGAAGCAGTTACAAATGAAGTAATATGTATCAAATTAAGAAAGTCATCAAAAGATTTACCAATTTATGACAAAATGTAGGTTGGTCAGGTTTTCCTGAATCTACATTAACCTGCTGTCTCCAAATTTTCAAATATCCAAGACTTTAACATGAGAAAACAAACAAATGCAAAGGATCTGAGCTGTACTTGATGCTTAGCCTCATACATTCACTGGTCCTGAAAATTCAGCACATTTTATAACCCATAAGAAGTGCATTTGGAGCTTTGTGAAAATGGGTCACCTGAGAGAGGAGTGTCCTCTCAGAGAACAAAGCCAGGATCCTCCCTCCAGAGATTCCCACAGAAGCAGGGACCTCCACTCATCCATTTTCACCATTACATACAAATTTACCTCACACCAGGAATAATGCAATTTATGTAATATAGTAAAATCACAGCACATTTACTCAAATTCAGGCAGTAAGGACTGTGGGAAGATGGCAAAATAGGGAACCTCATTACTCAGTCCTTCCACTAAAACAATTATTAAGCAGACAGAAATTTTGTGAAACAGATTTCTGAGACTTTGGGGGGCAGAAGAACAATATGTAGCATTCAGTGTAGAGCAGGAAGAAGAGGCTGTTAAATTACTGTAAAGAACAGCAAATTGTTCCCAATATGTGATGACTCCTGGCACACATCCCCCACTCACATGCCTTAGTGTCCAGCCCCTGGCTATCTCAATGGTGACCAAAAGGAAATCAAAACTCTTCTTCTGCAAGACAAGGGGTGAGCTCAGCCAAACAGTAATCATGGTTTGGTTAGTGAATTGGGATCACTAGAGGCCGTGCTCTGAGGAAAGGCATTGTTTCAACCCTCACCAGAGAGAGGAAGGAGTGATGGATACTTAAAGTGGCTGCACCTTCTCAGGGCTAAATGGAGACAGTTAGATGAAGGGCTACATTTGCTGGGCACAGCAGGAAAGCTCAGCTCAGATAACAATTAGAGAAATTGTTGGAACTCTTCTTGATCCCTTCCCAGGCAAATTTGGTGCCAGTGTGTGCCTTTGCATGGGTGCCTGGCCCTGTTTTGGCTGAGAAAGGGTGACTTTGGAAAATAATCTTGGACATGCCCCTCCTTCCATAGTTTGCCATCAATGCCAAAGGAGCTTGAGAAAAAGAATGGACTGTTAGAGACAGTAGAGGTTGAAAGTCTTGGGAAAAGGTCTGCAGGCTTCACACAACTGAGAGAGGGAGGTCTGTCTCCTGGGAAACAGAGTGGACAACTAAAATTATGTAAACATGGGAACTCCAAAACAACTAACAATCAAAATACCAAGTCAATACAGAGGCCCAGAAGAAAGCAAAATCCTGAATATTGGATTTGTCTTGGGCAGACCTAACAGATAGGAGGGATGAATCTCAAGAAATTCTATGTCTTATCAGCAGCTGGTTACAAAATAAAGAAACAGACATCTCAAGGTTTTATTCCAGAGATAATATTTTTAAATATTAAAATACACAGTGTGCAAAAAAAGAGTATGAGAAGGAGAAACAGGAAATAATTGTCCATCCAAAGGAAGAGGATAAAAATCCAGAAACCAACAATGAAGATGAAAATGTTGTCATAACAAAGTGCTTAAAACAAGATCTTAAAAATGCTCAAGGAGATGAAGGAACATATGTAGAAAAAACTAAAGCACATCAGGAAAACAAAAAAAAAAATGAGCAATATAAGAGGCTTAATATAGATATAGAAATTTTATAAAGGAACCAAGCAAAACTATGTGACTTGAAGACCACAATAAATCCAATGGAAAAAGACAAGAGGATTCCAAGAGGCTGTATAAGATACTGTAGGATGTGATTATTCCAACCTTTCATTCTATGAGTAAAGAATCAGTTCCTGAACCCATAATTTGGTATTTCTAATCTAAACAGAAATTTGAACATCTTAAAGGCTCACTTTTATTATTCCCATCCCCAGAATCCTAACTACAATTTACTCTTCTAAAGTTTGTACACCAATGAGAAGGATATTCCCTTGGAGGATTATCTCCAAAAAAAAAAAAAAATGGGTACCAGAAGCTGCAAGAATATTATAGCCTTTACCTGGATCTTGGAGCTAAGAACCATCCAACCTGCCTCTGAGCAGTAACAGCCACTGCCAAGTTGGCTTAAGCCATCTATGACTTCATTGTTACCACCTCATGCCCATGTCTCAATGCTATGCAAAGTTGTCTACTTACAAAACAATTTTCAGCCTCTCATCTGGCCACACATGGAGTACTGTTACTGTCTCCCTCACAAATTACCAGTGTCAAACTTTAACACTGCTATCCTATTACCTTTACCCTTAAACCTGTGAAGGACCCCTTTATGCCTGTTGAATGAAATCCATTCCCAACTTGCTCTAGGCCAGGCTCATTGTCTATTCCTTAGTAACATGTTGATCTTAATCAATATATTGATGGCTCCTAATTCCAGACGAAAGATGGAATTTTCAAAGCTGGCTTTGCCATTATTGATCAACACAAAACCCTCAGATATAAAGCCCTGCCAAATGTCAGTTCATACCTTGTAGCAAAACTAACCATTCAGATCTCGGCATGCTTAACAGCAGAAGCAAAATGGTTAACATCTATAATGACTGTCACTATTACTTCAGATTTGTACATGATTTGGGGATATTATGGAAATACCATGGGACCTCCAAAACTCACAGAAATCCTTCTATTACCATTCCAATTCACTGTCATTAAGATCAAAGACCATAGCACAGAAAAACTCAGGTGAAGTTCAAGGGAATAAACCAGAAGACAAACATGTCAAGCTGGCTGCCCTTTCTACAGACCCTCAAGTACAAATTTAGGTGATATATGAACCATGGGTCTATATTCCTACTTAAGTTTGCCACAGAGTAGGCTCTCAAAACCATGTTGGGAGTAAACTATCACAAAAATATGATGTATGAGATTCATCTGGCACAAATAACAACTCCTGATGGTGAAAACATTTCATGGAGAAGGATGGAAGTAGAATTTATCCTAATGGGTGTGGAGACACCAAGATGTTGGTTGCCCGGGTTTTGTAGTAACCATAGGCATGTGGTTATCAGATTAGGAAGAGACAATCCCTTTCAATGTAGAGTTAGGTTTATTTCTGGGTTTAAATATATTTATCATAATAATTGACTCTGTTGACACTCAAACACATAGAGACCTAGGAAACTGCAGAAGCAGCAGTAGCAGTAGCAGCATTGGAATTTTGAAAAATCCCAGTGAATCATCTGCTCTTAAGAATATAGATCTCAACAATATGAATATTCATATTAGCTGAGACATACAGTCAAAAGCCTCTTTAAGGGAAGTCCAAAAACAAACTATGACCCTACCTGCCCATAAATTATTGGAAACTATGACTTAATTGGGTTAAATCTGTAACAGAGATTCAGGAGACTCAGCAAATGAAGCACAATAAAGCATAGCTCAAAGAACAAGTTAGCCAGCAGGAAGCAGAGCCAATTAGGAAGACAAAGCAAGACAGTAAATAGCCCCTGTGGAGATGGACATAGTCTAGGAATCCTGTGCACAACAGTGTTTTTTCCAGGAGCTCTTAGAAGGTTTAACTTTCCCACTCATGCTAAAGGAAGTGGCACACATTTAGGATTCTGTCAGCTTGTCCACATGTGAGGACAAAGGGGAATTGAGTGATGAGGCCTAATAATAATTCAGCAGTCAAACATCAGACATGTAAGCAGACAATTTATTAAATTAAACTTTTTGCCTTGATCAGGGTCCTATGAGAAGAACACACAAAGAAATTAAATTTCCCAGATGTTATTTGGGAAACAACTCTGGGGGATATGTTAGCCTACAGTTAAAGTCTGATATTTAGGGAAGGAGAAAGTTAAGAAATGTTAGGTAGAAATTTCATGAACCATATTGTCAACCATGGGATGTTCATCAAGTGCTTTGGGGCATCCTTGAACCAATGTTGCCCAGCAGAGGAGTCCCATGTCTCTTAGGAGTGAGCCTGCATTAGTATCACCTCTATACTCAGGCATGGGCTTGGAGTAGCCAAGAGGCTCTGTAGCTGCAGAAAATCAAGATATCAGCACTATATGGGCTAAATATTAGCTCACAGAATTCCAAAATTCAAATACAGTTGCAGGAGTTGTCACAAGTGAAAAAAATTACCATGCTATTTATTATTTCTTTAAAGTATAAACATCAAATTCACTCACAGAGCTCTGAATTCAAAATAATATATTTTTTCATGTATTATTGTAGATACTTGTTTCAAAGCCCTTCATTCTTTGCTGCCTTCCTATTTATGGCCTCTTGTCAGTTGTATCTTAAAATCCTCAAATTTTATGGGATTTCTGATTTCTGACATTATTAGTGACTCAAACAGTATATAATATTTTAAATTTCATTTACACATTGTTTTGGAAACATACATTTTATTTAACACTCTCAGATCACTGTATGATATCTTGATGATTGTCATGCACTTACATGCAATAATATTAATAATAGTGAAATCCCTCATTTGAAGAGTGTTAGTCTTTCTCAGCTCTTTTCAGCTATTACCCAACCTAATCACTGCTGATACCCAGCAGAGGTTTGTGCAGTTAGATCTCTGGGACAAGAGGACTTAAGCTTGAAGCTCAAATCAAACATTTCTTTCTCTCCAGGTGACATCCTGGAAATATTTTATGACCCAAACACCATTATGTGCAAATAATCCGTTGCTCAGCTAGTCACACCTTGGAGTGCAGATAAATATGACTGGAGGCCCATGTGGCTAAAGCAAGGGCATGATACCTAGGCACACCATGTCCTCATTTATTTCTCAATTTGAAAAATGGAAGAAAGAAAATTGAGGTGCTCAGCATATCCTTTATTTTGGCTCCAATCTAGGCCATGTTGGTGCCCAATTCCTGTGGTGCTTCCTTTTCTGGGACATCCTGGCTGGCAAAGGTCCTGCCTCTGGGTACAGACCCATATTCTTTGATATTTGGGAGATATCACTGTTTCTACAACTTTACAACAGAGTGTCTTGACCCAAGATTATCACCAATTTATTGAAGTAAGGTAAGAAATAAAAACACATAGAGGCAATGGTGTCAACATAGATCTTTATAGCAGGCATTGGCTGTTCTGAAAGCATCCATCACACACAGTTTCCATGACACAGAACTATTCTCAGGGTGGTCTTCTGAGCCATCATCTTCTCCAGAGGGTGCCTTTTCTTACACTCTTCTGTGCTTCATCTTTCCCAAGTCATTATTCCAAGTTCTTCTACCATCAAACCTCTTCATTTCCACTTTCTAGAAGTAATTTACATTATCAATCTTCATTTGTCTTTCCCTACTTAATTCAGATCTCTGCTTGTCTCCTTGCTGATCCAGCATAGAGCAAACTTCATTTGCACTTTTTGGATTTATTTCTATGTTTAACAATCTTCATATCTCCTTCACCATGTTAATCCAATTCTTTTCCTTTCCTGGTAGTAAATAAATGCTAGCAAACCATACTATCCTGTGTAAACATACACACATATGTTGTGTTACTTTCTCTAAGATCAAGATTTTATGCCAGTCTGTCTTCAGATCTATCAGCCCTTCTAGTAATGCATAGACACTCATGCATCTGAGGACCCTCAGGCCAATAGAGAGTTTTGTGAGTTACAAGCTCAACTGGTTCTGCATTTTGGATGCCATATTTTCACCCACTGCCCATGGTACATCCTTTAGTCTTATTCCCAAGTCTAAAACAGAGTCTAACTAATTGCCCTGTTATTCTTGCTCATCAAACTTCTGGCTACTTTTCATACTACTTCTGGTTACATTCCTGTTACCAACTGTTAAGCATGTAGATTATTTATTAATTCTCTGACAAATATTATTGAATATCCAAGGTAAAATAAGCTACATTAATACACTGTTCATAAAATGATATATAAGAAATGGATTTTTTTTTAAAAAGTGAATCTACATTTGTCAATATATGGGTGAGAAATATGAATCCAAAGAAATTTTAAATATGTGTATACTCTGATTCTCTTTGGCTCCTTGGGTTCTTAGTCTTAGCAGTTTCCTTATCATCCATTCTTTGGTTACAACCAAGGGAAGAAGCACAATCAGTGATCCTTTAATCTTCCTCCTTCTCCATGCAATGAAACAGCAAGTCCCATTATTTTATCCAACTCAAGTCTGGTGAAGCAGTTTTCTTCTTTCCATTCTTACCACCTATAGAGTAGGGGCATGTATGACAGCAGAAGAATATATAGAGGATAAAGATTGGGACTGTATAACTTAGCAAAACTTAGAGTGGACAGTGATGTTAATTAAATTAACAAATATAAGAAGGTTTTCACATGAGGGAGAACAAATGAATGCCAGTGTTGCAAGGTATTGAAAATAAGATGGTATGCGGAAAAATTCAGTCAATGAAAACTGAGATCTGTAGTTAACAGTAACATTTTAATATGCTTACACTAATTTAGCAAAGGCAATATACCAATTAATGTCAATAAGAGTGGGATATGAGAGGAGTGTGAGATTTTTGTTGTGGTGTGGTTGTCTTTCCTTTTAATTTTTCATTATTCTTTATTTTTTATTTTTTTCTCTTCTTTCTTTGTTGAAGAAATGGAAATGGAAATAGTCATATATATATATATATATATATATATATATATATATATATATATGTATACACATATATTTGGTGGTGAAGGCATAACTATGTGGTGACTCCAGGAGGCATTGATAGTTCACTTAATATACATTGTATGGTATGTCCATACAACTGTTTAAAAATATACAGAAAAATACAAGTGATGGAGAAGATGTGGAGAGAGTGATAAACTTATTCATTTTGGGTAGGGGAGTAGAATGGCACAGCCCTTCTGGAAGGCAGTGTGGTGGTTCCACAGGAGGCTAAGCTTAAGGCTTCCATATGATCCTGCAACCCCTTTATGTGGTGTATACTTGGAAGAACTGAAAGCAGGGATATAAATAGACATTTGCAGAGATTTGCAATGGATGGAGGCGGCCTAAAAGAACTTGAAGGATGAATATGTGGGGCAAACTGTGATATACACATACAGCAGAATATTGAGCAGCTGCAAGAAGGACTAAATTCATGCATGAAACTATGTGAGTGAATTTTGAGGACATTGTGTTGAGTGAAATAAGCAAAAATGATGGAACAAATATTGTAAGGCCTCACTAGTATGAACTATAATGTGCCATTGCTGAGAACTGAACTTTAGAGCATAGTTTATCTGTGGATAAAACTGGGACAGAGATTGGGCAATAGATGATTAAGGAGTACATAATGTTCAATAGGCTAATTGTGAAGGTTTCTAGATTGTACACTCTTGGAGTGGTCACATCTGTTCTTGAGTTTTAACTGTTATTTCTAAATTCTGAGATGCTGAGCTCTTTGTTCATAACCTGGTAGCTCCCCGGAAATTTGGATATCTCTGTGACACCTGAGACCTAGTGTTAGGGTTCTGAAGCTCTGAAAGTCAGCCTCACTCCATACAGCAACTATTAAAGGAGCTGAAAAAGAGCTCAGAATACAATTAGAGATATGAATGATGTGTTTCTTCTTGGATAGGACTACGGTAAATTGGAATACAGTTTAAAGGATGATATATATTGTATTTAAAACTCCAACTTCTGTGTGAGACCAAAGGAAGAGATATTTATTTGGTAAGAAATTTATAAAATTTATATTTTCTGTAGCACACTGTCTGGTCTGGTCAGTTTATTTAAACAAAGTATTTCCATGGAACCAAGAATAGGGAATGATATATTATTCTGTACAGGCTAATGTAATATCTCAACACATCCCAGAATATTTGGGGCAGAAAAAAAAGTCTTTGCAAAGTCCCCCTTGAGGTACTGGGGAAAGTTATGGGACTTCCCCATCTGGGGAATTCCTGCTGTTCTCTTAAGCAATAGTGGCTCCCAATTTAATAAGCCAAGCTCTTGATATTGAGACTGGACTTTATGAAACTTATCTCTCAAATGCAAAACTAAGCTTGCTTATAACTATGCCTAATAGTCACCCCAGACAATACTTTCTCTTTTTTTGTGGCTCTTTTGTGGCTCAGATATGGCCTATTTCTCTAAATCAACTATGCAAATTAACTCATTACTCCCCACCCCCCAGCCTCCACACACATGGGTCATGAGACCTAGGGATGTAATTCTCCTTGACAACACGGGATATGATTCCAAAAGATGAGCCTATCTCTGGCATCAATGGACTGAGAATGCCTTCTTGACCAAAATGGGGAAAGGAAATGAAACAAAACAAAGTTTCAGTGACTGAGAGATTTCAAGTAGTGTCAAGAGGTCATTATGGAGAATTTTCTTATGGATTATATAGATATTCTTTAGGTTTCTTGGTATTAAAATAGCCAGAAGGAAATTCCTGTAACTGTTGAACTGTAATCCAGTAGCCTTGATTCTTGATGTTGATTGCATAACTATACAGCTTTTCTCTTGTGACCATGTGATTGTGAAACCCTTGTGACTGACAGTCCCTGGATCCAGTGTATTGGAAGATGAGTAATAAGATAAAGACAAACAATACAATAGAGTAGGATCCAAGATGGTTGATTAGGGAGAGGCTGGTCTCACATCTTTCCCTGAGGAAAAAATAACTAGGGGACAGGCAGAAACTCTCTGGAATAATGGTTCTGTGGCTCTGGATATTGGGGGGAGGGCTGTGTAACATGCAAGATTGCATGACACAAAGAAAAAGTAAAGCTGTGGTGAAAGACCATGAGTATTCTCCTCAGACCTGGCTCCTGACATCCATCTTCCACCCTAAGGACAGAGAGCTTTGGGTCTCCTTTTCCCTGGTGGCAAGGGAGCTGCACACTGAGAGGGTTGTAAATGTCCACACTCCCAAGAACAGGGCAGGACACAGTCTAGTAATATCCATCTTTTTGCCAGTGAATTTGGACTGCTTGATCCTGTGGTTACAGCCCCCTTGTCTGGTGTTTCTATACATTGTGTAGAATCAGCATAGAGCTACTTATAGATATTCATATCTGAGAAGTCCAACATAACGCAAAAGGAATAAATCTCTATAGCAGTATTCTGAGCACATACTAATCAGAATTTCAAATGTCAATGATAAATATATAATGCTGAAAGCAGCAAGAGAAAAGCAGTTCATTACATACAAGGGATGCCAGAGAAGATGAAGATCTAATTTCTCACCAGATACCATGGAAGCAAAGGCAGTGAAATGACATATTTAAGATACTGAAAGAAAAAATATCCAGTCCATAATTCTCTATCTAGCCAATGTGCCTTCAAAAATGAGATGGTTTAAGATAATTACATATAAGCACAGGCTGAGAGTTTGTCAACAAAAGACAATATTAAGAAATATTAAAGGAAGTACTACAGGATAAAAGGAAAGACATGAGAGAGAATCTTGGAGGAAAGTACAGAAATGAAGAGTATCTGTAAAAGTAACTATAAGGGTAAAAGAGAGAGACAAAAATGAGATGTGACATAAAATCCAAAGGATAAGATGACTGAAGTAAGTACTGTCTTTAGAGAATTACTTATTGCATGCTAATGGATTAAATTCCAAAATCAAATGATGCAGATTGGCAGAATTGATTAAAAAAATATGGGCCATCAATATGTAGTGTACGAGGGACTCATCTTAGACATAATATGCATATAGGTTAAAGGTAAATGGCTGGAAAAAGATATACCATGCAAATAAGAATCAAAAACAATCTCTGGGGTAGCTTTAAAAATACTGGACAAAAACAGATTTTAAATTCTAAACCTTATGAGACAAAAAGGACTTTGTATGTTAACAAAAAGGGCCATCAACCAAGAAAAATGGCAATCAAATATTTATGCACTTATCTAAGTGTACCAAAATACATGAGGGAAATACTAGCACAACTGAATGGATAAATAGGCACATTTGCATAAATATTTGGAAATGTCAATACACCACTCCCATCAATAGATAGAAGATCAAGAGAGAAGATCAATAAGGAAATAGAGAATTTGTGCAAACTGATAAATGAACTAGACCTAACAGACATAGAGAAAACAATGCACCACAAAAGAGAAGGATACACATTCTTCACAAACACTCAGGGTTTATTCCCCAGGATAGAAAAAGGAAGTATCCTGAGTAAGCTGGAGGATAAAAGGTAGCTAGGGTAATGTATGAGGTGTCTACACTAAACAACAGAATTTTAATGTAGACAAAGAAGACTTATATTGGAGGAAGATGCCAGTTTGGATTTTCATATGTAGAGATAAGTCAACGCATGGTTTCAAAGTTTCAGAGGGCAGGCTAAATTTTTTTGTTAAGGTCTAATGGCTGTCGTAACTTTAAGTTGAAGTCAATGCTTATTTACCATTCCAGAAACCAAAAGACCATTCCTAAATTGACCCCTCCTGTGCTGTATAAACTAAACAACAAAGCCTGTTTGAGAGGGCATCTGTTTACCACATGGTTTACTGAATATTTTAAACCCATTGTTGAGACCTATAGCTCAGATAAAAGATTCTTTAAGTATATTACAAGTCATTGACAATGCACCTGGTAAACTAAGAGCTCCGATGGAGACATATATAACAATGAATGTGTTTTCAAGTCTGCTATTTCAGCATCTGTTTTGTAATCCATGGATCAAGAAGTCATTTCAACTTCAATGTCTTTTTTTTAATTCAATTGTATTGAGATATATTCATATATCATACAATCATCCATGGTGTACAATCAACTGTTCACAGTACTATCTTATAGTTGTGCATTCATCGCCCCAGTCTATTTTTGAACATCTTCCTTACACCAGAAAGAATCAGAATCAGAATAAAAAATAAAAATAAAAAAGAAGGCCCAAATCACCCTGCCCCATCCACCCTATTTTTCATTTAGGTTTTGCCCCATTTTTCTACTCATCCATCAATAAACTGGATAAAGGGAGTGTGATCCACAGGGTTTTCACAATCACACTTTCACCCTTGTAAGCTACATTCAATGTCTTTTTTATTTAAAAAGTGTATTTTGTAAGACTATAGCTGTCATAGATACTGATCTCTGTGATACTGATTCTAGATGTCATTAAAAACATGCATTATTTGTGGTAGAAAGTCAAAGGTAAAAGTATAAAACTTAATTAGGGATTGGGAAATGTTGAGTCCAACCTCATGGATAACTTTGAGGGGCTCAAAACTTCAGTGGAGGATGTAACTTCAGACGTGGTGAAAATAGCATGGAAACTAGAATTAAACTTAGAGAATATGTGACCATACTGAAGCAAGTGATAACATATCTTTAATGGATAAGGAATTGCTTATGGATGAACAATGAGAGTGCTTTCTTGATAAGGAAACTGCAATTGGTGAAGATGCTATGAAGACTATTGAAATGACAACAAAGGATTCAGGGTATTACATAAATTTATTTGATAAAGTTGTGGCAGGGTTTGAAGATTGAATCCAATTTTGAAAGAACTTGTATAGGTAAAATGCTATGAAACAGAATTGCATGTTACAGATAAACAATTTGTGAAAGGAAGAATCAGTCAATTGAGCAAACTTCATTGTTGTCGTATTTTAGGAAATTGCCACAGTCACCCCAACCTTCAGCAAACAACACCCTGAACTCTCAGAGGCCTTCATCATTGAAGCAAGACACTATGCCAGCAAAATGGTTATGAATCACTGTAGGCTCAGTTGATGATTAGCATTTATTATAAATAAGGTATTTTTAAAGTTGTATTGTTTTTAGATGCAGTGTTTTTTCACATTTAATATAATGCAGTATAGTGTAAACATAACTTTAATATGAACTGGGAAACCTAAAAATTCATGTGACTTACTTTATTGCAATATTTGTTTTCTTGCTGTTGTGTGGAACCAAACCTGAAATATCCCGAGGTATGCATGTATTTTGTTTTGGAAATTTATACTTCTAAGTTCTTGAGCTCTCTGTAGTTAAAATAGACTGGTAATCTCATTGCCCAGCATGGGGAGACATGGCAAGCTTCCTTTCCAGTGGTGATGTGGTGCCATGTACTTTCAGTTGAACTTCATGTCCCTGAGCCCAAACACCACACTATCCAACCAAACTAGAAAGTAAACTTTTATTACCATGTATTCCTAAGTTAGAGTGAGGAAGATACCAGGTAATTTATCTGCAACTTACAAAGTTTTTCAGCCAGATTGATTGACTTTTTTTGCCCTCTTGAGAGTGTTTTTTCCCAAAGCAGAAGATTTTACTTTTCATAAGTTCTAATGCATCACCTTTTTCTATTTGGATCATGTTTTTGTTGTTAGATATAAGTACTCATCATCAAACCCAAGTAAAATTATATTTTCTTCTAGGCTGTCTGTAGGAGTTATAGATTTCTGTGTTTTGTATTTATGTATATGTACATTTTGAGTTAATTTGAGGGGAAGGTATAAAGTCTGTGACTAGTTTGTATTTGAGTGTTTAATTTTTCCATTATCATTTTTGAAAATACTTGTCTTTGTCCACTGAGTTGCATTGTGCCCTGTCAAGCATTAGTTTAGTATATATATGTGGGTCCAATCTTTGGCTTTCTATTCTGTTTCATTTTTCTCCAAATCTGATCCTTCATAAACACCAGAGTCCTGATTAATGTAGCTTTACACTAAATATTGACATCAGGTAGTGTGAGCTCAGAAAATTTGTTTTTGTTCTTCTGGATTCTGTTGGCTATACAAGGCAGCTAGCATTTTGTTATAAAATTTAGAGTAAATTTCTCTGTCCTTATAAATAGCTGCTCTGATTTGATCAAGATTATATTGCAGCTGTAAGTCATTATGTAGAATTGACTTCTTAAAAATGCTGTCTTCTAACCCATGAACAAGTTTTAATTCATGAAGATATTGTCTATATATGTATTTTCTAAGTCAGTAAAGTGAGTTTATTTAAAGTCAAGTAAGCAACAGGAACAAGTAGTAAATAGAAGTACAAGTAGTGTCCAGAGATGGCAAGAACCCAAGAAGGCAATACAGAAATGACTGAAGTGTTGAAAACACAACCCTGTGGTATCTAAAATCAAAGACACCTCACCCCTGAGAGGACCTTCCATGTACTGGGGAGACTAATGGATACACAAGTCAGAGATATGATTTCTCAGTATTCTCACTGCAGATGAGAAAGTAGTTGCATAAAAAATGTCCTAAGCTAAGCAATCTGTCAAAAACAGCAATAGATATTGTAGCTTCAATGAAAAACAGACTTCTTCAAGTATAAATATTATTCTATCATTCCTCTCAATTAAAAACTATAGAGTGAGAAAGAAAACAAAGCTTTCAGTTATGTGGTTCTGGCAGAAAGAGCTCAAGTATTATTTAGATGTGATTTTATTAGTTTTTAAGGATCCCATCACTCCTACTTTTCATTATAAAGATTGTGAATGGATGATCCATTTTGTCCTCATTTTTCAACATCCATTTATTCAGTCTTAAGCCTCTACAAGCTGGCTTCTCTCTTAACCTGGCACTGAAGCTATTTTCCACATGGTAACCAACGAACCCAGTCAAGACTCCTGGCCTTTTCTCTGTTCGTGATACCTAATTGACTCTAATCAAAATTCTCTCTTCCTCTGGATTCACAGGATCCCTACCTGTAGCCTTTACTCTCTGTGAACACACTCGAACAGCCCTTCATTCCTGGCCTTCTCTCCTCTAAATTTCATTTGTGGAATTCATGCATGCATAAGGCAGAGTATGTAGCAAATGCTGGAGAAGTTTTGTTAAGTGAATGTCCTCCTGACCACAGCCCAGGAATGACATTCTCCCAAAAACATTGTCCAAAAGTCACTCCTTCCACTGTGCCTTCTCATTCATGCCTCACTCACCTTCAGCCACCCAAACAACTCCAGCCATTCCTTTGTGTTTTCTGTGCTTTTATTATTATTGTCACAGGCAATCAAGTCTATTTACATTTATTTATTTATGGATACATATTTTATGGCTCAGTGGCCTTATAGCAACTATATTAATAAAAGCTAATATAGAACAAACAATTACTATTAGCCAGGCACTACAGTAAGTATATATATATGAACTCATTTAATCTCACAACAACCCTTAGAGGCAGGCACCATTGTATTCTCCACTTTACAGATGAGAAAACTGAGGCACACAGAGGTAAAGTAACTTGCCAGGTTGGCACAGCTAAAATGCCACAATTGGGTTGTTTAAAAAAATAGTTCTTGAAGCAATAAATGTGAAATCAATGTTCTGGCAAGCATATGCTTCCTTTGAAGAGTTTAGGGAAGAATCTGTTCCTGGATTCTGGTGCTGGCTTGCCAGGAATCCATGACATTCTAAGCTTAGTTGTAACATTGTGCACACACATCTGACTGTCTATCTGTGTTCAATCTTCCTCTTCTCATAAGAATACCAAACATAATTGATTACAGCTGTACAAACTCAGTCTAACTTACCTAAGTCCATCTCTATTGACCCTACTTCTAAAATAAGATCATATTCATGTATACTGGGAGTGGAATTCAACATGTCTTTTGAGTGACAAAATGCAGTCTATTACTGGTGCTATTATAAATAGTTTTTTTTCCTGATTTCAATTGTTGGTATGTACAGAAACATTTGTCATTTGTATATTAATATTTTTGTGACACTGCCACACCTGTTATTTGTTTATTAATACCTAGAGGTTTTTTGTCAATACATTGGGATTTTCTATATACATAATTGTGTATAGTTTTACTTATTCTTCCTCAGTATCTATATTGACATCCTTTTCCTGTCTTATTGTACTAAATATGGCTCCCAGAAAGATATTGAGTAGGAGTGGTTAGAGGGTACCTTCCTCCTGAATTATGGGCAAAAGGTACATTTTCTCACACTTATGTACACTACGTGTTTTTGCTTGTTTTGTTTTGTTTAGATGTTCTTTATCAATTTGAGAAAATTTTCTCTGTATCTTGTTTGCTGAGAAATAGTATAGTGAATATGAATGGATTTTGTTAATTTTTTCTGAATCTCTTTATAACATTATATGACTTATTTTCTTTAACTTGTTTCTGTGAGAGATTACATTAATTGATTTACAAAAGATAGAATTTGTTTCAATTAATTCAAACTGTCCTTTTATAACTACATTAAGTCCTACTTTTCATGATATGTAATTCCTGTTGTACATTGTTCAACTTAATATACTAATATTTTCTTATGGTTTTTGCATCTATGTTCCTGAGAGATATTTGTCTGCAGTATTCCTTTATTGTAAGGTCTCTTTCTGGTTTTGGTTTAGGGAAATCCTGGCATGACAGAAAGTTAGGAGGTGGTCCCCCTGCTTTTATTTTCAGGAAGATATTGTGGAAAACTGATACTATTTCTCCTTTCATGGCTTGGTAGAATTCACCTGTGATAACATCTGCACATGGTGCTCTATTATTTGGGGGGGTTACTAAGTATTGATTCAATTTCTTTAATAGCCTGTTAAGATTATCTATATTTCTGTGACTGAATATTTGCAGTTTGTCACTGTCAAGGGATTGTTCCATGTGATTTCATTTATCAAAATTGCATGGACGGGTTGTTCAGAGTATTCCTTTATTAACAGTTTGAGGTCCATGGATCAATACTGATGATTACTCTTTCATTTCTGCTATAAGTAATTATCTTTTCTGTTGTTGAGGCTGTCCATAAGTTTATCAGTTTTATCAACATTTTCAAAAAACATGCCTTGGGTTTTGTTAATTTACTCTATTGATTCCTGTTTTCAATTTCATATGTCTCATTTTTATTATTTATATATTTCTTCCTGTATGCTTAGATCATTCATTCTTAATTTTATGAAGATGGAAGTTTCCATTAGAGATTTTAGAGCATCTTTTTTTTTCAGAAAATCTGCATTTAATGCTACAAATTCTCTCTAAGCATTGCTTTTGCTGCTTTTCATATTATGATAAATTTCAGTTCAAATACTTTTTTATTTTTCTTGAGACTTCTTTGTCCTATGTTTTGTTACATGTTTGTTTAATATCCAAATATTTAAGAGTTGTCCAGCTGTCTTTCAGCTATTAAATTCCAGTTTAAAGGCGGGGCAAGATGGCGGAGTGGTGAGGAGCAGAATTTCGTCTCTCCCCTAGAGCAGCTGGCAATTACCCAAGAACTATATGAAACAGTGTTTTCGGGGTCTCCAGTAACCAGTCACACATTGGACACAAGTTTGGAATTGGAGGAAAAGCTGACATCGCAGCGAACATTGTAAGTTTCCCGGACCAGGGGTCTGGCGCCCCTCCCCACCCAGACCTCACAGACTGTCTTGCTGCGGGCTCCCTGAAAGGGGGGAAAAAACCCCAAAAAACAGCAATCTGCTGAGGGCAAGAAGGGAGGCTCAAACCAGCCTCAACTGCAGAATTAATTAACAAATTAATTAACTAACTTTGGGAGCTGGGGTGCTAAAGAAGGGCTGGGCTCCAAGAAGTGGGGTCACGTAAAAGCAGGCACCCATTCCCAGACTCCAAAAAAGCCATTTTTTTTCCCTTACATTTTGTCCCTTCTGGCTTCACTGATCTCTTATCGTTTTGCATTTCAATAGCCTCCTGCAGGGGTGGAACTGAAGTGGTTGGAGAGTAATTATCAGACAATAGCCCAAAGCATATCTTTAAATGCTCTATTCTGACACTGACAAAACTTCCAGGCTGGGGAAAAACCTTTAAAAGAGAATCTTTTTTTTTCCTTTTTTCTTTTTCTTGATTTCTTTTCTACTTTTCTTTTTTTTTTTTTTTTTTTAAATCTAAAAGTAATATATGTGGTTATTTTCTATCAGAAAGCCCAGGTTGAGGGACTAGGCTGGGCTTGAGGGGAGACAGAGTACCTACAGTGTCTTTGAATTCCGTATTCACTACTGAAGGCCTCCACCCCCATCTTTAATTGGCAACTCAGGCTGACCAAGGAATCTACCTGGAGAGGCCCCAAAGAGGAGAGAGGAGAAGGGAATAGTGCCCCTGAGAGACAACTGGAATTCTGAGGATTGGGAGAGTGGAGGGAGGCCCAGCTCAACTGGCAGTCCTCCTTCTGGGAATTCAGACCCCAGTGGCTGGAATTCAGATTCCAGCTTCAGTCAGCCACACTGATCAGAGTCACCAGGAGAACTAAAGGCTCCATACCTCCTTACACTGGTGGGGGAGCTGCGGGCTGGCCAGTGCCACCTGCTGGACAGGAGTGGAAAAGCACCAATTCTAAAGGCCTCATAGGAGGGTCTCATTCTCAGGAAACCTCCATACCCTCCCAATGAGACCTGGGCCTCACTAGACTGGGAAAATCTGACTAGGGTCGACCATATCTGAGGAGACCCACTCACAAAAAGGTTACATAGAGGCAGAGCAAGAAACAGAAAAAACAAGAGGGGAAAAATTCCGATCAACTAAATAGAACCTAAGTTAGAAGTCTAGAATAAGTTGAACTGAATAACAGAGGCGAGAAAACAAAGCCAACCAACAAGAAAACCACTAAGTAAAAGACAGAAAACAAGCTCCAAAATAAAGTAATCAAGAGAATCAGATGCCTAGACAACTTAAGATAACAAGCCATACCAGGAAACACAAAAACATGGACCAGCCAAAGGAACAAACTAATAGCTCAGCTGAGACACAGGAGTGGAGGCAACAAATGCTAAATAAATTTGATGAAATGAAGGAAGATATAGCAAAAGAGCTGAAGGATATAAAGAAGACACTGGCTGACCATAAAGAAGAATTCATCAACTTAAAAAAACAAATGGCAGAACTCATGGGAATGAAGGCCACAATGGAGGATATGAAAAACACAATGGAGGGACACAACAGTAGATTTGAACAGGCAGAAGAAAGGATCAGTGAACTGGAAGACAGGTCATTAGAATTCATACACACAAAAGAACACATGGTGAAAAAAATGGAAAAATATGAGCAGGGTCTTAGGGAGCTGAGTGACAACATGAAACGCACAAATATACATGTTATGGGTATCCCAGAAGGAGAAGAGAGGAGAAAAGGGGCAGAAAGAGTAATAGAAGACATATTCACTGAAAATTTTCCAACTCTTATAAAAGACAGAAAATTAGAGATTCAAGAAGTACAATGTACCCCAAATAGAATAGAACCCAATAGACCTACTCCAAGACACTTACTGGTCAGATTGTCCAATGTCAAAGACAAGGAGAGGATTCTGAAAGCAGCAAGAGAAATGCAATCCATCACATACAAGGGAAGGTCAGTAAGACTATGTACAGATTTCTCTGCAGAAACCATGGAGGCAAGAAGACAGTGGCATGATATATTTAAGATACTGAAAGAGAAAAACTGCCAACCAAGAATTCTATATCCAGCAAAACTTTCCTTCAAAAATGAGGGAGAGTTTAAAACATTTTCAGACAAACAGACACTGAGAGAGTTGTGAATAAGAGACCGGCACTACAAGAAATACTAAAGGGAGTGCTACAGGCTGATAGGAAAAGACAGGAGAGAGAGAGTTGGAGAAGAGTGCAGAAATGAAGATTATCAGGAAAGGTAAAAGGAGAGGAAAAAATAAGATATGACATATAAATTCCAAAACATAAAATGGTAGTAGAAAGTACTGCCCTTACAGTAATAACACTAAATGTAAATGGATTAAACTCCCCAATAAAAAGACACAGACTGGCAGAATGGATTAAAAAACAGGACCCATCTATATGCTGTCTACAAGAAACTCACTTTAGACACAAGGACAAACATAGACTGAAAGTGAAAGGTTGGAAAAAGATATTTCATGCAAACAACAACCAGAAAAAAGCGGGAGTAGCTATATTAATATCAGACAAGTTAGACTTCAAAAGCAAAACAATTAAAAGTGACAAAGAAGGACACTATATATTAATAAAAGGGTCAATTCATCAAGAAAACATAACAGTCATAAATATTTATGCACCAAACCAGAATGCCCCAAAATTCATGAGGCAAACACTGCGATCACTGAAAGGAGAAATAGATACCTCTACAATAATAGTTGGAGACTTCAATAAACCACTCTCATCAATGGATAGAACATCTAGACAGAGGATCACTAAAGAAACAGAGATGTTGAATTGTATGATAAATGAACTAGACTTGACAGATATTTATAGAACACTACATCCAACAACAGCAGGATACACTTTTTTCTCAAGTGCTCATGGAACATTCTCTAGGATAGACCACATGTTGGGTCACAAAGGAAGTCTCAACAAATTTAAAAATATTGATATTATACAAAACACTTTCTCAGACCACAATGGAATGAAGTTGGAAATAAATAAAAGGCAGAAGGTCATAAAATTCACAAACATATGGAGGCTAAACAACACCCTCTTAGAAAACCAGTGAGTAAAGGAAGAAATTTCAAGAGAAATTAGTAAATACCTTGAGGCAAATGACAATGAAAACACAACTTATCAAAACTTATGGGATGCAGCAAAGGCGGTGCTGAGAGGGAAATTTATTGCCCTAAATGCCTATATTAAAAGAGAAGAGAGAGCAAAAGTTGAAGTGTTAACTGCTCACCTGGAGGAATTAGAGAAACAACAGCAAACTAACCCCAAAGCAAGCAGAAGGGAAGAAATAACAAAGATTAGAGCAGAAATAAATGCAATTGAGAACAGGAAAATAATAGAGAGAATCAACAAAACCAGAAGTTGGTTGTTTGAGAAAATCAATAAAATCGATGGACCACTGGCTAGGCTAACAAAAAAAAAAGAGAGAGCAGATGCAAATAAATGCAATCAGAAATGGGAAAGGAAATATAACTACCGACCCTGCAGAAATTAAGGAGATAATGAGAAGATACTATGAGCAACTATATGCTAATAAACTAGACAACTTAGATGAAATGAACAACTTCCTAGAAAAGCATAAACAACCAACATTAACTCAAGAAGAAATAGATGACCTCAACAAACCAATCACAAGTAAAGAGATTGAGTCACTCATCAAAAAGCTACCAAAAAGGAAAAGCCCAGGACCAGATGGTTTCACATGTGAATTCTACCAAGCATTCAAGAACGAATTAGTACCAATCCTGGTCAATCTTTTCAAAAAAATTGAAGAAGAGGGAAAGCTACCTAACTCTTTCTATGAAGCCATAATCACCCTAATACCAAAACCAGGCAAAGATACTACAAAAAAAAGAAAATTATAGACCAATTTTTTTAATGAATATAGATGCAAAAATGCTCAACAAAATACTCGCAAATCGAATCCAGCAGCACATTAAAAGAATTATACACCATGACCAGGTGGGATTTATTCCAGGTATGCAAGGCTGGTTCAACACAAGAAAATCAATTAATGTAATACACCACATCAATAAATCAAAGCAGAAGAACCACATGATCATCTCGATTGATGCAAAAAAGGCATGTGACAAAATTCAACATCCTTTCCTGATGAAAACACTTCAAAGGATAGGAATAGAAGGGAACTTTTTCAATATGATAAAGGCAATATATGAAAAACCCACAGCTAACATCACACTCAATGGGGAGAGACTGAAAGCTTTTCCTCTAAGATCAGGAACAAGACAGGGATGCCCACTATCACCATTGCTATTCAACATTGTGCTGGAAGTTCTAGCTAGAGCAATTAGGCAAGAAAAAGAAATAAAAGGCATCCAAATTGGAGAGGAAGAAGTAAAACTTTCACTATTTGCAGATGACATGATTCTATATGTAGGAAATTCAGAAAAATCTACAGCAAAGCTACTAGAACTAGTCAATGAATACAGCAAAGTAGCAGGCTACAAGATCAACACGCAAAAATCTGTAGTGTTCCTATACACAAGTAATGTGCAACAAGAGGAGGAAATCAAGAAAAAAATCCCATTTACAATAGCAACCAAAAGAATCAAGTATTTAGGAATAAACTTAACCAAGGACACAAAAGACCTTTACATAGAAAACTATAAGAAACTGCTAAAAGAAATTGAATAAGACCTGAAAAAATGGAAGAACATACCATGTTCATGGATTGGAAGACTAAATATAGTTAAGATGGCAATTTTACCTAAACTGATTTACAGATTCAATGCAATACCAATTCAAATCCCAACAACTTACTTTACAGAAATAGAAAAACCAATAACTAAATTTATTTGGAAGAGTAAGATGCCCCGAATAGCCAAAAATGTCTTGAGAAAGAGGAGTGAAGTGGGAGGTCTCACACTACCTGACTTTGAAGCATATTACAAAGCTACAGTGCTCAAAACAGCATGGTACTGGCATAAGGACAGATATACTGATCAATGGAATCGAATTGAGTGTTCAGAAGTAGACCCTCACATCTATGGACAACTGATCTTTGATAAGGCAGTGAAGCCAAAGCAACTGGGAAAGAGCAGCCTGTTCAATAAATGGTGTTTGGAAAACTGGATATCCATTTCCAAAAGAATGAAAGAGGATGTCCATCTCACACCTTGTACCAAAATTAACTCAAAGTGTATCAAAGACCAAAACATTAGCACCAAGACCATAAAACTCTTAGAAGAAAATGTAGGGCAATATCTTAAAGATCTTGTGAAAGGAGGTGGTTTCGTAGACCTCACACCCAAGGCACGAGCAACCAAAGAACAAATAGACAAATGGGATCTCCTCAAAATTAAACACTTTTGTACATCAAAGGACTTTGTCAGAAAAGTCAAAAGGCAACCTACACAATGGGAGATCATATTTGGAAACCACATATCAGATAAGGGTTTAATATCCTGAATATATAAAGGAATCCTGCATCTCAATAACAGAAAGACAAACAATCCAATTAAAAATTGGCAAAAGACATGAACAGACATTTTTCTGAAGAGGAAATACAAATGGCTCAAAAGCATATGAAAAAATGCTCAACTTCACTGGCTATTAAGGAAATGCAAATCAAAACCACAATGAGATATCATCTCACACCTGCCAGAATGGCCATTATCCAAAAAACAGAAAATGACATGTGCTGGAGAGGATGTGGAGAAAGAGGCACACTTATTCATTGTTGGTGGGAATGTAGAATGGTGCAACCACTCTGGAAGACAGTATGGAGGTTCCTCAGGAAGCTAAATATAGATTTGCCATATGACCCAGCTATTCCATTGCTGGGTATATACTCAGAGGAACTGAAACTTAAGACACAAACAGGCATTTGTAAAACAATGTTTATTGCAGCATTATTCACAATTGCCAAGAGATGGAAACAGCCCAAATGTCCATCAAAGGATGAGTGAATAAACAAACTGTGGTATATACACATGATGGAATATTATGCAGCTGTAAGACAGAACAAAGACATGGATCATGTAATAATGTGGATGAACCTTGAGGACATTATGTTGAGTGAAGTTAGCCAGAAACAAAAGGACAGATTCTGTATGGTCTCACTAATATGAACGGACATTAATGAACAAACTTTGGGAGTTAAAAGCTGACAACACAGGCGACCAGGAGATAGAAAGAGGGCAGAGATCAGCCATTTGATGCTGAAGGACTACAGAATGTTTAGGATTGATTGCATAGATCCAGAAATAGATAGCATAATACTGTGTGATGGTAGCACAGTATTGTAAGTACACTGAACAAAGATGTCTGTGAGTAAAGCTGAAAGAGGTGGGATAGGAGAATGTATGACACCAGAGGTAAAGATAGATGATAAAGACTGGGACTGTATAATGTGGCAAAAACTGGAGTGGCCAATTACTGTTACTAAATATACAAATATAAAAATGTTTTTGCATGTGGGAAAGCAAATGAATGTCAACCATGTAGAAATTTGAAAAAGGGATGGTATTCAGGAAAAAACAGAATCAAAGCAAACTGGAGTCTATGGTCAACAGTAACATTGTAATATACCTCCATTAAATGTAACAAAGGCAATACGCCAATGCTAAATGTATATGAGAAGGGGATATAGGGGAGTAATATGGGATTCTTGGTAGTGGTGTTATTTGCTGTCCTTAGTAGTATATTGTATTGTATGACATGTTATTTTTCTTTTTATCATTTTTTCTTATTGCTAAAAAAAAAAAAAAACAATTTTTCTTGTAGTAATCAGTATGTTCAAATGCTGATTGTGGTGATAAATGTACAACTTTATGATGATACCATGAACAACTGATTGTACACTGTGGATAAATGTATGGTATGTGAATATAACTCTATAAAATCGTAGGAAAATATATATATAGGAGTAAAAGTGTTGGAGAAAACATGGTGAGAGGGATGATGCCTCACTAATATGGAGTAACTGCAATGTGTAAACTCAGAATTGAATCTTAGAACATAGCCTAACATGGACACAATAATTGTAATAGTCCCTAGATTGTAAGCTCTTACAGCAGTTAACTCTATCCCTGAATTGTAAGGCCTATCTCTGAACTTTAAGATGCTGATTCCCTAGCGTATGTTGTCACAAACATTTTGACTGGCAGTTTGATGTGCTGAGCCCTCAAGCATGGGACTTGCCCTTATGAAGCTCATTACCACAAAGGAAAGTCTAAAGTTGTACGTAATGGTGCCTAAGAGTCTCCCCCTGAGTACCTCTTTGTTGCTCAGATGTGGCCCTCTCTCTCTCTAACTGAGCCATCTCGACAGGTGAACTCGCTGCCCTCCCCCCTGCGTGGGACCCAACTCCCAGGGTTGTAAATCTCCCAGGCAACGCAGAGAATGACTCCCGGGGATGAATGTGGACCCGGCATCGTGGGACTGAGAGTATCTTCTTCACCAAAAGGGGGATGCAAAATGAGACGAAATAGTTTCAGTGGCTGAGAGATTTCAAATGGAGTCGAGAGGTCACTCTAGTGGAGATTCTTATGCACTATATAGATAACACCTCTTAGGCTTTAATGTATTGGAATAGCTAGAAGTAAATACCTGAAACTACCAAACTCCAACCCAGCAGTCTGGACTCCTGAAGACAATTATATAATAATGTAGAATACAAGGGGTGACAGTGTGATTGTGAAGACCTTGTGGATCACACCCCCTTTATCTAGTGTATGGATGAGTGGAGGAATGGGGATAAAAACTAAAGGACAAATGGGGTGGGATGGGGGGATGATTTGGGTGTTTTTTTTCACTTTTATTTTTTATTCTTGTTCTGGTTCTTTCTGATGTAAGGAAAATGTTCAGAGATAGACTGTGATGATGAACGCATAACTATGTTATCATACTGTGGACAGTGGATTGTATACCATGGATGATTGTATGGTGTGTGAATGTATTTCAATAAAACTGAATTTAATTAAAAAAAATTCCAGTTTAATTCCTTTGTGCTCTAAGAACTCTGTAAGATTTCTATTTACATTTGTTGAAGTGGGTTTTATGACCCAGAATGTGGTCTATTACAGAGCCTATAGGCACTGCCCCATAACATGTGCATGGGTGCCCAGGGGAACATGGGATATTTGTGCCATTCTTGTCCATGTTTCCCTCTCCAGTGATTTACTCTCACTCACTTTTTCCTCCCAACACTAAGTTCCAATAGGAAGGATGTGAGGAAACAGACTGGAGAGCAAAGACTGATCTGCCATAGTTTAGAAGGCAGCCCAAGGATTTGCTCAGGGAAACCTGGTATGGAGCCCATGAAGCTGTTTCCCTCCTAGGGCTGTAGGAAGAGCATGGGGAGAAGAGGCCTGCATCCACACCTGGGAGCACAAGAGATAGATCTCCTATGGCTCTCTCACTTTTATGGTGCACAATTAAATTCTCCTGTCATCTCTAGGAGAGATTTTTCTTAGGAGCATAAGGTGACTGACCTTATAGCTAGCATAGACACAAAGATGGACGGGAGGCTGTGTGGGGCAAGGGTTGATGCATCACCAGAACCTATAACATTTCTGCAGGCAAGGTTTTTAAGGATTTTATTGTGCTCAGTGTTAGCTAAACTGGTGTTCTAAATCCATCTCAGGTAGTCTATGCAGGGGATCCCCATCTCAGAACTATGGCCACCCAGAGCCTGTTCTAACACTGATTTTAGTTACAATGATTTTATTGCTTTCCTTGTGGGCAAGTTAATAATATATGTAGAGAGAGGCTCATTCTCATGACAATGTTCATAAAACAATTTTTCACAAAAGATTATATGAACGTTTTTGTATTCTGAATTTTAATTTAGATTGATTATGAAGGATAGTAAATAGAAAGCTGACGTTGCAAAACAGTAATATTTCCTGGGACATTGCAATTCTTGGGAGAACTCATAATGCCTTAGAGCTATTATAGAGGAGATTGGACCAAATTGGGTTTCAGTGATGCCTGTCAGCTGCCCCATCTGATTCCAAGTTTTCTGGGTTTGTTGATGAAGTGGACACTGGGATGTTCACTGTGAGCATGGAGAATGAGGAAAGATTCATGAAAATGGAGACAATAAAGGATGTGGATTTTGAAAAGTCTGAGCTTGTGATACTGGAATATCTACTTAACTTGTTTTGTAGGTAATTGGATTTATAATACTGGATTAGAAGTATAAATGTAGCCATGAGTGTTAAGTTATTTTGATTTCATCAAAGTATTCAGGTGGAGAGCATACAATGTGAAAAAAAATAAATAATGCACCTAAGATATCTATTTATTCTTGGGAAATTGAATGCTGGAAAAATAACTAAAATATCATTGAGGCCAGTGGTGGCACCCAGATGCTTCCTGAGCTTGAAGTGACTAGCTGCCAGCCTCGCGGCCTGCCTGCCAGCTGGCCACGCATGGCTCCCTTGCTGCTTTAATGTGCCAAGAGCAAGCTAGCAGCTGGTGTGGGGGCCCGGGGTGAAGCAGCATGCAGATGGTTGGCCTGCAGGTCAGCAGTCATTCGGAGCACTGGGCCAGTGGGCTGCAGTCGCCAGTCTCTTTGTGGCAGTGGCTCTATCGGGCCTGGCTGTCTGGCACTCATGCTTGGCCATAGGTTCCTGTGAGGTCTTCTGCAAGGGCTGACCCTCATGCTGCACATCTTCAAACTGGCCTGGTGGCTGCACATCAACTTCCCCTACCTCTAAATGGTGGCTTCCATGATGGTCAACATCTGCCTGCAGGTTCATGGTGAGATCCACTGAATACCTTCCTCAGGCTGTGACAAAGTGTGTCCTCAGGCTCCCTGCTTCAAAGGATACAAAACAGGTGGAATGGAAGAGGGGTCTAGATAGCTGCCTCCCCACTGAGAAGGTAGTGGGAGGAGAGGACTTGGACACACTCTTACATGGGCCTGATCACAGAACATGGAAGGAGAGCCCTTCAGATGTGACTTTCTGGGTGAATAAAGCTGTGGTGCACAGCATTGGAAATTCACAAAATGAGGAGTTATCACTCTAAATGAAAAAGCTTTTGCTTGAGATTTACCTCTTGTTTTTCAGTGGCAACAATGCTTCTATATCTGAGAGACTCACTAAGAAGAAATTCAGCTTCAGCAGCTGCTCAGAACACAGTTACATGTCTGTCCTGCCTCCTGTGCAAGATTTCTTTGCCACGATGTTGCCTCCAGCCCACCAGGCTCTGTTGAGGCCACCAACTGTGGCAGAGAAGGGGTCCACTGGCTGTTACACCTACCCTGCCATCAGAAGCCAATTTTGCTGCAGATAGATATGGGAATTTTTGTGGATGAACTACAAAGTGCTAATCCAAGAGCTCATGGAGCTAGTAATCCCAGTGTCATCTGCACATCAACAGATGTATATTTTACTCTTGAAAACATTTTTTTAATTCCATTATTTGCTCTGAAAACCTGGGCTTTGAAGAGTCAAAGAAAACATATTTTCTCTCATCAATCAGGAGTTCTCCAGGACACATGGACATTGTTGCAGAAATGATGGAATGCAGGCCAGACATCTCCAACTCTGAGCCCATCCCCTCAGGGAAAGCACTTTGCAGTTCATCCACAAAAATTCCCATTTAAAACTGCAGCAGATTCAGCCATTTTTGCTATTTAGCCTTTCTGTATCTTCTACTTATTTTATCCCTCATATCCATCAATGCCTAATTTTATAGTTATTTGATTTTTTATGTTGTATCATATTGAGTGACTTGAGTGACTTCTCATTTCTATATGGATATGTTTTTCATCTATTTTCCTTGTTACCTTGAGGTTAAAATGTAATATTCTAAATATAAAACAATCATATGTGTTTTGACAACAAAATAACTTCGACAGCAAGCACATTTACTTTTCCTGTAGCTCTCTGTCCCATTACCACTTTTGCACTTGTTACTTCTTATATCTTTGTAGACTCTATGTCCAAAAATATAAATTTACATGACTTTTTATGCTTCTGATTTTAGCACCTGTAGGAAGTAAGTTACATACCAGACATAATTCTAATGAGATTAAAATATATTTCAATTACTCATCTACATAAATAACCTTAGATCAAGGAAAGGAAAACTGTTTTAATAACATATGCTACAAAAATACTTGCATTTATACTTACACAAACACTTAACTTTTCATAAATTTGTTATTTTTTGTGTTGTTTTGAACCACTGTTTGGTGCTGTTTCTTCTGAGTCTGAATAACTCCCTCTAGGATTGCTTGTAGGGCAGATCTAGTGGTGATGGACTCAATCAGGTTTATTTAACTGAGACTGTCTTAATCTCTCCCTAATTATTGAAAGAGACTCTTGCTGGAGACGAAATTTGGGACTGGAATTGTTTTATTTCAGCAAATTAAGTATTTCCATCCACTGCCTTCCTGCTCCCCATGAATTCTGTTGAGAAATCAGCCCTAAATCCAATTGGGATTCCCTTGTACGAAGTTTATTGCTTTGCTCATAGAGCTTGCAGAATTTTCTCCTTTTCTTTCTCATTCAATAGTGTGATCAATATAGTATTGGGTGTATTTTTCTTTATGTTTTATCTTCTTTGGTGTTCTATAGGCTTCTTGGTTGTGCACATTTCAGTTTTTGAATGTTTGGAATGTTCTGTCATTATTTTTTGACTATACCTTCTGTCCCTTTAGATTTTTCTTCTCCTTCTGGGACTCCCATTATGCATATATTAGTGTCCTTGAAGGTATCCCTGAGGTTTCTTCAATTATTCTCACTTTTAACTGATGACATTTTCTTTGTTTTTCTCAGCTTAAATCATTTCCAGAGTCTTGTCTTCAAGCTTATTGATACATTCTTCTGCTAGCTAAAACCTACTCTTGTGCTTCTTTGCTATTAGAAAACTTTTAAAGAAATTTTATCAAAGGAAGAAGCAAAATGTTTTGAGAAGTACCAAGACATGTACAAAAGCATTGGTTTACCACAGATTACAACTGTGGAATACAAGGTATGTGAAATTCAAACATTCAGAAATGGTAAGTCTTAGGAGGCTATTTAGAATATGAATTTAGTTACACTGTGGGATCAAAGAGTGATCCAAGTCATTAAAGCAGAAAAAAATTAAAGGCTGTTCTTCAGTAACATAATTCTAATGAGAATAAAATATATTTCTTAGATCAAGAAAAGGAAAACTGTTTTAATAACATCCACATGTAGCATGGTTAATTGAAAAACCATAAAAATTTCACTCACCATGCACAAGTGAAAACAAGAGTTTTAAATAGTTAAATAACACAGTCATGATTGTTCAAAAGGTGAGCATATTTTAGCACAATTTTGTGCTACTAAAATATCTGAAGCACTAGCAAGTAAAAGTTTAAAGAACTGCAATAAAAACCACTTCTTTGATCACTTTTAGAAAGTGAACATATGTCATTTCTTCTCTCAGATAAATACATCTAAAATAAATAAATCTAAATTTAACTAGTTGAGGAAATTCTCTTTTAACCTATACTCTAAATCTTTTCATATGCAAAATATCTAAGTTGTGATATTAGGAAGTACCTCCTCATCAATGTTTCAAACTCATTTTTACACAACCAGTGGATTTTGGAGACTAAATTATTTTTGAGAAGGATTTCTTTGGAGTAAATGCTGGAAAACTGGGATAACACAAAGAGGAGACAATATAAACTATTTTGAAAGGCTAATTGCTCTGTTATTGTGGTTTTCAACTCCAATAGCACTTGGTTCTTTTTGAAATTTCCATTTCTTTACTAAGAATTTCATATTGCTCATTGATTGTTTTCCCAATATCCCTTAATTCTTTCTCTATATTTTCTTTCATCCCCTTGAGCACTTTTAATTTTATTTTTAAGGCTTTTTCGTAAGTCTACATTCTTTTCTTCTCCATTGATGTCTTCTGTATTTTTATACTCTTCTTTTGGATTGCCTATCAAATCGTTTCATTGTTTTTTCATTTGTTTTTGTCTTGTACTATTATTGCAAACTGTACATTTTTAAAATTTAATATCTCTGGGATTTGCTCCCTGGGATGTCTGTTTCTTGAATTTGTTACCAGCTTGTGATGTGATGTACGATTTACTGAGCTTCAGCCCTTCTACCGGGAAGGTCTGCTACTAGAGTGTGAATCCAGTATGCAGTGTTTTCCTTGTTCCCCTGTTCAAAAGAGTGTCTTTTCCCTCTATTTCCCAGCAAACAGAGATTCCTCTCCCAGGTGTTTGATGCCAGCAATCTCTTACCCCAGACAGCCTGCCTTTATGGGTCCTTACATTCTTTTATTGCCTAAAGCTTCTTTTGTTTGACAAGCAAATTCTATGAGGAAGGGCATACCAGATTGGACATTCCCAAATCGGATTTTCACATTCAAAACAGGGACAGTTACCAAAGAAGGGGAAAGAGACTGTCCCCAAAGTGCCCTGGGGGATTAGGAAGGGCACCAAGACCTTCTCTGACAGCTCCCCACTGCTGAGATTTCCTGGCCTGACCAGCAAATGCAGCCCTTCAACTAACTGTCTCCTGCCATCCTGAGGAAGCAGTACTACTGCAGGCCTTGTCTGGGGAAGGTTGATAAAATGATTGCTCATGCCTTTGTCCAGTAGGAATGAAAGAATGATTGCCTCCCTGCCTGGGGTGGCTTGAAACAAGGTTTGCCTTTTGAGGCATCTCCCAGCGATTCACATTTGTTAGCCAAAATCTGTGATAGGTGATTAACCATGATACCCCTGCTCTTGGGGAAGAGAATTTTTATGTTCCTTTCTCTCTACAGCAATCTAGCCAGGGACTGGAAACCAAAGGTGCTTGCTTTGAGGGCAGGAGATGGACATAGGTAGATCATGGAGAGAACAATTTATTGTTCCTTAACTTATCAGCCTCTTCCTGCTACTCTTCCTTGGATGCTGTACTGGGCTCTTCTCATCTCTTCAGTTTCAGAATCATTGTTTCAGACAGTTCCTGCTTGTTTAATAGTTGCTTTTTTTGGAAGGACTGAGTCCTGGAGCTTTCTACTCCATCTACTTTCCACAATACTCCATATAGTTTATCACCTTCCGTCCAAACCTGACTGACTTCCAGACAATCATTGTTATGATTCTATTAAGATTTTCAATTTTGTTTGGTCCACACATTTTTCTCATGTGCTTAAGTGAATTTCTACCTACACCTCCAATTAAAATTTCCAAGAAGTTCTTGAAATAGTGATTTGGTATCTTCAGTTTTGTTGTTTCTGATGACATATTTGACCCCTTCTTGCTATTATTCTTTCCAAAATGCATATATTGTAAACACACTCAAGATGGCCTGATTGCCCTTAATATTTCATAATCACCCACCCAACCTTTCCTTCAATTCATTCTGGATATTTTTCCTATTCTATCCTCTTGTTCAGTATGTGCAGGGTTTGGACAATCATGCTTGCCAGCCATGAATTAAGGGTTAATGAGGGGCAGCTGGTTCTGTAAAAGGTGGAGATGTCACAGATGCCTAGATTCCTCAATAGCTTCAGGGAACCTTATTACAATCCATCAGCCCATCAGAGCTCATGGACCCTTTTCCATGTGATGAATTAGGGCTATGAGGTCAACATAATGTTATTCTGCTCCTTGTCTGTGGGGATAACAATGTGAAGCATGGCCCCTCTGTAGATGGAAAGTTCCATAGCCCCTATACCTGCAGCCCTTGGGAGGACACACTGGTAAAACCATGGAGACTCTCAGGGCTGAGATTATTTACAGGCCATTTTCCAAGGTAATATCAGCATATTTGGGAGACATAGTGATGCTTTTGTTGTGTGACAGAACATCTCAGCCTTCCTTATGGAATCTGCAATATTTAGTGTGAGGTGCAGCTGGAGGAGTCTAGGAGACACTGGAAGATGTGGGAGTGTGGGGGGGTTATGGGTTCCTCTGAGATGTCTCAGGATTCATGTCAGCATGCAGTGGATGCACTGTGTTCTCATGGTTCAGGGAAAAGGTCAAGGGAATTTCCAGCGTCCAGGGTAATAAGAGTGAGATACAGCACGCAGTCTCCAGAGACAACACTACAACCAGCTCTCCCTGTAGCTGAGACATCATTGTGCAGGGGACACAGGGAGAGGAGGGTAGTGGGACCACAGTCAACATCCCTACAGTGGATGGTCAGACCCATGAACAAAAAGGCCCAGCTCTTGGAGCAGTGCAGGGACTAGGGAAGGGTTTCCTATTTCCAAGTAACATCTGTGATTCCTCTCCTGCCCATGAATTCTAACAGGAAACCCTTTCTTTTTCCAGGATGTTGTTATTTAATTTGTCACTGAGCCTGAAAATTCTCACTTTAAATTTGATAAAGAGTCTTCCAGAATCAGAGAGGCACTGCATGGTTGTGGGCCCTTTAGCTAGGACACACAGGAGAAAGGGGTCTGTGGGCTGTGGGAATGACAAGTCTCTGGACAGGATGCTGCACTGACTGAAGCTTTGGCCTACATGATGCAGAGAATGAGGAAAATGATTGTTCCAAAGAGTAAGAGGTATACAGCATCCTTGGTGTGGTTCAATTTAATATCAGTTATATATAAGTGGTTTCTGTAAACGTACTTCTGTGGAACACATGAATTTTTTTTTATGAGAAGGTGAGTGGGGGAGTGAGTGGATGGATACATGTAGAAGGTAGGAAAAGTGGGAAAATACAAAATGTAAGTATATAATTATTATAACACAGCTTTGAGAAAAATTGTTGACATTTGTTAATACATTACAAAATTTAGAGCAAAGCAACTAAGGTTGATAAGGAAAAGTATAATGAATTCTTTTCAAAATTAAAATAAAAGCATAGTCATTTTATATAGGAGAAGTTTGGTAAATGTTAGGTTTTAAATTTCAGACAATATTCTAAGTCTAATTCATTTGTATACTTACATAAAATGAGATCAGGGGACAATTTAACAATTGCTGAAATGTCAAGAGTGGTAGTGCAGGTACAAATGGAATCCACAGCTTTTTCCATGGACTTGCACTGAGTGTTTGAGGGAAATAGTGGGGACAGGGTGGAGAAGAGAGAACCCACTTCTGGGAACAGCATCTAGTTGGTGATGAAAGACCCTGGATCAGGAAGAGTCACCATCTGTAACCAAAAAAAAAAAAAACTTCTCAGGCTATAGGAAAGTGGCAATAAATTTTCCTAGCCCCCAGAGAAAGAATCTTCATTATTGGAAGGGGTTAGATGGCCATTCCTCTTCCTTTAATGGAGGAGCAGGAAGCACATGGGGTCTGTGATGAGACCTGAAACTGATGAAGCAGAAGCCTGCTGAGCCCAAGGAGGGGCAGGAAGTGACCTTGTACCCAACACCCACCATGGGCAAAAGGTGTGGGACACCCCACAACCAGACAGCACCTACTCACCAGCCTAGTTTGTAGCCGTCTCAGAAGTGGTTTGTCTCTCCATGTTCTGGCCTATAAGCAGTGACAACTGGGAACAATGTCTCATCTAAAATTCATGAAGGACCCTCAACCAAAGCAATAATGGTAAGAGAGTAAAGAATCCATGCCCTAGAGAAAATGTGAGAGAGTGAAGAATCCATGCCCTAGAGAAAATGTGAGATTTGAACAACATTGTTGTGAAGCCCTCACAGACCCTGTCCCTCACCTTCTCTGTCTCAGGATTCTCCATCACCAACACTAATTACTGCTGGGAATGGATCCACCAGCCCCCAGGGAAGGGATTTCAGTGGATCAGGGAAATACCTTATGCTGGGAGCACGTACTACAGCCTGTCCCTCAAGAACCACAACTCCATCATTAGGGACACATCCAAGAACCAGTTCTCTCTGCAGCTGAGCTCCATGACTTCTGAAGATCTGGCCACGTATTACTGTGCAAGAAACACAGTGGGATGAAGTTAGGGTTAGCCCAGGCTCAAACCTCCCCTGCAGGGTACAGATGAGGACTGGGCTGCAGTAAGCACTAATGATCACCAGGGGGCATATGGGACCCACCAGGAGCAGGGCTATCAAAGGGACAGGGAGGGAGTCTAGAAAGGAAGAGAATTTGGGGTTTTAATTTTTGGATGTGTGTATGTGTGTGTGTGTGTGTGTGTGTTTATTTCCTCTCTCTGTCTGATCTTCTTTTATCTAGGATTTAATACTTTCCCCTGGGCCCTTCTCTGTTCCTTCCTGCCTTGTGCCTCTATTTCTCTGGTAAAGAAAGTAAGGTTCTTGTCTATTTCTAGTGGGACTAAATTGAAGGATCCATGAATATATGTGTATGTGTGTGTGTGTACAAGTATGTATGTATGTGTATGAGTGTATAACTATGTATCTGTATATACATATATGTGTGAGAGCATGTATAAGTAGATGTACATATACATGTGCATATATATGTATAGAAATATGAAAATGTATATGTGTAGGCACACATACATGTGCAAACACATGCACTTGTATATATTTTATATAAATGTTATAGCTATAGAAAATGTTAGAAACTTTACTTTGGTTTTATTATCATAACCCAGCTCTCAACTTTTGGCCTTGGTAAGATACTCTTCACTTTCCTGATGATGCATTTTCCTGGCTGGTGCCCCCATCAACCATGGCTGTGAGGTTTGGATGCTGAAGGCTCAGAACCTTCCCTTTCTCTGGAGAATCACCCTCAGCCAAGTGAACTCACCAATGAGCTGCAATCACTCTATCCCACACTTGCTACAGGGTCCTCAACAAACCTATTTAGAGAATTCTCCTTCACTGCCCCTAAGAAAAAGACAAGGTAATGGTTTTGATTACAAAGGAAGAAGATGAATTGTCCATGGACATTTTGATATAAAGCACATCTTCTGCACATGGAGCATCTGTGCACGTGCACCTCCATGACTCTGAGCTGCAGAGTCTTAGGAAAAATGTCAGCTGCTACAGGTGACTGGTAACATCTCTGGAAATGTATCCATCATACTCTGAAGAACCATCCTGAAACATGGCTCCATATTGTTACCAAGAGGCGAGATGATCAAGGATATGTGGGAGCAGGGCCAGGTGTGCAAAGAAAGGGCCAGGAGGGGCCAGGCATCCCTGTTCCCTTGTCCTTGATAAACCCATCCCCACCCTACAGGAGACTATTCTAATGAAAAACCTGCACACCTGTGGGGGTCACAGGACTCACAGCTGGTGAGCAGATCATGTGCATAGTCCTTGGTGAATTTGCTCTTGAATACCATCTCCCCTTTCCTCAAATGTTGAATGCAAAGAAACACCATCTAGTGGTCTCAGGTGATCCCACAGGGTAAGGAAATTGGTAAACAATTTTGCAGCATGAACACCAAATTCGATTGTCCCTTCCTGAACTGAATCAAAGATGTGAATTTCATGCTGGTCCTCCTTGACCTGCTGACACTCTTAAAACTGCAAATTTCCCTGAAAGTCTGCTGCTCACTTCTCTCTGTATAATTCAAAATTCTCTATCAAGAAATGGATTTGAGTCCAAATGAGAGAGTAATTCTAGATAACATAAGCAAGGAAAACTACACATATCCTACACATTCAGACACTTGCACAAACACCAAGCCTTTTAAAAATGGGGCTTACTATACTATCCAAACACAAGTAGACAGGGCTCTGGATATTTCTGGCTACTACACTATCAAGATCTGATGGACTTCCTTCTGGAAACAAAACTGCCCAAGTCTCTTGTTGCAGGTTTAGACCATGACTACCAGTATGAGGGAATTGCATTGGTCTTTCACATACAGGTGTCAACCTTGTCAGGGTCACCCATGAGCAGTTAGCCAGGGGCCAGGTGAACGTGGTCCTTTATTCCTGCTCCTCTAAGTGGGATACGAGGTAATCAGGAATGGGGACTGGGAGGCCAGCAGGGGCCAACAGACCACAATGGAGCCCCAATATCAATGAGAATATAAGGATCTGGGTGATGCTCAGTGTAGTGGACATTCTTAAAAACTTTCTTCTTTAAATGCAAACCTGATTAATTTTCATTGTTTAAATTGTATGTAAAATCAAGTTTGTAGAAAACTTTTATTACAGTTTGTTTATATATTATGTAAATTGCCTAAATGTGTTCTGTCTATGAACATCAGTCCCATACTATTTGTACAGTAAATGTTTGTATGAAGAACATACTGAATGTTTGAGTGTAGAGTCCAGACAAGGTGTCCTGTGGTGTTTTTAGGAGCAGCATCTGGGTCAGACCCACTCTCTCATGACAACACGAGTCTCCTTGACTGCATCCCTGAATCAAGTGGAATCTGGTACCCACACCTGACCCTGCCTGCCCCGAACTCCAAACCCCAAATTGGCCTTCCTGCATTGTCTGCCTGTGTAAGCCCTTTCTCTGCAGATAGTAGGACCAACACCCAGTGGTCAGAATCAAAAGATAATAATGATGAGTGCATATTTCAAGAGGGCCAGGGAGTATTTTGAGTTTTGCTACATGTTTCAATTAGAATGAGAGAAGCCAGATATCATTCAAGATAGTTAAGTGTATGATGTGCAGGGTCTAATTTGGTAGGACAGATGGATCAGGTTCTCTGTTTATGAGTGACAACCTGTCAGTATCCAACCAGTACAGCAAATCCCTGAGAGTGTACTCCAGACTCCAGAAGCCATGGGTTCCATTTCACCCACTCACTGGAGGACTCTGCTCCCAATGCAAGTAGAAGATGGGCAAGCTGATCCTGCTCTCAGGAGCACCATAGAGGCCTCAAATTGTCATTTCACAGAAGTTGCTCCTTGTAACCCAGGACAGAGATGGGAATGCCAAGGATCTTACTGGAACAAATAGCTTAATGGCTTGGTGACTCTGCCCTTAACATAACAGCAAGGTTGGCAGATTCCTAACTGACATTTACTGTAAATATAATATGCCTTCTAAAGATGAAATTATTGTGGACATGAAGCTCCTCCTTCTCTTTATTTGTCCTGGAATGTTTGATAATTATTAAAGGAGCCTGATCTCAACAAATGCCACAATTTCTTAGGCAGCTTTTCAATACAACTTAATAGAGTTCTGATGATAAAACTAGATCAGGCACAGTAAATATTTAGCAACGTCTATAGGTCTTAAATGATCAAGAAAATTTACTTTATGTATAGTAGTATCAATATTCATCATACAATGCAATTGTAAGTTTTTGAAGTGCATATTAACTTTTTAAAAACATTTTAATAAATATATTTATTTCTGTTTTATTTTCAATTCTTCAATGATTCCACATTTTTAACCCAACTGACTGAGTAATTCTGATAATATATCAGATCCATATCAACTGAAGACACATTGTCCCTGCTCCTCTTCTCCTGTCTCAGTGCCCCAACACATCAGTCTTTCTGCTGCTGCTCTGTGGATCCCTTTTCCTCCTGCAGGTTCACCGCATATTTGTACACAACCTACTGCCCAGTCCCAACACACAAGGTAACCTCACAGTATATGCATTTGAACTGCAAATAAACATATTTGCTGTTTTTTCTTTGGTTGATTGGTTGGTTGCTTAGTTTTTGTTAAAAGAGTCTGTTTTTATAAGAGGCACCTAGATTCCTCAACAATATGCCCCATTTGCAGTTCTGAGCTGTGCAAAACAGGCATGGTGCAGTAACTGCTGATATGCCCACTATTCCACATTCTAAACCTCAAAAGCAGTACATTTGATTCATGTAATCAGATCAAATCCAGGTGCTCCTCACTGGAACTGAATCCTTCAGCCAGAGCTGAAGTTGGGTCAGGGGATGGTTTAAAATTAAAGTATTAAACATTAATTTTAAATCACATGGCTTCAAAAAATATGTTTTATGACACATGGTTTACCAGATGAAAAAGTAACTACTCCTGTATGATGGTACCATGGGCACTTGATTGTAAACTTTTCACCTCAGACAGTTGTATGTTTTCTGAACAATATCAATTAAAAAATAATCAAAAAAAAGTACGGACTCATTCTCAGGCCCAGAAAACTTTGTGATAGGCAGAGAATAAGGATTTCATCCCCCAATGTCAGAGTGCCCCCTACTGGCCATCAAGAGAAAGCACCAGGAAAATGGAAGGCTTCAAACTTGACACACCTCCCTCCATTGCATCTGCATCCTCACCACCAGCAGCTCCAGAAACCTGTGAGGTCCTGGCATGACCTACATCCTCTGTCCCTGCCCAACACAAAACTGATGATGCCATTTGCTGGTGAGTATGTCGAACACAAAAGCAACAAAAGTACTGCTGGGAATCCAAAATAGTGCAGCCACTTTGAACACAGTTTGACAGACTCTTATAATAGCTATCCCTAGACTTACCATTCAATGCAGCAAACATGCACTTATTTATTTACCTAAAATATTTGAAAATTAATTTCTACAATAAACATTGGTTCATAACAGCTTCATCCATAATTGTCAAAATCTATGAGCCACCAAGACGTCCTGCAACACATTAAAGGATAAAAAGCAATCTGGTGCAGCCATAAGATTGAATATTATTCTAATTGTTCCTTTCCTTTCTGAAAACATTTCCCTTTTTACTCTCTATTCTCTGAAATTATTTCAAATTAACCTTTTAAAGTTTTGGCTCAAATTTGCAAGTTAATTAAAAATACACAAGTGCATTCTCTTTCCTATCTGCACCTTTATTTTATAACATTCTGTTCTACTTCTGAAATTTAGATCTTCATTTTTAGTTTTCTTTTTTATTCCATTTTTCAGTAACATAATTTAATTTATAATGATAATTTCTTATAAAATTGTTTGTTCCATGTGTTCCTATATTAACAGCTGATTACCTCTACAAGTATGTGTTTCCTTATTCTATTTTTGTGTCTGTATTTTGTTATACAGATTTCCTCAAAATTTATGATATTAGTATTGTTTCATAGTTAGTTAATGTCACAAAGAAAATGATTATAGGATCTTTATATGTTGTCAAGACTTCTTGACTTTTGGTGAGATCTTCAAGGAACCCATGTTTAACCACTATTGTATCATTTTTATAAATCTCATATTGGTCAATTTTAATAGAAATACAATTATCACTTCCTGCCAGGCAACTATAAGACTGGCTGCTTACATACTGGACTCTCTATAGAAGAATCATACAGGCTATCTCACTCTCCACCTTGTGAAAATTCTGCTAACAGTCCTTTCCAGTTGGAAATTTCCATAAAATTTCTTGTCTCTGAGCACAGAAACAATGTCACACAACACAAGTAACAGAAAATTTCCATCATATGCATAAAGTAAAGAATGAAGCCACTAATATTTTTTCCTGGGGTAGATAAAGATATTGGGAGAATAAAGTTGAAATAAAAAGTTTTTTAATGAAAAAGTTCTGCAAGATGGACATCTGTGTCTTACATATCATCCTTCCACATGAGAATCAACACCCACATGATCAATTTCCCCTGCAGGACAGCTCCAGGGTCTTAAAAGCAAAGTTAATCATGCCATCATCTCAGATCCTGGAATCTGAACTCATGGATGGGGATCTGATCTGGAGCCTCTTTGGGGAGGTGTGGGTGGGGGTGGGGAGGGTCTGAGCATCACTGGAGTTCAGGTCTCCTGGTTATAGGGACAATGCTCCTCCATCCATGCAGACTTGGGGCCTGGGGTCCAGGGAACAGTGAGTGGCCCTTGTTCTGTGCAGACAGAAGAAGCATCTGTGAGAGCAGGGCAGGGTGAAATCCATAATGGTGGTACCCCCTGCTTAAGACTTTCCCTGTCTCACACAGCCTTGTTCTGTGCCCACTTATGGATAGACTTGCCACTGTCTCCCTTGAAAGGTGCCCTAGTCCATGGGTTCCCACAGTCTGAGGTCCACTTTGCCATGCTCTCTACATTTGCCTCCCATCCTAAGCTTTAAGGTGGACACTTATCAGTTATGACAGATTATTTCATGGCAGGTGTCCTTCTAAAGAGTTGACACACCTTAGGTGAGACCATTTTCCTTAATCAATGCTGGGATATGGCTTCTAACATTACCCCCTCCTGTGGTTGGAGACCCTGGATAAAGGGTGATGAGAGAACCAGACTGAGCTGGACATGGGCTCCACACTGTCCAGACTCTGCCTTTTGTACCCCACACCATGCCCTGTGGGGTGGGGCCACTCTCTGTGCTTGACCTGCAGAACCACCACTCCCTCCCAGAGTCACAGGTCTAGAAGATGACAAAGCCAGGGCTGGAGCCCAGGTAAAACAGTACCACGCTCAGTTGTTCCTTCCCTCCCAGAATGGGGGCACCTAGAACCCAGAGACTGTCACCAGCACAGCCTCTTGTAGCCCCAGGAATCCCACATGCAAATCACCCTGGGTGCACACAGAAGACATACCAGCCAGGTACTGCGCCTGTGTGGTGTGTCTTCATCCTCTAGGTGGACATGCAGATGCTGGGGCTCCTCTTCTGCCTGCTGGCAGCTCCACTGGGTGAAAATCTTGAGAGTCCAGACATTCACAGGGACTTGATTGTGGGATGGGGCATATTCACAATGTATCTTTGTCCCCAGGTGCCCTGTCTGACCTGGAGCTGTGGGAGTCAGGCCCAGGGCTGGTGAAGCCCTCAGAGACCCTCGACCTCACCTGCACTGCCTCCGGGGACTCCACCACTAACAGTTACTACTGGCATTGGATCCGCCTGCATCCTCAGAAAAGGCTGGAGTGGATGGGGTACTGGATTGGGAGCACAAACTACAACTCGGCTTTCCAAGGCCGCATCTCCATCACTGCTGACACATCCAACAATGAATACTATCTGCAGCTGAACTCCATGACTCAAGAGGACATAGCCACATATTACTGTGTGAGAGACACATTGAGGAGAAGTCAGGGTGAGCCCAGACACAAACCTCCCATGAAGAACACCAGATGGGGCTGGGCTGCAGGGGGCCTTTGGGACCACCAAGGAGAGGACTCAGCCCCAGGAGCTGGTGCAGGGTGAACGGTTTCCTGTCAGGGTCTGGGGCTTCCTCTCCACTTAAGCCTATTTCCCTGAAGATTTGCCTGCCCCTTGCCAGGGTTCCCCTTCATTTCAGTATCCAGTGAAATCTCAGGAAATTCAGATACTGCATTTACTTCACATCAGGAGGGAAGTATGGTCACTGTCCTCTACCTCTCCCTCCCCTTACTTAGGTCTTTGATTTAGATCCCAGTGTGACCTTTTCTAGCTCATCTGAACTAGTAACTCAAGCATCACATGAAAAATCTTTGGGAAAAATTATTTTCTCTACTTTCTAAAAATTGAACCCAAAATCAGGAATGATTGAATGATAAAATCAACATTTGTTTTATTTGTGAATATGTTTTATATCTTGAATGAATGAATAAACATACACTTTTTTTCTTTGTAAAATAGACTTTATATCTGCAATGATTAAGTTTAGAGGAAAATTTAGAAAGTCAACAGAGACTTCCCATAGACCCCACATCTCATTTCTCCTAATACGAGCCACTTATAAAGCCATGATAAATTAAAAAAACAAAACAACTGTTACCATGCTCAGTTTTGTTTCATGATTCCTTAGTATCCTCTGATCCATGACTTTTTCTCATTGTATTGTGTTCTTCAGATATTTTGAAGAATGTCCCTTCATTTGGTTTGTACACAGTATTCTCATAATTGCACTATGGTCAGTGTTTGGGAAAGAGTGTCACAGAGGTGCAAACCCTTCCCCTTTGTCATAACAGGGGACATATGACATTAGCATGATGCAGCACTAGCTGTATTGAATTTCCTCACTTAGGGTGGTGATTTCCACCTTAGCTGTATATTTACTATTTGTCCCTCTCCACATTCCAGTTTTGGAATTGAGTCACAGCCCAGGGCATACTCAAGGGGGGGGGGGGGTTATGTTTCACCTCAGTCATCAGTTTGGTCACATGAATCTGCATAGATAATTTGAAATAATGACATGGTTTCATGGATGTTTATTTTATACTTTGGGTTATAATCCAAATCGTTATTTATTTTTAGTCTCAAATTGTTCTAGTTTTCCAAGTGAAAGCTCTTTCACAGCGGTCCAGGGACCCCTTTGTCATACCTCAATCAGTATGTATCTGTGTGTGAATGTGTTATGGGTGTGCGTGTGAGTGTTTATGTGTTTGTATGTGTATGTGGGTGTGAATCTGTATGTGACTGTGTCAATGAGTGCATGTGTGCTGTGACTTCTTTATATTCTGGTACTATAAGGTGTTCTGGGTTCATCTTGTGTTTTTACTTTACTCATCCAGGAATTCCAACTGCCTCTGCATATACAAAAGCCAACATATTGCTCAGCAGAAGTGTTAAGGAAGTACCAAGAAGAGGCTCTCAAGAGGTCTCTGGGAAAGATGGCTGCTGTGCCCTCACCTCTCAAACAGGTAAGCCCTCATTTCTGTCCTGGACATGTGCTGGGAGGCAGCACCACCTACAGTATACAGTGAAGGTAGGAGAAGGCAGCACCACCTACAAATCATGGGAAATGTCCTGGACATAGTCCCTGAGGCTTTTCTGCAGTGGCTCAGGGAGCTGCCCCCTTCCCTAATCTGATGTCCTTATCCCTCTGCATTTCAAGCTTGTGTTTGAGGTATCTCCTCACCTCAAGAGTTCCAGCTCCATTCATTTGCTTCTGCTTCCTCATCCTCTGTTGCTCCATAAATCTGTGTCCTGGCAACCCAAAGAAGCAAGTTGTGGGGAAAGAAGTTTCTTGTGAGTGCTTTGTGCTCCCTGATTCTCAATTTAGCCTCCCCTGTAGACTCTTGAAGCCATCAGGTGGTCCAGATGCAATTTGATTGCCAGTGATCTAGTGAAAGCTCAGTGCCAGCCTTAGGAGTCAGTTATTTTTCTTGCTCTGGTTAGAGGCCCCTGGGAAAGACATCATAATTGCTTAGAAAAACGTGAAATCTCTGTGTTTTATCATTGGCCTGATGACTGTACTCACCTGTGAGTTTCAAAAATTTCAAAAAGTAGGTCCTTGAGTCTGCAGTTTGTGGTTGTGACTCACTGAGGTCCTCATTGTCCCCAGGAGTACCTTCCCAGGTGCAGCTGCAGGAATTGAGCCCAGAACTGTTGAAGCCCACGTACCTCACCTGCTACATATCCGGTACCTTCCTTACCAGTTGTTACTCCTAGGCTTGTATTCAGCAGCCTCCTGTGATGGAGTCAGGGTAGATGGGAAGTATCAGTTCTGGTGGGAGTACAGAGCTCTGTCTGTCCTCCCAGAGCTGACCCTCCATCTCCAGAGACATGTCCAAGAGTGAGTTCACCATGCAACAGAGCTGTGTGACCACCCAGAAGAAGGTCATGCATTACTGTACAAGAGACACTTTTAGAGGAAGCCAGTGGTAGTTCAGACACAAACCTCCCCTGGGGGAGGTGCCTGAGGACCACTCAAATTTGGGCCCAGGACCAGGAGCAGGTGCAGAGCTAAACAATCATGGTATTCCTTACTGTGTCTCAAGCTGATTTTTCTCCAACTGCTCAAGAACCGAGGACTTAGGAAATCTTGTTTTACAATTTTAGAGACTGTGTTATTATCTCTTAGTTCAGACAAACTTTAATAATTATTTCTGAAAGTTTGTAGAGGAGCATGGACATAATCATCATCAATCACAACATCAATGAAGTTGACTTCACAAGAGTTTAGTTTACACTGGAGGAAAAACTAATTTGATTTTAGATTATTATTTTCTTCATTATTTCTTTGAGAATTATTCCTCTCTTCTTCAGAAAAGAGACATTCTCTACATGGCTTTTCCTCCCTGTGAATCTTTGGATACCAGGAGATTATTAGGAAGAACCATACCCTAAATGCGTTTCTTCTGTTTCTTTTTATATGAAATTCATACATACTAATTCACTCTGGACATTGATAATTGATAAATTTTTAAACTAAAAATCATGATTTAAAGGAAGAATTAGTTTACAATTTACAGATGTCTTGAAAAAATGGTGTAAAGTTAGTGTGTGCATATGGCCACACTTGAGAGAAAATAAAGGAAGCCTTAAAATGTATATAGAAAATATCATGTCAGAGTTGTCTTAGAGGCCACAAGTGAGCAACAACGAGGTTTTCACAGCTGATTCTTAGACATTAGTTATAATTAGGATTTGTTTCCTCTTACAAAAATGAGGTTCCAAGAAATGAACTTCTGAGAACAAGGACACAATTATATTCCATAGACATATAGAGTTATATAAATTTCAGAAAGACCAAAAGTGCCCTTTTGTCTAGACACATGACTTTCTCCCACATTTACATTCTTGCTAGGGTTCTGTAAATCGTCAGGATCAACATGAGTTATACACTTGCCTTGCTTCTTATGTATGTTTTTTTTTTCTGTCTTTGTTTTTGTTTTGTTTGTTTTTGCTTAAGATGAAGTTTTCCTGCAGCTGATGACATGTACTTTCAGAGAAGCATCAGAGTAAAACACTGTAATTGAAAAGTAAGTTTGGTTTTTCATGTGACATGTAATATTTTTCTAAGAAGAAAAAATACAACATAACAAAAATAGGAAGAAAACAATAAAATAATAAAGTGAAAGTACAAATATACAGCCTTCCCATATATCCCCTATGGTTGACACAGCATTTGTGTGGTTACTTTGATCCAATTGATATAAATGTATTAAAACATTACTGTTAATTTAAAGACCACATTTTGAATTAGGTGTATATTCCCTGCATACCACCCTGTTATTAACTACTATTGTAGTAAGGATGTACATTTGTTCTAGTTCATGTAAGATTAGTAATCACATTCATTGTCCACAACAGAATTTCCTGTGTTATACAGTCCCATGTTATATCATCTAGCTTTACTTCTAGTGACATACACAACCCCAAACTTTCTCTTTCAATCACAAACACACTCACAATTAAGCACTGTTAATTTCCATCATGATAATTTGCTACCATTACCTCTATCCATTTCCAAAAATTTACAATCAACCTCATTAAAAATTCTGAACAAATTAAGCAACAGCTCCTGATTCTCTACTCTCATACTGTCTCCTGGTTGCATTTACTTTTAGATATTAACTCCATCAGATTTTTCACTCTACTTAGTTAACATGAGTGAGATCACACTATATTTGTCTTTTTGTGTCTGGTTTATTGCACTAAACACATTGTCCTCAAGGGTCAACCACGTTGTTGCATATGTCAGGACTTCATTTTTTCTTACAAATGAATAACATTCCATCATATGTATTCACCACATATTGTGTATCCATTCATCTGGTGGTGGATCCTGGGGTTGTTTCCATCTTTTTGCAATTTTGAATGCCTTTATGAACATCAGTGTGCAAATGTCTACTTCAGTCCATTCTTTCAGTTCTTCTGAGTATATATCTAGCAGCAGGAGTGCTGGATCATATGACAGTTCTATACTCAGAATTCTAAGGAACCACAGAGCTATAATTAGAATTCTAAGGAACCATAGCAGCTGTACCACGTTACATTCCCACCTGAAATTATTAACTGTTAACTATTTCTCAACATTCTCTCCAAACTTTGTAGTTTTCTGTTTGATAAATAATGAACACTCTAGTAGTTGTGAGATGATATCTCATGGTGGTTTAATTCACATGTCCCTAATGGCTAGAGAACATGAACTTCTTGTCTTGTGTTTTATAGCCATTTGTGTTTCATCTTTGAATAATATCTATTCAAATATTTGTCCAGTTTTTAATTCAGTTGTTTGTCATTTTCTTGTTGAGTTGTAGGATTTCCTTAAATATTCTGGATATCAAACCATTATCATATACATGGTTCCAGATATTATATGTCATTGAGTTGATTGCCTTTTAAACATCGTGACAACATCCTTTGAAGTACACAAGTATGTCTCCCATTTATCAATATTTTTCTTTCACTTGTGCTTTGGATGTAAAGTCTAAGGAAATGCTTCTGATCACTAGACCTTGAAGAGGCTTCCCTACATTATCTCAGAGGAGTTTTATGGTACTGTCTCTTTTATTTAGCTCCTTGATCCATTTTGAGTTAATTTTTGTATGAAGTGTGAGATAGGGGTCCTCTTTCATGTTTTTGGATTTGGATATCCAGTTCTCCCAGCATAATTTACTGAAGAGAATGTTCTGTCCCATTTAAGTAGGCTTAGGAGCCTTCTTAAAAATCAGTGGAGCATGGATCTGAGGGTCTATTACTGAACTCCCAGTATTAACACAAATAGAAACTGTGAAAAAGTTAAAAAAAAAGATCCAGACTTAAATTAGAGATATGAATGAAGCAGATGTGGTGAGGACTAGGGAAAATCAGAATAAAGGGTAAAGGACAATACTGACTGTGTTTTAAAACATCAAATTCCATGTGTGACCAAGGGAAGAGATGTTTAGTTTGTGCAAGATCTATATTTCCTAAACAATTTAACTCACACAGTCTGTTCAAATTCCATAATTACATGGAACTTTTAATAGGAAGTGAGATCTAGTAGGTTTGCATATGTTAATGTGAAACAACAACACATCCCAAATAATTTGGACAGAGAATAAAAATATATATGCAGTGACCCCCCTGAGAAGCTGGGGGAAAATGCAGAGGTGTTGGGCTTCCTCACCTGGATTGTTGCTGACGTTCTCACAAACATTGAGGACAGGCAGTTTGGTGTGCCAAGACCTCTGTCTTAGGACTTGCCCTTATGAAGCTTGTTACTGCAAAGGAGTGGCTAAACCTGCTTATAATTGTGCCTAAGATTCTCCCCCTGAGTACCTCTTTGTTGCTAAGATGTGGCCATCTCTCCCTACCTAAACCAACTCAGCAGGTGAACTTACTGTGTTCCACCCTATGTGGGATCTGACTCCAAGAGTGTAACATGGCAATGCAGGATATGACTCCTGAGAATGAGTTTGGACCCAGCATCATGGGATTGAGAACATCTTCTTGACTAAAATGTGGATGTGAAATGAAACAAAATAAACTTTCAGTGGTTGAGAGATTCCAAATGGAGTCAAGAGATCACTCTGATAGGCATTCTTCTGTGCTATATACATAATTTATTTTAGGTTTTAATGCATTGGAATAGCTAGAAGTAAATACCTGAAACTATCAAACTGCAACCCAGTAGCCTTGACACTTGAAGAGAATTGTATAGCAATGTAATTTACAAGGGGTGACAGTGTGATTGTGAAATCCTTGTGGATCATACTCCCTTTATACATTGTATGGATGTATGAGTAGAAAAATTGGGACAAAAATACTAAATGAAAAATAGGATGAGAGGTAGGGGATGATGTGGATGTTCCTTTTTACTTTTATCTTTTATTCTTATTTTTACTTTTTCTGGTAAAAGGAAAATGTTCAAAAAGTAGATTGGGGTGATTAATGCACAACTATGATTGTACTGTGAATGATTGTACACTTCTGATTGATTTTATGGTATGTGAATATATCTCAATGAAATTGAATTAAAAAATCAATGGACCATGGATCTGAGGGTCTAATTCTGAACTTTCAATTCAGTTCCCGTCATCAATATGTCTATCTTTATGCCAGTGCCAAGCTCTTTTGACCACTCTAACTTTATAATATGCTTGAAAGTCAGGAAGTGTGAGCCCTCAAATTTCTTTCTTTCTCAAAATGCTTCTGGATATTTGAGGCCCCTTACACTCCCAAATACGTTTGAAAATTAGCTTTACCATTTCTGTAAAGTAGGCAGTCGGAATATTGATAGATATTGCATTGAATCTGTAGATGACTTTGGGTAGAACTGACATCTTCATGTCACACACCCTTCTGATTATTAAACATGGAATGTCCTCCCACTTATTTAGTTATTTTATTTATTTTACCAATATTTTGTAGTTTTCTCAGTACAGGCCATTACATCCTAGCTTAAGTTTATTCCTATATATTTTATGTTTCTAGTTGCTATTGTAAATGGTAGTTTTCTCTTGATTTCCTCCTTGATATCTGATTACTAGTGTATAGAAACATTCCTTATCTTTTGTGTTGATTTTGTATTCTGCCACTTTGCTGAACTGGTTCATTAGTTCTAGTAGCTTTGTCATAGTTTCAGTACTTTCTAAACATAGAATCATGCTATGTGCAAATAGTGAAAATATTACATCTTTTGCAACTTTGATAAATTTTACAACTTTTTCTTGTCCAATGGCTTTAGCTAGAACTTCTAGCACACTGTCAAATAACAGTGAGGACCGTGGGTGTGCTGGTTCAGATGTATTATATCCACCAAAATGCCATGTCCTTTAGTGCAATGTTTTAGGGGTAGACATATTAGTGTTGATTAGGTTGGAATCCTTTGAATGAGTGTTTCCATGGAGATGTGACTCAACCAATTCTGAGTGAAATGTTTGATTGGATTATTTCCATGGAGCTATAGACCCTGTCCATTCTGGGTGGGTCTTGATTTGATCACTGCGGTCCTATAAAAGAGGTGACAAACAGAAGGACCTGAGAGCAACTTAGAGTGGCATTTTGGAGAGCAGCCCAGAGAGACATTTTGGAGACAGCTGCTGAAAGCAGATTTTGCTGACACTTTGGGGATGTAAGCACAATGTTTGCTCTGGAGAAACTAAGAGATGACAAAACACAACAAGAGCAACATTTTGAAGAAAGCACAGGAGCTGAGAGAGGAGTTGGAACATTACCTGGGATCAGCAGATGCCAGCCAAGTGCCTCCCCAGCTAACAGAGTTTTCCAGGACACAATTGGCCTTACTTTGGTGAAGGTATATGCATGTTTATGCTTTAATTTGGACATTTTATGGCCTTCAGATTGTAAATCTGTAACAAAATAAACCCCTTTTATAAAAGCTGTGCTGGATTGGACGTATTGTTTCCTCCCAAAATGGTTTGTTCTTCAATGCAATCTTGTGGCATCAGATATATTAGTGTTGTTTAGGTTGGAATTTTTGGATTAGATTGCTTCCATGGAGATGTGACCCACCCAACTGTGGATAATACCTTTGATTCGATAATTTCCAGGGCAGTGTGGCCCTGCCCATTCAGTATGGGTTTTAATTATGTCAGTGGAGTCCTATAAGGGCTCAAACAGAAAGAGCTCACTGCTGCACCTTAGAGATACATTTTGGAGATGGCCTTTGAAAGAGAACTTTTCCTGACGCTTTGTATATAATTGTGCATTCATGGCCTCAATCAATTTTTGAACATTTTCTTACACCAAAAAATAATAAAAATAGGAATAATAGACACATTTAAAATAATAGTGGTAAACTTCAATACACCATTCTCTTCTATAGATAGAACAACTACACAGAGGTACAGTAATGAAATAGAGAACTAAAATAATATGATAAACAAAGTAGACTTAACAGACATATAGATCATTACATTTCAAAGTACCAGTATATGCATTTTTCTTTAGCATCTGTAGAATATACTCCATGATGAATCATATGCTGGGGCAAAAAACAAGTCTTAATAAATTTTAAAAAGATTGAAATTATTCAAATCCCATTCTCTGATCATAATGGAATGCAACTAGAAATCAACCACACCAAGAACCAGATCTTTCACAAATATATGGACCCTAAACATTACATTCCTAAACAACCTGTGAGTCAATGAAGAAATTGAAGGTGAAATTTGTAAATACCTAGAGACAAATGAAAACAAGGATACAACATATCAAAACCTGTGATGCAGTGAAGGCAGTGCTGAGAGGGAAATTTATAGCTCTAAATGAATATATCAAAAAGCAAGAAAGAACTAAAATCAAAGACCTAACTGAACTGAAGAGTCTAGAGAATGTTCAGTAAACTAACTTTAATGAAAGAAGAAAAGAATAAAGCAGAAATAAAAGAACTGGAGAACAAAAAATCAATAGAATAAATAAAACCAAAAGTTTGTTCCCTGCAAAGCTCAGCAAGACTGAGAGATCCTTAGCTATATTGAGAAAGTCAAAAAGAGAGGGGACCCAAATAAACAGAATCAGAAATGAGAAGGGGATAATTACTATGGATCTCAAAGAAATAAAATAAAATGATAAGAGGGTATTATGAACAACTGTATGCCAAAAAGCTAGATAATTTAGAGGATATGGACAATTTCTGGAAACACATGAACAACCTAGACTGACCCAAGAAGAAACAGAGGACCTCAACAAACCAATCACAAGCAAAGAGATCCAACCAGTCATCAAAAATCTACTGCAGGCTTCTGGGAAGATGGTAGAGTAGATGAGGCAGAACATCTTCTCCTCATCTGAGAAAGCAACTAGAAAGGGGCTGGAGGACACCAGGAATTGTGGTTCCTGGGTGCAACTTGCCATAGAGGGTCTTTGGAAGTTAAGTATTCTTGTAATCTTTGGAAGAATTCCCATAAAAAGCCATCTCATCCTGGCTTTTCTTTATTTGGAGTTTTTCATTCAGTCTCTTTATTAGTAATCAGTTTGTTGTGATCTTCTATTTCTTCTTGATTCAATATAGGTTGTCTGTGTGTTTCAAAGAATTTATCCATTTCATCAAATTTATCTAATTTATTGGTGTACAGTCAGTATAGTATACTCTTATATTCCTTTTATTTCATTACAGTCTGTAGAAATGCTTCCATACATTCCTGATTTTATCTATTTCTATCCTCTTTTTTACGTTGTCAGCCTAAATGTTTGCCGATTATGGGATTTCATTGATTTTTTTTCATAGAACGTACTTTTGGTTTTGTTGCCTTTCTCTAATTTTCTACTTCATTAATACCCTCTATAATGTTTTTTTTCCTTACTTATGTTTGCATTGTGTTCAGTTTGCTCATATTTTTCCAATATTTCTAGTTTTCAGGTTAGGTCTCAGTGTTGAAGTGTTCCTTATTTTTTAATGTGAACCTTTAGAACTGTAAATTTCCCCTCTTGGCACTGCCTTTACTGCATCCCATAAGTTTTGGTATTAGTATTTTCATTTTCCTCAAGTAATTTGCTAAGTTTGCTTCTGATTACCTCTTTAATCCATTGGTTGATTAAGAGTATGTTTTCTTAACTCCATATATTTGTGAACTTTCCATTTATCCCTCTGTTACTGATTTGTAGCTTCATTCCACAATTTTTGGAGAGGACACATTGTATGATTTCAATATTTTTGAATTTATTGAGATTTGTTTTGTGACCTAACATATGGCCTATCCTGGACAATGATTCACATGCACTTGAGAAGAATGTAAGTTCTGTTTTTGTTGAATGAACTGTTTTATATATGTCTGGTAGGTTGAATTGGTTTATAGTATCCCTAAAGTATTGTATTTCCTTACTGATCTTCTGAATAGATGTTCTATCCTTTCCTGAGTGATGTATTAAAGTCTCCTGCTATTAGTATAGAACCAATATTTTTCCCCTTCAAGTCTGTATTTGCTGCATATGTTTTTGGATCCTGCTTCTAGATGCATTTACATTTATAATTGTTACATCTCCCTTTTGTGTTGTCCCATTTATCAGCATATAATAAACATTTTCCTTCATAATTGTTTGTTTACTTAAAGTATATTTTGTCTGATATTAATAAAGTGGCACCAGCCATCATTTGTTTAGTACTTTCATGGCCTATCTTTTTCAATACTTTCATCCTCAACCTACTTTTACCTTTGAGTGTAAGGTGAGTCTCTTGTAAACTGCACAGAGTTGATTCATGCTTTCTTTATCCATTTTGCCAATCTCTGTCTATTGACTGAACAGTTTAGTCCATTTGCATTTAAAGTCACTACTGATATTCCAGGACCATCTTCTGCCATTTTGCTTTTTAGCCCTGTATATCTTCTTCCTATTCTGTCTCTCAAGTCTGTTATTGCCTAATTTTATAATCATTTGAATTTGTGTTGTACAATATTGCATGGCTTCTTGTTCCCATGTCGATATCTTTTTATTCCATTTTTTGTAGTTACCTTGAGGTTAAAATTTAATATTCTAAATATATAACACTTATGTAAAGTTTGGTACCAACTTACTGTCTATAGCAAGCACATTTAATTTTCCTATAGCTTTCTGTCCCACTAACATTTTTTGGTACTTCCTACCACTGTATTTTTGTACACTGTGTGTTCAAACACATAGATTTGTCATTACTTTTAATGCTTTTCCATTTTATAATCTGTAGGAAGTAAGTTACGTACCATACAATATGCTACAATAATACTACAATTTATAATTTTGTAAAAATTTACATTTTCCAAAAATCTTTATTTTTTTATGTTGCTTTGAACCACTTTCTACTGCCATTTCCTTTAAGTCTGAGGAACTCTTTTAGCATTGCTTTTAGAGCAGGTCTAGTGATTTTGAGCTCAGTCTGCTTTGGTTTATCAGAGACTGTCTTAATCTCCCCCTAATTTTTGAAAGAAAGATTTTCTGGATAAAAAATGGGGGGGGTCTGTTAGCTGTTTTTATTAAGCAAATTAAACATTTAAACACGCTGACTTCCTCCCTCATAGTTTCTGATGCTAAATCATCACTCAGTCTAATTGGGTTTCTCCTTTACATAACTTGTTTCTTTCCTCTTGCAGCTTGCAGAAATCTCTCCTTTTCTTTTGCATACATTAGTGTGATTAGTTTATGATGGGGTATATTTTTCTTCATAATTATCCCATTTGGTGTTCTCTAGGTTTCTTGCATGTGCATATTCAGGTAGTTTGCTAAGTTTCAGAAGGTTTCTGTCATTAATTCTTTCACTATACCTTCTTACACTTTCTCTCTTTTCTTTGTGGGACTCCCATAAATCATATATTGCTGTACTTGATGGTTTCCTAGAGGTGGGTTAGGCTATTCTCACTTTCTACTAATTATTTTTTTTTTCTTTCTGCTCCTCAGCTTAAATCATTTCATGAGTAGTGTCTTCAAGGTCAATGATTCTTATTTCTGATAGGTACAATCTGCTCTTGTGTTTCTTTTGCTCTTAGAAATCATCTAAATAAATTTTATGAAAGGAAGCAGGAAAATGCTTTAACAAGTATCAAGAAATTTACAAAAACATTGGTTGACTGTGGATTCTATCTGTGAAACACAAGGCACGTAAAATTCAATTATGCAGAAAAGATCATCCTAGGAGGCTTTTTAGAACATGAATTTGGTTACACTGTGAGTTCAAATATTGATCTATGGACACAGGTCCTTCTCTCTCATTAAAGCAGCAAAAAATTAAAAGATGTTCTTTTGTAACAATTCTAATGGAAATTAAGTAGATTTTAATTATCCACTTACACAAATAACCTTAGATCAAGCATGGAAAAAGTGTAAGTTGTAATAACATTTGCATATAGCACAGTGATTTTTAAAAATAATTCAAAGTTCATTCATCATGCACAAGGGGAAAAAAGTTAAGTTTTAAATACTTAAATAACACATAGTAATGAATTTTCAAAATGTAAGCATGTTTTTAGCAATTTTTTACTGCTAAATTATCTAGAACTATAGCATGCACAAGTATAAAGAATTGAAATAAAACAGTTGCTTTGATCACCTTTATTGTAAAGCTAATATATGTCATTTCTTTTCTCAAATAAATACATCTAAAATAAATAAATCTAAAATTAACTACTTAAGGAATTTATCTTTTAACCTGTACTCTGGTCTTTTCATATGCGAAATGACAAATTTTAAGGTTAGAAAGCACCCACACATCAGTGTTCTCCACAAAACTTTACACTACTTATTTAGATTTTGGAGGCTAAACTGTTTTGGTGAAGGAATTCATGAGATAACACAAAGAGGAATGAATATAATTAAACTATTAAGAAAAGCTAATTGTTCAGTTATTTGCATTTTCAATTCCAGTAGTTCTGTTTCGTTCTTTTTTAAAATTTCTATTTCTTTAGTAAGACTCTCATATTCGTCATTTATTGTTTTCCTGACAACTGTTATTTTTTTCTTTGTATTTTCTTTCATCCCTGTGAGCATTGTAAATTTATTTTTAAGTCATTGTTTGATATGTCCACATTGTGGTCTTCTTCATTGATGTTTTCTAGATTTTATGAACTTTTGCTGGATGGGCCATCTTGTCCTGTGTTTTTCTTTGTTTGTTTTTGTCTTTTACTCTTGTTGCAAAATGCACATTTTAAAATTTTTAAATCTTACCTCTGGAATTTGTTTCCTGAAATGTCTGTTTCATGAATTGTTTACCAGCTGGTGATAAGACAGAGATTTTGTTGAACTTCCTCTGTCCTGTCAGGAAGGTCTGCTGCTACAGTTTGTGGCATTTTCCTTGTTCCCCAGATCACAAGAGTGTCTTTGCCCCTCTGATTCCAGGAGACAGAAATCCTTCTAACAGGTGTTTGAAGCCAGCAGTCCTTTACCCACCCTGTTCTCCTTTATGGGTCCTTACATTATTATTTTGCCTCAAGTTGCTTTTGTATAGTGAGCAAATTCTGGGAGGAAGGGCACACCAAAGAAGACATAAACAAGTCAGACTTTCCCAGTTGAAACAGAGCCAGATACCCATGAAAGGGTCACAGACCTGTTCCAAAGTGCCCTGGGCAGTGAGATCAGGAAGTGTATCAAAAGCTTATCTAATAGCTCCCAAATGATGAACATTCCTGGCCTACCCAGCAAATGCAGCCCTTCAAATAACTGTCCCCTACAATCCAGAGGAAGCAGTGTACTTCAGTCCTTGTCTGCTGATGACTTTGTCCAGTAGGAGTGAAAAAATAGCTGCCTAAACTTTCTGGGGTGGCTTGAAACAAAGACTGCCTTTAGCACTATCCCCCCATGATGCACTTCTGTTAATCAAAATCTGTGATAGGTGATTGACCAAGCCCAACCCTGGTCTCAGGGAAGAGATTTTTATGTCCCTTCTCTCACCAGCAAACTAGTCAGGGGCTGTAACCCACAGGGGCCTGCTATGAGGGCAGGAGATGGGCACTGCTGGATGCCCATGGAGAGAGAAATTTACTACTCCTTAACTTATCTGCCTCTTCCTTATGCTGTTCCCTGGATGTGTACAATGTTCTTCTACCCTCTAGAGTTTCAAAGTTGTTTCAGACAGTTCCTGCCTTTTTAATAGTTGTTTAGTTTGAAGGACTGTGTCCTGGAACTTCTTATTACATCCACTCTCCACAGTCCTCCATATAGTTTATCACCTCCAGTCCATATCTGACCCATTTGCAGACAATCAATATTATCTTGATTCTATTAAGATTTTCAATTTTGTTTGTTTGTCAGATATTTTTTCTCAAGTGTTAAAGGAATTTTCCACCTATAACACCAATAAAAATTTCACAGAAATTCTTGAAATAGTGATTTCATATCTTCAGTTTTATTGTATCTGACCTCTTTACCTTCTTCCTGCTATCATTATTTCCCAATTTCATAAATGGTAACCCTGCTCAGGGTGGCCTGATTGTCCTTGATGTTTCATAATCACTCACACTAACTCTTCCTTGCTATGGGTATTTTTCTATCCCATCCTCTCATTCAGTATGTGCAGGGTGTGGACCATAATATTTACCAGCAGTGAATTCAGGGATTATGAGTAAGAAGTTGTTCCTGAAAAAGGTTCAGATGGGCACAATTGACCATATTGCTCAGAAGCTGCAGGAAATCTAGGTACCATCCCATCCATTCTGTTCAGAACTCAGGGATCCTTCTTGAGTGGACACAGAGGGTCCTCAGGTCAACATGATGATCTTCTGCTACTTGTCTGTGGGGAGGGTAATGTGAAGCACAGCTGCATCTTTAGATGGAAAGTCCCATAGACCCTATAACTGCAGCCCTTGGAAGGACCCACTGGTCAAACCATGGAGACACTCTGGACTGGGGTTTTTTTCCTGGACATTTTCTAAGGAAATATCATCATAGTAGGGAGAAACAGTGATACCTCAACTTTGTGACAGTATATCTCAGTCTCGGATCTCTGGATTCTGCAATATTTAATATGAGGTGCAGTTGGTGGAATCTAGGAGAGATTTTAAATTACAGGGGCTTATGGGCACCTCTGAGACATCTCAGGATTATCATCTGCATACAGTGGATGCACTGGGTTTCCATAGATTTGGGAAAAGGTCAAAGGGGTTTTCAGCATCCTATGTGATGTGAGTGAGATACACCACACATTCTCCAGAGAGAACAACAGAACCAACTCTCCCTGCAGCTGAGCCATCACTGTGCAGGAGATGCATGGAGGGGAGGGAAAAGGAATTATAGTCACCATCCCCTGCAGCTAATGCTGAGACCCATGCACAAAGAGGCCCAGCTCTTGGGAGAGTGCTGGGAATGGGGAGAGGCTTCCTATATCCACATCATGTCTGTGGTTTCTTTCCTGCCCACAAATTCTACCCGGAACCCCATTTTCTCCATGACTTTGGGTCTTTTCTTTGTCACTGAGCCTCAAAATTCTCACTCTAATGTGTTTAAGAGTTCCAGAATCAGTGAGGCACCACATGGTTGTGGGCTCTTTAGCAGGACACACAGGGGGACAGGGATCTGTGGGCCCTGGGTAATGACAAGTCTCTGGACATGACACTGCCCTGACTGAAGATCTTGGCCTACATGATGCACAAAATAAAGTAAATAATTTTCCAAAAAAGTAAGAGGAAGAAAGTATCCTTAGAGTTGTTCTATTTAAAAATCAGTTACATATGACTGGTTTTTGAAATCATACTTCTTTGGAGCATATGAATATTTTATTATGATAAGGCTACAGGGGTAGAGTGAGTGGCTGGATGCATGTAAGAGAGAAGAGAGGTAAGAAAACACAAAATTTAAATATGTAATTATTATAACACAGCTTTGAGATAAATTATTAACCTTTGTCAATACATTGAAAAATTTTGAGCAAAGCAAGAGAGGTTGATAACTGAAAAGTATTATAAATTATTTTCAAAATCAAATTCATAACATATGTAGTACTGTTTCATATATGAAATGGTTCATAAATGTTAGGATAAAAATTTCAGAAAATATCCTTATTCTTTTACATTTGTAGATTTACAAAAGTTGAAATCAGGAGGTAATTTAACAATTGCTACAATGCCAAGTGTGGTAGCCCAGAATTCAGAGCTCTTTTTCATGGATGGTCACTGCATGTTTGGGGGAAATTGTGGTGGCAGGACAGGTGATGAGAGAGACCACCTCATGTGGCAAGGGCATCCAGGAAACTCTCATGGCTGCCAGAGAAATAATCCTTATTATAGGAGAGGGATAGAAGCCAATACCTCTTCCCTAATTGGAGGGGCAGGCAGCACATGGGGCCTGTGCTGAGACTTGTGATAGATGAAGCAGAAGCCTCCTGAGCTCAGGAAAGGGCAGGAAGTGATCTGGTGCCCAACACCCACCATGGGCACAAAGTGTGGTGAATGTGGGGACATCCAATGACCAGCCAGTACCTACTCGCCAGCCCAGAGTGGGAGCTTTCTTAGAAGTGACTTCTCTATCCTCATTCACAACTGGGCCAACATCTCATCTGAAACTTCATGAAGGATCCTCAACCAAAACCATAAAATTAAGCCAGTGCAGAATCCACCCCCATAGAAAATGTGAGATAATCCTTGTTGTTCAAAGCTACAAATGTCTCATTAAAGCCATTTTATGACATCTAATATAAGGTAATGGGAACAAATGAGAATATATCTAATAATTACATCAAAATTGCAGGTTAATTTTTTTTAAGTTATATTACTATTTTAAATATATGCACTTTGACATTGGGGGTTTCCATTATAGTTTCCTTGAACTGAATTTTCATTTTGTAATTTTTGACAATCAAAGAATCATTTGTGCTTCAATTCCAAAAGGAGTATCTTGACTTCTATGTGCCATAATTTTTGTAATTCTTTACTACATTTCCCTGGTGAGTTCAGGAAACTTTTGCATTTTCCTAGATATATAAAAAGAGATACAGATCTCTATATAAACCTTTTACTTTTAAATCTATCCACTCAAAGTCTATATCTTAATATATGTTCTCCCTATTCCAAACTGATTAAATTCACTCTAGTTTTGGAATTTTATCATTTGATACTGGATTGTCCATAATGCTTCTTACACACTAATCAAATCACTTTTCTCTCTACTAGGATCTGAGAAATAGGGAGACAACTGCATTAAGAGATTTCTGCTTGCACCCTGACTCCTCTCCTTATCCTACTCCCCTCTTGTAGCTTTAGGGCCACCCACATGGAAATATCTCTTGAAGCCACTTAGGGAAGTAAGGGCCTTAAACTGGAGCAAACCAGTCTGATTTCTCACTCAGGGTTGGTCCAAGTCAGACAGGAACTTCAAGGAGAAACCATGAAACTGCTGTGCCTCTTGCTCTGCCTATTGTTGGCTTCCCAATGTGAGATTTCACAGGATTTCAGAAACAGGGCCATGGGCTGTGGTGTCTGGCTGTGACTCACTATTGCTCTCCTTGACCCCAGGTGTCCTGTCCCAGGTGCAGCTGCAGGAGTTGGGACCTGGCCTGGTGAAGCCCTGGCAGGCCCTGTCCCTCACCTGCTCTGTCTCTGGGTTTCCCATTACCCTCAGTACTAGCAGCTGGGATTGGATCCGCCAGCCCCCATGGAAGGGAATGCAGTGGGTGGGGGTATCCGGGATAATGGGAGAACAAATGAGAGCCCATCCCTCAAGAGCCACAGCTTCATCACTATAGACACATCCAAGAACCAATTCTCTGAAGCTGATCTCATTGACTTCTGAAGACACAGCCATGTATTACTGTGTAAGACACATTGGGAGGAAATAAGAGTGAGCCCATACACAAATCTCCTCAAAGCACAGGAGGGGCTGGGCTGCTGGGGGCACTCAGGACCCATCAAGTACAGAGCCATCAAAGGGACACAGAGTACAGGAAGGAAGTGAATTTTGTAGTTTTAATTTTTGGAGGGGTGTGTGTGTGTGTGTGTTTTCCTCTCCATGTCTGATCTTTGTTCTTTACAATTAAGTGTTTTCCCTTGGGACTCTATTGTCCTTTCTGCCTTCTTCCCTCTATTTCTCTTGTAAAGAAATAAATGATAAGTCTGGTCTCCTTCCAGTGGGATTAAATTGAAGTATCCATGGAATATATGTGTATGTGTATGTGTGTGTTTAAATAAGTGTGTGTGTGTTTATAAGTGTATAACTATGTAAATATTTGTAAGTGTATGTATAAGTAGATGTACATGTGTGTGCATATAAATGTATATAAATGTGAAAGTGTATGTTGTAGGGGTATGCATATTTGTGAACACACTCAACCATATATATACATACACATATACATATTTATATATATATATGTTTATATATATATATGTGTGTGTGTGTGTATTTTAAATTATGTTTATGTAAAATGCTTGAAGCCAGGCTTAGGTTTTATAATAACTCTGTTCTGACACTTTGGCCCTGATAAGTGTCTCTTCACTTTCCTGATAATGGATTTTCCTGGCTGGTGCCCCCATCAGCCATGACTGTGAATGTTGGATGCTGAAGTTTCAGATTCGCCCCTTTCTCTAGAGAATCACCCTCAGCCAAGCAAACTCTCCAACCAGCTGCAACTGCCCTGCTCCACACCGGCGGCAGGGTCTTCAACAAGTCTGTTTAGGGAATTCTCCTTCACTGACTCTAATACAAAGAAAAGATAATTGTTTCTTTTTCAAAGGGAAGAAGTTGAATTTCAGTGTAGGTTTTGATATAAAGCACAACTTTTATGCACAGACACCTGTGCACATGCACCTACATGCTTGTGAGCTGCAGAGTCTTGGGAACAAGGCCAGCCACTGCAGATGACTGATGATGCCTCTGGGGATGGACCCACCATACTCTGAGGAAACATGTATATCTTGGCCCCTTATCATCACCAAGACTTGAGATGAGCAAGAATACATTGGAGCAGGGTCAGGTCTGCAAAGACAGGGCTAGGAGGGGATGGACATCCATGCTTTTATGTCTTTGATAAAGCCATCCCCACCCTACTTGAGAACGTTCAAATGAGAATCTTGCACACCTTTGAGGGTCTTAAGAATCATGCTTGGTGAGCAGGTCATGGGCAAAATCCTTGGTGAATTTACTCTTGAATACTGAATTGTCCGGCGCTTTCTCCGCCTCGCCTCGAGTCCTCGGTCGGCCGGCGATGGGGACCAGAGAGATAAGGGGAGAGAGGGTGCGGACAATGTCTTACCCGACGCACTCGTGATCACTCTGGACTCGCAGCAGTGAAGCATGTAGGCTTTTAATGGAACTAGGCAATCATCCTCTTTACAGGTTCCGCCCGGGGCAAGACGCCTCGGGGGAGAACAACCTCGATGCGTCCGTCAGGCGCGGCTCCTTGTGGGCTGTCTCCCCGAGGTTCGCTTGGGCAAACTCTTAAGTACTCTACTCATAACCAATGATCTAGCGCCGCGCATATGCACTCAATTGGCAGATAGGAATAGTGAGTGTGCACGTCATAAGCGGAAGCAGGATATGGGCGCCATCTTGGCTCATTCGATGGGCGGGGGGACTTTGGAGCAGGTTTACAGCGCATGCGCTATGCCCGTCCCGGGAGACGGCTCTCCACATCTCCCCCTTTATTATTTATATCGACCCAGTGTCCCCAGTGATGAGTGTGCTCCCGTGAACCCAGATGGCTCACAATTTGTTCCGGTGCTTTGGGGAGTCTGGACTAGGTCTCAGCCATTTAGCGGCGGAGCCTCTAGCACCGACCAGAATGCTCACCTCATATGGAGACAGGAGAGTCCGTGAGCTGGAAACAACATGACTCTCCCTGCAGTGCTTTGCCTTGCAACTGGGGGACAAAGGCGGGGGCAGGGATAGCATTAACCAGAGTCGGAGGCGTCACTAGGCGTCCCTATGCATTGGCTAGAGTCAAGTCTGGCCACAACTATGACTCTGCCTTAGGGATCTACCTGAGACAAAAATTATGACTGCTGGCGTCGCCCGTTATACCCGGGACACAGCTGCGCGCTTAGCTACAAACCTCGCTCCCGAGTGCCCCGCCCGAGGCGGCCAGGATGGGGTATGGCCATCAGAATGGTCGCTGTTGGGGGTATCAAAGGTGGAGGACATAGCCATCATAATGGTAACACGGTACTGCCGCGCTTGAAACAGGCGTTCTAGCAAAGATTTAACAATGACTAATCCCACCAATAGTCCCACCATCAAGAGAATCCAATTAGTCAAATTGGGCCAAGAGAACCAAGAGGTGACTTGGTCCCACAGATTTTTTACAGTCTCGCCCAGTGTGGAAAGGTCGAAACTAACAGGCTTCAATTTCCTAATGTTCTCAAGTCCCTGAAGGTCGGATTTCACTTGGTCGGAGAGATTGGTGAAGTTGGGGAGATAAGTGTCCTTGAGCCACTCGGCGACATCTTGCTGCTCCTCTGTCAAGTTCACCCTAACCGGGGTGACACAAAGCCTCCCGAATAACCATCGGGTATCACACGTCTGCTGGAGAACTCTCCAGAGTCCATCTATTTCTAGTCCAAGTTCATCTATCTCCGCTAGGAGTTTCTGAATGGCCTGGAAATTTAAGTTCAGCATCTGATTGTGGCGGCGTAGCACGTCTCGGGTAAGGTATGCCTCTTGGACGCCTAGACTTAGAGAAGGGGATATTGTTAAGTGAAACAACTTGAGAAACAGGGCCAACCCAGTCGGTTGCCTTGACGGGGAGCCAGACATAACTTGGGCGATACACTAGGATAGCGGGGCGGCGAGGCATCCGGGTCTTTGGAACGGTTGCAGACTGTAGGAGCAAACCCCGGAAGGAAAAGGCACCTTTGAGTCTCATTTTTACTCAAGATCCCTTCACAAGACTGGCGGCTCTTCCCTGTAACGTTAAGAAATTCAAGCAAGACTCCCTTACTTAACTCGCCATTACCAGTTTCACAAGTAGCATTCGCCGCAACTGTGGTGTTGACAACCTTGACAGAGAGGTTAGCAAAAGAGAGGATCAGTGTGTCATTGGTGAGGGGGAAGGACTCGTTGAAGCTTGTGGAGGAAATATTTCTGTCAGAAGGCAGGTGGTGGAGACCTAGAGACAGGGTACGAGTGAAAAACACAGGAGAGGCGGGAGACCCAGCAGAGAATGGGGCCAGGGTCGGGGGGATGATGCCACAGGCCCCAAAGACCACTCTCCTGCGCTACCACAGTTCCACTAAAAAAAGAAAAAGGCAGATTAGAAGGATTGCTATAGGAGAGCAAAGAACAGAGTTACCGATCCTCTTTTTGGGCAACCGCGGGGTGGTCAGTCCTACTATTATCGTCTTGTCGGTCGTCGCCATCATCAGCAGGGTCGGAGGCTTGGTCTAATGGTTCAGGTTGTATATTCGTTGGCGTTTCTGACAGCTGTTCCTTGGCTTCTTCAGGTGATGTCACGGTTCTCACCAGTCTTTCCGGAACCCACACTGGTTGACGTCCTGGTTCCTTCTCGCGTTGATCAGGCGCGGGAAGTCCGCCGTAAGCTCGATGCGCAGCGCTGCTCTCCTCACAGAGGGACCGTCGAGAGCGAGGCAGGAGGAGGAGCGTTCCCCGTACGGGCCACCACTTGTCCGGCGCTTTCTCCGCCTTGCCTCGAGTCCTCGGTCGGCCGGCGATGGGGACCAGAGAGATAAGGGGAGAGGGTGCGGACAATGTCTTACCCGACGCACTCGTGATCACTCTGGACTCGCAGCAGTGAAGCATGTAGGCTTTTAATGGAACTAGGCAATCATCCTCTTTACAGGTTCCGCCCGGGGCAAGACGCCTCGGGGGAGAACAACCTCGATGCGTCCGTCAGGCGCGGCTCCTTGTGGGCTGTCTCCCCGAGGTTCGCTTGGGCAAACTCTTAAGTACTCTACTCATAACCAATGATCTAGCGCCGCGCATATGCACTCAATTGGCAGATAGGAATAGTGAGTGTGCACGTCATAAGCGGAAGCAGGATATGGGCGCCATCTTGGCTCATTCGATGGGCGGGGGGACTTTGGAGCAGGTTTACAGCGCATGCGCTATGCCCGTCCCGGGAGACGGCTCTCCACACTGAATCCCCTTGCCTTTAAATGTTGACTGCAAAGAAACAGCATCTTTTGGCCTCAGGTGATCCCACAGGATAATGAACTTTGAAACCAGATCCACAGCATCACCATCAAATACTATTGTCCCTTCCTGGACTGGATCAGGCATGTGCATTTCATGCAGGTCCACCTTGACCTGCTGACTCGCTTAAAATTGCAAATTTCCATGAATGTCTGCTGCTCACTTTTCTCCTTCTAATGCCAAATTCTCTCATGGAGTCCAAATGATAGAAGGTAATTCTAGATAGCATAAGCAAGGAAAATTATACCTGTCCTACACACACATACACACACACAGACACACAGTGATAACAACATACAGACTTTTGAAATAGTGATAGTTGTGGCATATTATAGCATATAAGTCCATGTTAGACAAGGCTTTGGATATTTCTGGGCACTGCATTATCAGGATTTGATGCACTTCTTTTTCTGGAAACAAAACTGCCCTAGGATCTTGGTGCAGGTTTACTCACAACCACCAGTATGACAGGGAATTGCATTGGTCTGTAACAGACAGGTGTCAACACTTAGCAGGATCATCCATGAGCAGGTGGCCTGGAGTCCAGGTGAAGGATGTCCTCGAGTCCTGCTCCTCTAATTGGGCTAGGAGATAATCAGGAATGGGGACCGGGAGGCCAGCAGGGGCAACATCTCACACAGGAGCCCTGATAAAAATGAGAATATAAGGGATCTGGGTGAAGCTCAGTATAGTTGACATTCTTCAACACTGATCTTCACTTGCAAACCTGTTTTATCTCCATTTCTTTAATTGCACATGAAATCAAGTTTGTAGAATAATTTTAATTAAAATATGATTTTATATTTTGTGAACTGCCAATAAAAGTGTTTGGTCTATGAAAACCAGTGCTTTTATATTTGTATAGTAAATGCTTGCATGAAGCACATTATGGAGATGGGCCTGAAAAGTCTAGATAATATGCTCTGTGATGTTTGGAGGGGTAGCATCTGGGCCAGACCCACTCTGTTATGACACCCAAGACACCCTTGACATCACTGAGTCAAGTTGAATCTGGTTCCAACTGCTGACCTGCCTGCTCTGCAGTCCAAACCCTGCACCTCATCATTCCTGCAATGTCTACCTCTGTAAGCCCTTTCTCTGCCATCAGTAGGACCCATACCTTGTGGTCAAACTCTAATGGTAATAATCATGAGTGCACATTCCCAGAGGGCCATACAAGCATTTTGAGTTTTGCTGTATGTTTTTATTAGGATAAGAGGAGCTATATATAATACCTGATGGTGAAGAACACGATGCACAGGGTCTGTTTCTTGTGGGGCAGATGAACAATGTTCTCTGCACCTGTATGACAATGTGTCAGCAAACAGGAAGCCCTGCCATATCTTGATAGAGGACCTCAGACTGCAGAGCTACAAAGTCCATTTCAACCACTCACTGGAGGACTCCATAGACGCCTTAAAATGACGATTCACAGAAGGTGCTCTTCATTCACCAAGGACAGATAGGGGGCTCCATAGACCTTAGTGAAAAAAAAGAGCTTAGTGACTAGGTGCCTCCACCCTAATCACATCAGCAGGGTTGACAGATCCTGACAGTTTGCTGTAAATAAAATATTCCATCTAGAGATGAAGTTATTGCACAAATGAAGCTGCTCCCTCAGTTTATTTGACCCAGAATGGTTGATAATTATTAAAGGATCCTGAGATTTACAAATAGTCACGTTTTCTAAGGAAGGATTTCAACAAAATTTCATACAGTTGTGATGGGAAAACTAGATGGTGGTCATAAATATTTAGCAAACTCCTTACGTGTCTTAAGTGCTCAAGAAATTTAATGTTATATAGAATACTGTCAATTGTCACTATAAAGGGTAATTTTAAGTTTACAAAATACATTTCACCTTTTCAAAGAATATTTCAATAAATATATTTACTTCTGTTTTATTTTATATTCATCAATTATTCCATATTTATAACACTACTGACTGAGTCATTCATATAATAGATCAGATCCACATCTATTGAGGACTCACATTCTCCCTGCTCCTTTTCTCCTGCCCCACTGGTGCAACCCTTTGTCCTTATTCTTTTGCTCTGTAGGCACCTTTCTGTCCTGCAATTCCACTGCATATTCATACAGAATTCGCTGCCCATGCCCTATGCACAAGCTGATGTCAGAGTATATGCTTTTGAACTCTGAATCAATGTTTTTGTTGTTTTGTTTCTTTGGTTGGTTGGTTTTAGTGAAAGAGTCTATTTTCATAGGAGGCACTTGTATTCTCTGACAATATGTCCCCGTTTGCAGCTCTGAGCTGTGCAAAAGCAGACATGGTGAAGTAACTGCTGATGAGTCCACTATATCAACTCTCTAAACCTCATAAGCAGTTCATTCAATTCACATGACCAGGTCAGCCCAGGATGCGCCACATTGGAACTGAATCCTTCAGCCAGAACTGAAGTTGGGTCAGGGGAAGGTGAAAATTAAAGTATTAAACATTAATTTTAAATTGCATGGCATTGAAAATATGTTTTATGAAACATGGTTTACCAGAAATCTAAAATGGATATATGTCATGATCTCAAAATTCTCTCCAATTTAAGGAATGCTACATCAGAGAATAAACTTCAACCTTCTCAAAGCAAGACCCAGGTCAGGACATCATTAGCATATCAGAAAGGCTGAGGAATTTCTTCTTATGTACTTTGTCATTAACCAGATGGAAGACTAACTTCATTCTCAGGGCTAGGAAACTTTATGATAGGAAGAGAAGTGAACAGGTTCACCCCCAACGCCAGAGTGCCCCCTAAAGTCCATCAGGAGCAGGATTGGGCAAATGCAAGACTTCAAACTTGACAGACCTCCTTCCCTTGTGCCCATGTTCTCATATCAGAAACCCGGGGGACCCTGGAAATACCTACATCCTCTGCCCCACTCAACATAAAAGTGATGATACCACTTGCTGCTGAGTATGCAGAACACAGAACCAACAACATTAATTTTAAGAATACAAAATAGTGCAGCCACTTTGCAACACAGTTTGACAGATTCTTACAAAGCTATGCCTAGGCTTACCATACACTCCAATAAAAGTGCTCTTATTTATTTACCCAACAGATATAAAAACTTAATTTACTTACCCAAAAGATTTAAAAACTTATTTACCCAACAGATTTAAACTTATTTACCCAACAGATTTAAAAATGTAATGTACACATGAATGTTCATAGCATCTCCGTTCATTATTCTCAAAACGTAGTAGCAAACAAGATGTCTTTCAATACATGAAAGGATAAAAAAAAAGCTGTGGTATAGCCACTGGAGTGTCATTCAACTTTTTTCATTCTTAAAAAAATTTTTCATTTTGATCAATATTCTCTGTATTTATTGCAACTTAATCTTATAAAGATTTTACTCCAATTTTCAATTTTATTTAAAATACACAAGAGCATTATCTTTCTGTTCTGCACATTTATTTTTTGTTTTTTCCTTAAATTCATTTTTTTGAGATATATTCACAGAACATACAATCATCCAGAGTGCACAATCAGTTGTTCACAGTGTGAGGTTTTCTTTTTTACTTTTATTTTTATTCTTATTTTTTGTAGGAATTAAAATCTTCAAAACTTGTGGTGATAAACGCACTGCTATATGATGGTATAGTGCACCTATATTTTACATCATTTTGTTTTATTTCTAGAATTTAGATCTTCATTTTTCTTTTCCTTTTATTATTCCCTTTTTCAACATCTTATTACAATTTCATTGATTATAATAATTTCTTATAAGATTGTTCCACGTGTTCCTATATGCCCATCTGAATTCATAACCAAGTATTTGTTTCCTGATTTTTGTTTTCATATCTGTATTTTGTTTTACAGATTTTCTCAAAATTTGTAATATTAGTACACAGTATATTAGTTTCATAGTTAGGGAAAGTCACAAAAAAGGGATTAGAGAATGCTTATAGGTTGTCAAGTCTTCTTGACTTAGGGCAATATCTGGAAGGAACCCAAATTTAACCACTGTCATATTATTTATAAATCTCATGTTGGTCAGTTTTAATAGAAATACATCTATCACTTCCTGACAGGTAACTCTAAGACTTGCTGCCACCCTACTGTGCTCTCTCAGAAGAATCAGACAGGAGGCCTCACTCTCCAGCTTGTTGAAATTCTGGTAAACCTGCTTCCCAGTTGGGCCTTTCCTCTTCCTACATAAAATTTCATGTCATGGTGCACAGAAACAATGTCACCCAACACAAGTTAAAGAAAATTTTCATTATACACATGAAGTAAAGAGAGAAGCCACTAACACTTTTCCTGGGATTGATAAGGATATTGGGATATTCAGCTGCAACTAAAAATGCTTTATAAGAATCTAGTTCTGCAAGATGGAGGTCCACATCTACCACATCATCCTTCCACATGATACTCAAGTAACCATGAGACTACTTTCCTCTGCATGTTGGCATCTCCCCTGGGTGACAATCTCAAGGATCCAGGTGTTCACAGGGACTTGATTGTGGGATGGGACACACTCACAATATATCCCCTTGTCCTCAAGTGTTCTATGCAGGCTGACACAGAAGATGTGCCCAGGGCTGGTGAAGCCCTCGCAGACCATCTCCCTCACCTGTACTGTCTCTGGGGGCTCCATCACCAGCAGCAACTATTGGAATTGGATCCACCAGCATCCTGCAAAAGGGCTGGAGTAATGGGTACTGGAGTGGCGCACATACTATAACCCAGCCTTCCAAAGCCACATATCCGTCACCACTGATGTGTTCAAGAATGAGTACTATCTGCAGCTGAGCTCCATGAGTGCCAAGGACATGGCTATGTTATAATGCGAGAGACATAGTGAGCAGAAGGCATGGTGTACTCTGCTTTAGCTACAAAACTCCTGTGCAGGAAGGGGATGGTGTGCAGGGGGCTTTGGGGACCAAAAAGGACAGGACTCAGCCCCAGAATCAGGTGCAGTGTTGAGAATGGTTTTCTATGAGGGTCTGGGGCTTCACCAGCCCTTAAACCTATTTCCCTGAATATTTGCCCTCCCCTTGTCATACTTTCATTTCAGTGTCCACTGCAATGTCAGGGCAATTCAGAGCCTGCATTTATTTTACATTAAGAGGATATTCAGTTACTGTCCCCAGCCTCTACATCCACTTACTTGGATCTTGGTTCAGATCAAAGTGTGACCTTTTCTAGCTCATCTGATCTAGTAACTAAAGCACAACCTGTAAAATATGTGTGAAATAATTATTTTCTCTTTTTAAAAATTGAATCCAAATTAGAGAATGAAAAATAAAACCAACTTTTTTTTCTATTTAAAATATATTTTATATCCTCAAAATTTTAGGTTTATGAAACAACTGAGAAAAGATACAGACTTCCCATATGACCCACATCTGTTTTCTCCTACTGTGAACCTCTTATAAACCCATGATACTTTAATTACAACTGTTACCATTAATCATAGCAATAATACACCATACATTTTGTTTGGATGTCACCTGCTATTCCATGTATGTCCTCTTTCTGATATCAGATCCATTCCTGGACACCATTTTTAATTGTAGTTTCATGTCTGATTAATATCCTCTGATCCAGGAAAGGCTCTCATTCTTCCCTTGGGTATGCAGTTATTTTGAAAAATGGCTCTCTATTTGGGTTGTACAAGGTATGCTCATGATTGCACTGTCATCAGGGTTTTGGGGAAGAGTGCCACAGAGGTGCAAAGCCCTTTACTTTGTATTATTCTAGGGAGCACAAATCATTAACATGGCTCAGTACTAGTGGTTTTGAATTCCCTCACCTGGTTTGGGTGGTGGATTCCACATTAGCCCTAGAGTTACTATCTGTCCCTTTCCACATTCTGTTCTTTGGAATTGTGTCATTGGGTTCACGGTGTTTTCAAGAAGAGGGGAGCTAGGTTTCAACTCCTTCATCAATTTGGTCACCTGAATCTGTATAGAGTACTTGAAATAATGACTTAGTTTCTTGGATGTTTATTTTATAGTTTGGGTTATAATCCAATACATTATTTACTTTGATGTTTAACTTGTTCTAGTTTTCCAAACGGAACCTCTTTCATTCTGATTGGTATATCTCTTTGACATACTCACATCAGATATATCTCTGTGTATAAGGTGTGTGTGTGTGTGTGTATGTTAGTGTGTATGTTTGTGTTAGTGTGTATGTATGTGAGTAAATAAGTGCATGTGTGTTGTGAGTACATCCTTAGGTTCTGGTACTACAAGGTGTTGGGGCCTCATCTTGTGTTTTCCCTTTACCATATTAGAATTCCGTCTGTCTCTCATATGTAAATGCCCATGTATCCCTCAGCAGAAGTGTTAAGGATGCACCAAGAAGAGGCTCTCCAGAGGTCTCTTGAAAAGAGGGCTGTTGTGCCCTCACCTCTCAAACAGGAAAGCCCTCAGTTCTGTTCTGGACAAAGCTCTGTGGGGCAGCACCACCCCCAGGATGCAGCGAGGCAGTGCCACCTCCAGCCAGGAGAGAGAGCACCATCTAGAAACATGGGAAAGTCCCTGGACATAGTCCCTGAGAGTTCCCTGAGGAGGCTCAAAGAGCTGCCCCTCTCCTTATCTGATAGGTTTATCCCTCTGCATTGCACATTTGGGTTTGGATTCACCTAGATTTAATTAGCTTCCAACACTTTATAAACTCTCCACAAATTCAATTTAAAAATAGTAATGGTGCTCCAAATTTATGTTCTCACCTTGAGAATCCCACCTCCATTCATTTGCTTCTTCCAAGTCCTTGGTTACTCCCTAAATCTGTGTTCTGGCAAACCAAAAAGGCAAGGTGTGGGGAAAGAAGCTTCTTGAGAGGCTTTGTGCTCCCTGACTCTCAGCTGAGCTTGCCCTTTTGATTCTTGGATCCATCAGGTGGCCCAGATTTAGTTTTACCTTCCAGTAATCTATTGAGTGCTCATTGTCAGTTTTCTTCTTATTCTGGCTATAGGCCTACTGTAAGGACATGATCAGTACTTAGAAAAACATGAAATCTCTGTATAATCTTAGAGGCATGATAACTGTACTCACTTGTCAAGCTTTCAAAGATTTCAAAAATAGGACCTTGGTTCTGCAGTTTCAGGTTATGACTCATGGTGGCTCCCAATGTCCCCACATTTCATGTCCCAGGTACAGCTGCAGGAGTTGGGCCCAGGACTTTTGAAGCCCATATCCCTCACCTGCTCCATACATGGTTACTCCCTTACCAGTTTTTACTCCTGGGCTTTGATACAGCAGCCTCTAGGGAAGGGGTGAGGCTGGATGGGGATCAGTCGTTCTTGCGGGAGTTCAGAGCTCTGCCTGTCCTTCCAGAGTGGACTCTCCATCTCCACAGACATGTCCAAGAATGAGTTCTCCCTGCAAATGAGCTCTATGACCACCCAGGACATGGCCATATATTGCTGTTAAAGGGACACTTTTAGAAGAAGCCAGTGTGAGCCCAGGCACAAACTTCATCTGTAGGACGCGTCTCAGGACCACTCAACATAGGAACCAAGACCAGGGGCAGATGCAGAGTTAAACAACAACGGTATTCCTTCAGTGTCTCAGGTTGTTTTTATTCCAACTGCTCAGGATCTGAGGTCATAGGAAATCTTGTTTCTCAGTTTTAGGGCGTGTACTATTTTCTCTTAGTTCAGACAAAATCTAATATATATTTCCGATAGTGTGTAGAGGAGCATGCACAGAATCATCATCAATTGCAACATCAATGAGGTTAATTTTACAAGAGTTTGGATTTTAATGGAGGAAAAACAAATTTCATTTTAATAGTTAGTGAAGATGAGAACCCTGCCTTCATTTTTAGCCATTTGTATTTCCTCTTTGGAAAAATGTCTATTTGTATCTTTTGCCCACTTTTTATTTGGGTTGTTTGACATTTTGTTGTTTATTTGTAGGATTTCTTTTATTTTCTGGATTTCAATCCCTTTTCATATATGTGGTCTCCAAATATTTTCAATCGGTGTTAGTTGCTTTCTCTCCTTCTTGAAAGTATTTCAAGTATACAAGTATTCAATTTTGAGGATGTCTCTTTTATCTGTTTTACTTTACTGCTTATGCTTTCAGTGTAAAAATCTAAGAAAATACTGCCTATCAGTAGATATTGATGATGCCTCCCCATATTTTCTTGTAGGAATTTTATGGTAATGGCTCCTATATTTAGCTTTTTGATACATTTTTATTTAGTTATTGTTTAAGGTGTGAGACATGGGTCCTCTTTAATTATGTTGAATATCAATATCCAGTTCTCCCAGCAGTATTTATTGAAGAGGATGTTCTGTCCCATTTGAGAGGACTTGGGTTTGTTGTCAAAAATCAATGGACCAGCTTCACTTACCACCTCATGCTGTGACTGGGAGAGCTGCTGGAGGCACTGGCCACCAGAGAGTGCTGTGCTTGGGTTACCCAAGGCATGGACTACTTGCCACCACTGCTTGTGAAATATGCTTTATCTCCAGAACAGCTAAATGGAGTCACCACACCGCTGCTTGTGCTGGATCACAGTGCTGCCTTTCCTTATGAAGAAGACACAAACTTGGATTATCACTTGCATTCATCTTCAACTGCTCCTGTTTAAACCTCTTGTCAGAACTACAGGGACCTGCAGGAATCATGTGACTGATGATGTGAAAGATGTTACAAAATTGGTAGCAAATCTTCCAAAAGACTACATGATAACCCTCAACTATGTCCCTGGGATGGATGCCTTGCCTCCTCATTGTTGGATAAGTGTGATGGTGTAACAATTGAAAGTCAGCTTGATTGACCCTCTGGACAAGTTTTCAGATATCTCTGAAGTCTTGTGTAATTATTCTGTCATAGACAAACTGGTGAAAATAGTGGATGACCTTGTAGAGTGCATGGATGAACACTCATCTAAGAATGTAAAAAAAAAAAAACAAAAACCTAAAAACACAGAATGCAGGCAATTTACTTCTGACCAATTCTTTCAAATTTTTAATAGATCCACTGATGCCATCAAAGACTTTATCATGGCATCTGAAACTAGTGAATGTGTGCTTCCTTCAACATTAAGTTCTGAGAAAGATTCCAGAATCAGTGTCACAAAACCATTTATGTTACCCCCTGTTGCAGCAAGCTCCCTTAGGAATGACAGCAGTAGCAATAATAGGAAGGCCTCAAATTCCACTGGAGACACCAGCCTACAATTGGCAGCCATGGCATTGCCAGCATTCTTTTCTCATGTAATTGGGTTTGCTTTTGGAGCCTTATAATGGAAGATGAAACAACCAAATCTTGCAAAGGCAATTGAAAAAAATAGATTAATGAAGAAGATAATGAGATAAGTATGTTGCAAACAAAAGAGAGTTTCAAAAAGTGTAATTGTGGCTTGTATCAAGACTGTTACTTTTGTACATTGGTGGGTAACAGTTCATGTTTGCTTCATAAATGAAGCAGCTTTAAACAAATATACTGTCTGGAGTGACAGGCTGCATCTTTATCTTTTCTTGCTACCAATGACTATATAAGGATTATTCAGAAATTGGAACAAATTGTTTTACAGTGAAATTGGCACTGAGTTAATAATTTATAAAGAATAACTTGCATAGAGCAAGACTCTATTTTAAGGACCTGGTGGCTTTGTGGTTCAATTTAGAACTGCAGCTGATGTTGGGAAAGGAAGAACATGCCCGAGACTGCACGCATCATTTTCATGCCCCCAGAAATATCTAATTGCTGAAAAACCACATAGATTTATTTTTCAGTTACAACTGGCAGTCCATGGTTATCCTGGTCTCTGCAAGTTAGTTTCAGCTGGGATAGTGGGGGGTAACACTTTTTCTAAAACTGTTTTTTTCTCAAAAACCAAATAATCAATAACATTAGCCAGTGTACAGTGTAGAAAGCAGTGGGAACAAAATGATTCGAGTGGGTGATGTGTCAGCCTTATAGCTGCCTGATTACATGATATGGGTCTGATCTTGATGTCTTACTGATTGAAAACATGTTCACCCATATCCTACTAAACAAATGGATATGGTCATGCAAGGGAGCCAGTACTGAGTTAGAACAGTGATGACTCTGAAGAAGTGGAGACTCTCCAAACAAATTAATCCATAAAGAAGCTATGAATACTGAATAGCAGAACAGTCTGCCAAGGAGAACAGTTGGCACCCAGGGTGAAATCTACCTTTTCCCTTGACCATTATAGGGGGTATAAATTGTGTTTGCATAAAATATTTCAAAATGTTTATATTCTAAAGCTATTACAGTCTTATAAAGGGACTTTGATGAAATTGCTGAGTGTATGAATTCCCACTTTCCAAATCCACCATGGGAGATAGTAAAAATAAATTATATTTGGTATCTGAGGTTAGAGACCCACATCCAAATGCTAATATGCATGTTAAAAACTAGATTACTGAGAGGGAGGGGCAAGATGGCGGCATAGAGAGGAGTGGAAGCTAAGCAGTCCCCTTGGAACCAAAAAACCAGAAACAACTAGTAAATAATCCAGAATAACTGCGGGGGGACAAAGGAGACCATCCACTCATCATACACCAACCTGAATTGGGAGGAATGCCCGAGAACACAGCATAAAATCTGAGGAAAGGGGTGGGGCCCTTTCCATTCAGAACCAGACCCCAGAGCCTGGGGGAACAGGGCCATACCTCCTCACACCAGTCAAGAATTATAGGCTAACAGGCGTCACCTGCTGGACAGAAAAGCACAGTGACCCGAGGCATCAAAGGGTGGAGCAATTTTCGAAGACACACCTGCAGGGAAACCAGATACTGAATATTTCTTCCCTCTGGGACCTGAGCCTGTTCTGGTCTGGGAAAACCTGATTTGGATAAAGAAGGAAACCATGCCTAGACAACAGAAAATTACAACCTACACTAAGAAAAACAAAGTTATGGCCCAGTCAAAGGAACAAACGTACACTTCAACTGAGATACAGGAATTTAAACAACTAATGCTAAATCAATTCAAAAAGTTTAGAGAAGATATTGCAAAAGAGATAGAGGCTGTAAAGGAAGCACTGGACATATACATGGCAGAAATCAAAAGTTCAAAAAACCTACTGGTAGAATCTATGGAAATGAAAAGCACAACACAAGAGATGAAAGACACAATGGAAACATACAACAGCAGATCTCAAGAGGCAGAAGAAAACACTCAGGAACTGGAGAACAAAACACCTGAAAGCCTACACGCAAAGGAGCAGATGGAGAAAAGAATGAAAAAATATGAGCAACGTCTCCGGGAACTCAAAGATGAAACAAAGTACAATAATGTACATATCAATGGTGTCCCAGAAGGAGAAGAGAAGGGAAAAGGGGCAGAAGCAATAATAGAGGAAATAATTAATGAAAATTTCCCATCTCTTATGAAAGACATAAAATTACACATCCAAGAAGCGCAGCATACTCCAAACAGAAGAGATATGAATAGGCCTACGCCAAGACAGTTAATAATCAGATTATCAAATGTCAAAGACAAAGAGAGAATCCTGAAAGCAGCAAGAGAAAAGCGATCCATTACATACAAAGGAAGCTTAATAAGACTATGTGCGGATCTCTCAGCAGAAACCATGGAGGCAAGAAGGAAGTGGTGTGATATATTTAAGATACTGAAAGAGAAAAACCACCAACCAAGAATCCTGTATCCAGCAAAGCTGTCCTTCAAATATGAGGGGGAGCTCAAAATATTTTCTGACAAACAGACAATAAGAGACTTTGTGAACAAGACACCTGCCCTACAGGAAATACTAAAGGGAGCACTACAGGGTGATAGAAGACAGGAGTGTGTGGTTTGGAACACAATTTTGGGAGATGGTAGCACAACAATGTAAGTGCACTGAACAAAGGTAACTATGAATACGGTTGAGAGAGGAAGATGGGGAGCACGTGAGACACCACAAGAAAGGAGGAAAGATAACGACTGGGACTGTGTAACTTGGTGAAATCTAGAGTATTCAACAATTGTGATAAAATGTACAAATATGTTCTTTTACGAGGGAGAACAAGCAAATGTCAACCTTGCAAGGTGTTAAAAATGGGGAGGCATTGGGGGAGGGATGCAATCAGCATAAACTAGAGACTGTAACTAATAGAAAAAAAAACTAGATTACTTGGCTTTTACAAGAATGCAGGGAATCTGGAAACTTTATTTATCGTATAATCACCATTTTCTGTTTAAAGTATCCATTTATTTAAAATCAGGCACTACATATTTATTAAGGTTTATGAATTAAAAAAGACAGCATTTTGTAGTCATTCATGTCAGTTTGCTGTTTAAAATGTGTGGCAGTGTTTATCATATTTACAGTGAATTTGGCAGAAATTTCCAAGTTGTACATTGCACTTTTAAAGTAGAACTTGTAAAATGTTATGTGAACTCCCCTTGCCAATTTTTTTATATATTCAAAGAAACATCTGACTAAAGTCAAGGATTGATTTCCTATGTTTTATTTTGATGAAGGTTCTTTTACCATATAGTGAACATATGGATAAAAGTATCCAAAGCTTCCCATTCTAATAAGATTGTTGTGACAACATTATCACCATGTACAACAAGCAGAAGAGGCCCATTTTCAATGTAGTGATACAGACAGGCATGAAAAACTAACAGTTAGCTTTCCTCTGATTTCAAAAGTCATATTTCTGGTATAGAATTTCTAGTATAGTGGATTTTAGCTGATACTCAAAGCTAATGCAAATATAACTCCAGTAAGTGGCCTTTGATCTTTTTTTGTACCAAAGAGCCCAGAATATTTCCATGGTCCCTTCCTTCTCTAAAATTCTGTGGTTCCTCAAACACCAATCATTTCTCTAATATACAACCCAGGTGCTTTGGGAAGCTACTCTAATTTGTTCACATATAACCATGGCATAACTGATTAGTAATAAAGCCAGAGATCTAATTGTTAAAAGGATGTGTCTCAGTGTGTGACATTGTTTTGTGAAAAATAGGCATAGGTTAGTGTGAGTTATGTGTGTAGGTTATGCCTATCTGGGTTGACACTTTTCAATCTAACGGTTTGACGTGTAACTAATGGTTTCAATTTTCTTGGGCATATGGAAAGTTGTTTAATGAAATAGATGGAACAATAAATGTACTCTTGTTCTCAAAGCCAGTAGCTGGATTTTGACTCTCAAGGAAATGGTCCTAATCAATACAGTTGAATAAAGAAATTCAGCAAGTTATGAAATCTGGCATGGTATAGGAGAGGATATGTGTTCTGCTTAATTAAATGTTATTGTTTCATTAAGAGTACTTGGATTATCAATTTTTAAAACACTAAAATTCAATAAAATGCATGAAGAATAGAAAAAATGCTGGCTATTAATTTGGTTGTTAATTGCTTGGGTATTAACTGTCATATCTGATTTGCGAAAAAATATATCTTTGATTATTTTATCCCATATTTGTTCTGAAGGTAATTCTTCATAAATTGCTGAAAACTCACAACTGACATTTTAAACCAGGAAATGATATTTCAAATTGGTACCATGTATCTGATAGATCTCTCTTGTAATGTTTCAAAATTTTCTTTCAAAAGAAGGTCAGAAGTCCTGCAGATTTTAAATTATATTGCAAACTTTGCACCTCTTCCATAGTACCCACATCTATTAAAAAAAATGGTCCCAGGATAAATGATGCCTGCCCAGAAGTATCAGAATATTCCTGGATATTGTATTATAATCTAATGTGCTTACCACACTGCCCCCTTTTAATGAGTCAGAGACAAATTTATTTTTTCAATACTGTAATTGAAAATCTAAATGGTCCTATTGAAATGAGAAGGCATGCATCCATAGTGAATTGTTTGCTTTTAGAAAGAATTAAACTTCATTAAGCATTAAAGTATTTGAAGAGCCTCTGTTGGATATTTTAGTACACTAATTCAATTGAATTTTAAATTAACTGAAAAATCCATTCAGAAGTCATGGATATTTCTTAATGTTTCTAAGCAGCTAGATTTTGGTTTCAAAATTTAATTCTAATATCTGACTTTTAGTCACTCCATATCTATTCTTCTTTAAGAAAAATATTTTTCAGAAAGGCAGTTCGGTATAGTGGGATGAATGTTAGGGAAAATTGTCAGAAGATTCCACTCTGCCATTAAATGATGATGACAAATCACCTTCCCTCTTTGGATCACAGGTTGTTGCTTATTAAATCTATCTGGGATCTCTAAGGTCTCTTCTGGGTCTGAATCCTATTGCTCTATGATTAACAAAAGAGTTAAAATAGAGCTGACACTACACCATACAAAATGTTCTATTTTAGTGTCTGTGAACAAGCATCTTGACCATAAAAAGTCATTGCTGCTCTTGTTCCTCATGTAAATAGGACCCATTAGTAAAAGTGAAATTTAGTATCAAGTAGGATGACTTGGATAATCATTTACACAACCAGTGGCTCTTCCTTTGCTTAAATAAACATTTGGATCACCTCTGAAGAATGAAAACCAATATATTCTAGTCAGGAAGATATACTATGAGATGTGTGTAACCTTTGGAAATCCACCAAACCAAGCATTTAAATGCCCCAATTTTATTAAAAGCTAAGAGCAGAGGAGAGGGAGAAAAGATGGCAGCATAGAGAGAAGTGGAAGACTGTTAGTCCCCCCAGGAACAATTCATAAATGACCAAAAAACTAGTAAGTAACCAGGAATAACTGCAGGGAGACAAACGTGACTGTCCACTCATCATCCACCAACCTGAATTGGGAGGAATGCCTGATATCGCAGCATAAAATCTGTAAGTAAATCTGCAGACCCTTGCTGAGAGCCAAGAGCTGAGAGCCCCTCCCTCACAGAAGCCGTGTGGTGCTAGAGAATAGCACTCTCCAAACAAGCTAGTGTACCGCAGCCCAGCTCCATCTGGGATTTTAATGTTGACTGCTAAATACAGACAATGAGTCCTCAACAAGCAGACAGAAGCTTTTGGGGACAACTTGGAAGAATCGGGGGACATATCTGTCTCAGGATGGGAAGCTCAGAGGCTGATGGGTGAACCTGGGGCTTTTCTGTCCCTTTCACTCTCTGTAGAGAAAACTGCAGCCACTTTCATCCCACAGTGCTTTGCAGTAAAGACAGACTCAGCTATTTTAAAATCAAAACACTTTGATCAGCAGAGTCAGAGAAACAAAGAACTTCCTGATAGGCAGTGACCTCTTTGGAGGGGGCATGGCTTCCCAAAGGAAAGGGAGGGGCCCAGCTTTACCACCCACTTTTCTGGAATCAGACCCCAAAGCCTGGGGGAGAAGAGCCACAGGCCACACCCCCTTACACAGGCAGTGACAGATAGCACCTGCCAAACAGAAAAACACAGATGCATTAATCCTCTAAGAAAAACCATCAGGGAAACCAGATACAGAATATTTCCTCCTTCTGTGACCTGAACCTGTTCTCATCTGGAAAAACCTGATTGGGGTGGCCTAGGAGGTCAGATGCCTAGACAACAGAAAACTACAACCTACACTAAGAAAAATGAAGCTATGAGACAGTCAAAGGAACAAACATACACTTCAACTGAGATACAGGAATTAAACAACTAATGCTAAATCAATTAAAAAACTTTAGAGAATATTTCACAAAAAAGATAGAGGCTGTAAAGAAAACACTGGGCATATATACAGCAGAAATTGAAAGTTCAAAACAACAACCAGTAGAATCTATGGAAATGAAAGGCACAACACAAGAGATGCAAGACACAATGGAAACATACAACTGCAGATCTCAAGAGGCAGAAGACAACACTCAAGAACTGGAGAACAAAACACCTGAAGGCCTACACACAAAGGAGCAGATGGAGAAAAGAATGAAAAAATATGAGCAACACCTCTGGGAAATTAAAGATGAAACAAAGTATAAGAATCTATGTATCACTGGTATCCCAGAAGGAGAAGAGAAGGGAAAAGGGGTAGAGGCAATAGAGGAAATAATCAATGAAAATTTCCCATCTCTTATGAAAGACATAAAATTACTGATTCAAGAAGCGCAGTGTACTCCAAACAGAATAGATATGAATAGGCCTACGCCAAGACACTTAAAAATTAGATTATAAAATGTCAAAGACAAAAAGAGAATCCTGAAAGCAACAAGAGAAAAGCAATCCATCACATACAAAGGAAGCTTAATAAGACTATGTGCAGATCTCTCAGCAGAAACCATGGAGGCAAGAAGGATGTGGTGTGATATATTTAAGACACTGAAGGAGAATAACCTCCAACCAAGAATCCTATATCCAGCAAAGCTGTCCTTCAAATATGAGGGAGAGCTCAAAATACATTCTGACAAACAGACAATGAGAGACTTTGTGACCAAGACACCTGCCATACAGGAATTACTAAAGGGAGCACTACATAGTGATAGGAGAAGATGGGAGTGCATGGCTCAGAATACAATTTTGGGAGATGGCAGCACAGCAATGTAAGTACACTGAACAAAGATAGCTATGTATACAATTGAGAGAGGAAGGTTGGGAGCATGTGGGACACCAGGAGAAAGGAGGAAAGATAAAGAATGGGACTGTGTAACTTCGTGAAATCTACAGTGTTCAACAATTGTGATAAAATGTACAAATATGTTCTTTTATGAGGGAGAACAAGCAAATGTCAACCTTTCAAGGTGTTAAAAAGGGGGCGCATTGGGGGAGGGATGCAATCAATGTAAACTAGAAACTGTAACTAACAGAATCATTGTATTATGCTTCCTTTAATGTAACAAAGGTGATATACCAAGGTAAATGCAGATAAGAAGGGGAGATGGGGAGGCATGATAGACACTTGACATTGGTTGTGGTGTCTGACTCTACCCTACTTTGATTTAAGATTACTTTTCCTTTTGCTACTTCCTAGCTGTCATTTTTTTCCTCTTTCTTTTCCCTCTCTACCTTCTTTGATGCTCCCTCCTGCCTTGTGGAAGAAATGTAGATGTCCTTATATAGATAGTGGTGAAGGTGGTGAACACATAAATATGTGACCATACAGAGAACCATTGATTGTTTACTTAGGATTGAATGTATGGGGTGTGAGCAAAACCATCTTAAAAAAATGGGTTGATGTCAAAACCTCAAAGGCAATATACTGAGTGAAATTATCCAGACACATATGGACAAATATTACAGGGTCTCACTGAAAAGAGCTAATTATAATATGTAAACTCATAGACATGAAATATAAGGTACCAAGAAATAGGATGAAGCTTAAGAACGGGGAGTTGTTGCTTAATATGGGCAGAATGTTCAACTAGGATGAACTTAAATGTTTGGAAATAAACAGAGGTGTCAGTAGCAAGATGTGAGAATAACTAACAGTGTCAATGGCATGTGAATGAGGTTTAAATGGGAAGCTCAGAGTCATATATGTCACCAGAAGGAAAGTTGGAGGTCAAAAGATGGGAATGTATAAAACTGAATCCTATGGTGGGCAATATCCATGATTAACTATACAAATATTAGAAAACTCTTCCATGAACCAGAACAAATGTATGAGAATACAACTAGAAGTTAACAATAGAGGGACATATAGGGAAGAAATATATACCTATTGCAAACTATATACTACAGTTAGTAGTATTTCAACATTCTTTCATAAACAGTAACAAATGTAGTATACCAACACTATGAGTCAGTAATTGAGGGGGGTTGGTTAGGGATATTGGAGGATTCTAGTTTCCTTTTCTTTTCCTTTTTTTCCCCATCTTTCACTTTATTTCTTGCCTGGAGTAATGAAAAGGTTCTAAAAATTGAACAAATATTTAAGTGTGGTGATGGATGCACAGCTGTAAGAGAGTACCAGAGGCAACTGATTGTACACTTTGTATCTTTGGATAATTGTATGGTATCTGAACAATCCCAATAAAAATTTAAAAAAAAAACAAGAAAAAGCTAAGAGCAGAAAATGTAAGATGCTCATAAAATTTTTGAATGGCAAAAGATGTTTTAGAATCAATTCAGAAAAGGATAATCTATACATTACTTTTCAAAATTGAAAAACTGGATGCGTTTTAGAATAATCCAGCTTATTTTAGTTTATCTTTGAGATTATATTATTTTGAAATTAGCTTTAAAATATAAACATTCATATTGAAATTCTAACTAGTTTATTTGCGATATTGTGATGGTCACAGAATTTATGAAGTTACTGCTTTCCTTTAACCAGTCTTGAAATGCCTTTGTAAAGATAAAAATAATAGTAATTTTATTTCATTACAAGGTGTTATTTTAGAAATAATCCATATTAAAATGGATATCCATGATCCCAAAATATTTAGTTAACATTGTAAATTTATGACTGCCATCCCCAACTACATCCTTATCGTGTTTTTAAAAATAAGTTTAATATAATTGTTTAAACAAAAACCATTATATTTTCAATTATTTGATTTCTGAGCTGTAAGTCTCTTTAAATATAATTTTCCAATCAGAATATCCTATTTTATATTCTAAGAACCAATGTGTGATTATTGCATCCACTCATCACTAGTTTTAAATCAATGGACTTGAAAAGTATTCAGACATTTAGATGGTTGCACAGACATATTGCGAGTTCAGTCAAAGATGGAGTTTGCATATTGTAATGTAAATGTATGTCAACACTATTTTAAATAGTTTTATTATGGCTGAAGTTTAATTAAATAAAAGTGGTTGTAAAATGTGGGGTGTATGTATGTATACTGTATGTGTACTTTTTAAAATAGGTGTATGCCCTGACCATTTTTTATACAGGTTTAAATTTGAAATTACATTATATATACATATATTTTATTGTTCTAAATAAAGAATATTATGCATTCCCAAAAAAAGATCAATTGGCCATAGATGATAAGTCTATTACTGAACTATCATTTCAAATCTGTTGATCATATGTCTATATTTATGCCAGTATCAAGCTATTTGACCACTATAGTTTTAAAACATGCATTAAAATCAGGAATTGGGAGGCCTCCTATATCATTCATTTCCAAGAAGTTCTTAGCAATGTGAGGCTCCTTACCATTCCAAATAAAATTGATAATTAGCTTTTCCATTTCAGTAAAGTAGGCATTTGGATTATTGATTGGGATTGCATTGAATCTGTAGATCAATTTGGGAAGAACTGACATCCTAATGACACTTATCCTTACAATCCATGAATGTGGAATGTCCTTCCATTTTTTAGGTCTTCTTCCATTTATTTTAGCAATATGTTGTACTGTTCTGAGTATCCTGCCACATTGCTGAACTCGTTGATTAGTTCTATTAACTTTGTTGTAATATGGGGTGACTATCTAAATATAGGATCATGTCATCTGCAAATAGTGAAAGATTTATTTCTTCTTTTCTAACATGGATGATTTTTCATGTTTTGCTTGCCTAATTGCTCTAGTTAGAACTTCTAGCACAGTAGCAAATATCAGTGATGACAGTTGGAATCCTTGTCTCGTTCTTGATCCTACACCAAAAGCTTTCATTGTCTCATTGTTAAGTATGATGTTTGCTGTGGATTTTTCATATGTGCTCTCTATCATGTTGAGGAAGTTTCCTTTTATTCCTATGTTATGAACTGTTTTAATCAAGAAAGGATACTACATTTTGCCAAATGCCTTTCATGTATCAATCAATATGATCATGTGCTTTTTCCCTATTGATTTGATAATATGATGTATTGCATTAATTGATTTTCTTGTATTGAAACACTTTTGCATAACTGGAATAAAATCAACTTGATCACGTTGTATAACTCTTTTTATGGGTTGTTGGATATTATTTGGAACTATATTGTTGAGGATTTTTGCATTGATATTCATTAGGGAAATTAGTATATAGTTGTCTTTTCTTGCAGTATACGTACCATGCTTGGTATTGGCCTGATGTTGACTTCAAAGAATAGTTAGGTACTTGTCCCACCTGTCCAATATTTTGGGTATTGGAGTTAATTCTTCTTGGAATCATTGGTAAAAATTCAGGACGAGTTAATTCTTCTTGGAATCAATAGTAAAATTCAACTGTGAATCCATCCATTCCTGAGATTTCCTTTCTTGGGAAGTTTTAAATGACTGATTGAAACTCTTTACTTATGATTTTTTGTGTATGTCTTCTATTTCTGTTTGAGTCAGTGTATGTTGTTTATCTGTTTCTAGGAAATTGTCCATTTTACCAAATCTGTCTAGTAGGTTTGCATACAGTTGTTCATAGTATCCTGTTATGATATTTTTCATTACTATTGGTTCCTTGGTAATGATCCCCTCTAGTATTGATTTTATTTTAATTTTCTTTCTTTTTGTCTTTGCTGGTATAGCTAAGGGATTTCCAAACTTATTGATCTTCACAAAGAATCAATGTTTGGTTTTACTGAAATTCTACTGTTTTCTTGTTCTCAATTTCATTCAATTCTGCTCTAATCTTTGTTATTTCTTTACTTTTGCTTGCTTTAGGATAAGTTGGCTGTTCTTTCTCCAAGTTTCTCCAGGTTTTTAATTAGGTCTTCTTTTTAATTGTGGCTGTTTAGAGCTATAATTTTCCCATTCAGCACTGCCTTCACTGCCTCCCATAAGTTTTGATATGTTGTAAACACATTTTCATTTATCTTGGTATATTTACTGAGGTCCCCTGCAATTGCTTCTGTGACTCATTGACTGTTCAATATTACGTTGTTTATTCTCAATATATTTGTGAATTTTCCACTTCTCTGGCTGGTATCAATTTCAAGTTCCAGGTCATTATGATCAGAGAAAATACTTTATATAATTTCAATCTTTTTGTATTTAGTAAGATTTGTTCTGTGCCCCAGCATGTGGACTCTCCTGGAACATGATGAATGAGTTTCTTAGGAGGAATCTTGTTAATTTCCACTTAAGTCTTTCCAGGTATATGGAGTTTCTTGAAGTGAAAGACCAGGTGCCAGAGTCTTAGTACCAAACATTAGAACACATACAGTATGGTTCCATTTAAAGAATGTCCAAAACCTGAAATCATGAAAGGAGTTATAAATTAGGAAAATGATCACCAAGGGAAAAAGAGAGGGATTGGGAGGAGACCATGAGGAATGCTGGGGAGAGGGGACTCAAAGATAAGTTTTCATCATGTCTAATGAGGTGACATTGTCATATAGTAAGCATGCATTTAAGGTGTTAACTCACAATATTTTGCTGAAATGTTTACTTGGTCTTATGTAATTTTTTGTGCATAAAAAATGTTTATTAATACAAAAGATACTCCCAATGGACTGGAAGACCTTATATCCATTAGCTTGTAAGTACTGTGTAGATATGGATCATATGGAATAAACACAGCATTGGGAATCCGAGAGAGCAGTATGCTCTCCAAGTTACTCATTAAATGTGTTTGGCAATAGATGTGGGTCTTTTGAACTCAAGGTAATTCATCCGAAAAGTGGATTAGAATGTACACTCAATGGACATTTTTTTTCTGGCCAGCCCTGTCGCTTCTGCTCCCATTCTTTTCATAAGAGTCTTAGCTTCCTTTGTAGAACTACTGCTTACTATATGAATTTCTTCAGGTTTGGATAGGTGGACTTATCCCAGAACTGGGAATAGGCAGTGAGCAAACACTGTCAAAGCACAGTGATCAGGGGAAGGATAGACTTATTCAATCAATTACAGCTCATATGTGGTTTCCTACTGTATGAGCAAGGAGATGTTCTTTATAATTAGAACTACCAGAGGAGGTTTAACAGATGTGCTTGTGGCCATGAAAGAGATTGACTTTCAGAGAGTGGGGGTGGCATGGAAGGACTCAAAGCATGGAGGTGGGAGAATACCCAAATGGGATGCTTTTGTCCATATATCTGGCAGAGCCTTGAGTTTCTAACATGAGGTTCACTCACTTGAGCCAAAATATTTACTTTTTGTAAGAAAATGATGGAAATTGTCATAATATGAGACATTTTTAAAAAATTTTTCTCATACACTAACAATGATGATGGTAATGTGAAATTAATGTGAACATTTTGTTTTTAGGGAAACAATGTTTGTGCTTATAAGTTAGAAATCAGTGAGACAGCATTTCCAAACACAAATTCAAAGGACAACATTTCAATTTATTTCATTTAGATGCTAGATTTTAGTGTAAGACTTGATTTGGAAAAACAAATAACAGAGTCTTTCAATGTCAAAAAAAAAAAAAAAGATTATTTCCATTAAAATTCTTATTTCAAAGCCCCAGAGAAGCAACAGATCACCAAGGAGCCAAAGGAAGCCATGGAAAGAAGAGCCTAATTACAATGCCTCTGGGAGGCAGCACTCAATTGAGGTCTACATAAAAATTCTCAATACATGGAGGCCAGATGATTTTGAGTTCCAGTAGTTTATAACAAAAGGAATGGGGCACACTTCTAGTTTTCAATAGGGGAATGTGGGGTTGCTAGGTCAGGAAGTAGTCCACCTTGGTGCCAGTTTCCACCTTGAGTCATCTGTAGGACAACAAGCTGGGGCATAAGGCCCAGGGACACAGCTCACTTCTTTAGCCAGAGGACATGCTAATGGTGACTCTCCTGCTGATATAAACAGAGCATTTGTAGAAACCTGAACCTCTCATGTCTGATCTTTCCCTTCCCCTATTGAGAAGATTGAATCCAGAAGGGACACAGTGAACTTTGTGTCAAGCTGGGTTTTTTCTTCCCAGAATGTTGGCCATGGTCATTTTATGAGTGGGCCAGAGTGAAACTGGTGTGTGTGCCTGTATTTGCTTCCATGAGATTCTTCCTTGAACATTTGTCTCTACCTTTCTAGGTGTCCAGTGTGAGGTGCAGAAGATTGGACACAGGTGATATGAGGCAGCCACAAGTTTCTCTGAGAATATCCTGGGCTGCCTCTGGATTTGTCTTCAGAAACCACTGGATGAACTTCTTCTTCCAGGCTTGGAAAAGGGACAGAGTAGGTTAATTTAATAAGACATGAAGCTGGTGACAACACTAGGAGTATGCTCGGTGTGTGAAAGTCAGATACATTACTTTCAGAGATGAAAAAAATATGCTTTACCTACAAATGGGTGGCCTGAGATCTGAGGACTCAGCTGTCTGTGAGAGAAAGCACTGGAAGGGGAACCCAGACACACACCTCTGCTGCAGGGTTGGAGCTAGGCAGTGTGGAACACTCAGGACCATGGAACCCAGGGGCCCAAAGTATTTGTAGGTACAGGTGTAGCTGTCTTTGTTTCCTCTTCTCAATAATAAAAGGCAAGAGGAAGAAATATCATCCAGGGACTTTTTTACCCTTGCTTCCTCTGGCACATAATTTCTTAACTTCAGGAATAAAAGAGCATTTTTTAAAAAATCTATTGGCAATGCATGAACAAGAGGCCATTGTGTTTATGATGGAAAAACCAAATTGTGGAATCATTTTAGTTTTCATTGTTTCTGCAATAAAGAAAATACTATGTCTTTTTAAGTCATTATTATGGCTTCATCCCACAGAAATTTATTGACCCCTGCTCTGAAGAAAGCCCTGGTGAGGGAAGGGTGAGAATGGTCCGGTGCTCTCAGAATTCCCTCTGATGGAGCCACCACAGCAGTCAATGATCAAGCCTGAAATTAGGAGGATGAAGCCACTCTGAGCTAAGCATGAGGTGAAGAGTAGCAAAATGGATCATTAATACTAAGTATCAGCTAAGAGGGAAGAGGAGACTTCTTTTTTGTGACCAGATTTACTTTGTCCTTCTGGGGCTCAAGGTCACCAGAGACCCACAGAGACTTTAGATTATCCATTTTCTTCTAATGCCTCAATTTAGTTGGTTTAATAATATAAGCAGAGAGACAGCAAGACAGTTTGGAAATGGATAAAAATGAAGATGGATTGCAAATTTTCTAACAATGAAATTTATTATTTAAACTCAGGATATTGAAATCTGTTAAGTTCTCCTAGTTTGATACCATTTATATCTAGTAACAAACTGTATTTTTCACTAGGACTTTCTGATTCAAGAAAGCCTGTTTTATCCCTTCCCTAGAGAAATGAACATCAGTGAATCTATAATATTCCCACCAACAAATGATAGGAGAATCTTCAGAAGATACAATTAGAGGGGTAGGGCAAGATGGAAGAATGGTGAGGTATGGAATTTAGTTACTCCTCTAGAGAAGCTGGAAAATAGCCAGCAACTGTCTGGAACAGAGGTTGGGCTACTTCTGTGACTGTAAATATGTCCACCATACTGGCATGGATGGAACATCTAAGATTACAATGAAGAAATGTAATTTTCCCAGGTCATGGATGCTGGTGCTCCACCAAACTGGCATGGGAGGCTGTCTTCAGTCTGGGTCCCCAGGGGAATTAAAAGTCTTTGCTGGGAACAAGGAGGGTAGCTGAACTAGGCTCCAATTGCAGAATTGCATAACAAATTTTGACTGCTGAATAAGTCTCTGAGCACAGATAAACCAAGAGCAAGCACAAAAGGAAGAGGGAGAATTTGCCTGTCAGAGAGGAGATGGGGTTAACAAAAGAACTCAGAGGTTTTGGTGTTGGAGAAGCTCCACCCCCAAATAGACCATTAGAGTTGGGGGCATTCTCAGTTTCAGCACTGCCCCAGGCAAGCACTGACCAAGGCAAGGGAGGGATTAAGTCATGTCTGCGAGTAACCACCAGGTGAAGGAGAAAATTCTCCAAAGGTAATAACTTTAAATAGTCTCTATTGGGAGCAAGGAAGGTAGATTAACCAAGTTCTGACTGTGGTTTTAGTCCTGGTAAAGTGGAGGTGGAGCTAATAAAAACAAGAAAAAACTTCTGAGAATTTTGGAGTAGAATAAGCTCAGAATACTGAAAATGTGCTGTGCCCCAAGAAAAGGGTCACAGAGAGAAGGCTACCAATTTTGACTCTTGACTGATAACACTGTAGTCTGGGGACTGTATCAGAAAAGACAATTCCCTTTATCCATTCTCTGTCTCTTCTCTGTCTCTCTGTCTCTCTGTCTCTCTCTCTCTCTCTCCCCCTTCCCTCCCTCCCTCCCTCTGTCTTCCATTTTAAACTATTCTAAGCATCTCATTAGAGAAAGTCTGAAGCATTTTCAGTTATCAGCACTGACCCAGGCAAGGGTGGAATTAAGATAGGTCAGAGAGACAAAGTCAGGAGTTACAGGGAAGAGAAAATTCCCAAAGTACATTTTATACCCCCCCCCCCAAAAAATGGGGGATGCTCAAGCGGTGGCCTTCCATTAGAGAATTCAGACAACATGTGCTGGAAAAAAGCAAGAATCAGCTTAAGCTTACTTGAAACATGCCCCTGGCAGGGACGTGACCTACTGAGAAATAAAGGAACTGCATATGTTTACACCAGTGGGAGTAGTGGGCTGAAAAGTGCAACTTGCTTGGAAGGATAGGAAAAGCACTGAGTCTAGAGGCCTCACAGGAAAGTGAAACATGCTGGGACTCATCCTTCAGGAAACATGATACTTATTGCACCCTACTCCTGAGATCTGGGCATGTCTGGTCTGGGAGAATCTGACTGGGGTATATCATATCTTGGTAGACCCTCCTCCAAAAAAAAGGTTCCATATAGGCATGGCAAGAACAAGAAAAAAAAGAGCTGAGAAATTCTGATCCATTGAACAGAAGTTATGTTAGAGATCTAGAATAAGTTGAAATGAATTTCAAAGAACATAGAAAGGACAATGCCAACCAAAAAGAAATGACTAGGTAAAAGACTGAAAACATTATCCAGAATAAATTAATGAATGAAATCAGATGTGTAGACACCAGCACAAATTTATGAACCACACTGGGGAAAACAAAGATATGGCATAGACAAAAGAAAAAAGAAACATTTCAAGCAATTATAGGAGTTGAAACAACTAATTAAAGATGTTCAAAAACCATGGATAATGTCATCAAAAATCAAATCAATGAGTTGAGGGAAGATATGGCAAACGAAATGAAGGATATAAGGAAGACATTGGGTAAACCTAAAAAGGAAATCAAAAGTTTGAAAAAATCAAATAGCATAACTTATGGGAATTAAAGGCACAGTAGAAGAGATAAAAAACACAGTGAGACCTACAAAACTGAATTTGAGGAACACAAGATAGGTTTGATAAACTAGAAGAGAGCACATTTTATATCCTACATGCAAAAGAATAGATGGGGAACGAATGGAAAAATTTGAACAGGGTCACAGGGAATTGAATGACAACATGAAGCACATGAATATACATATTATTGGTGCCCCATCAGGATAAGAGATTGGAAAGGGGCAAAAGAAATGATGGAGGAAATAATCACTAAACATTTTTGTCTCTTATATAAAGACATAAAATTAGAGATCTAAGAAGCACAGAATACCCAAAACAAGATAGTTCTGAATAGGCCTACTCTAAGACACTAATTAGATTGTCAAATGTGAAAGACACAGAGATAATTCTGAAAGCACCAATAGAAAAAGCAACCCATCACATAAAATGGAAACTTTATAATAAGGATATGTATGAATTTCTCAACAGAAATCTTGGCACTCAGAAAGAAGTGATATGATATATTTAAGTTACTAATAAAGAAAAACTGTCATCCAAGAATTCTATATCCAGCAAAACATTTCATCACAAAGGAGGGAGAGATTAAAATATTTTCAAACAAACAGACACTGAGAGTTTCTGAACAAGAGACTTGCTCTACAAGATCAACTAAAGGGTGTTCTATAGCCTGATAAGAAAGATAGGACAAAGAGTGTAGAAATGAAGTATATCAGGAAGGGTAAAATGAGAGAGAAAAAAAATAAGTTATGGCAAATAACATCCAAAAGACAAAATATTAGAAGAAAGTACTGCCCTTATTGTAATAGCATTAAATGTTAATGGATTAAAGTCACCAATAAAAAGATATAGGTTGACAGAATGGAAAAATCAGGACCCAAATATAAGCTGTCTACAAGAGACTCACTATAGAAAAAAGGACAATAATAAGTTGAAATTGAATGGTTGGAAAAAAAGATATTTCATGCAAACAACAACCAGAAAAGAATGGGAGTAACCATATTAATATCTGACAAATTAGACTTCAAATGTAAAACATTTAAAAGAGATAAATAAAGATACTGTACATTCATAAAAGGGGCAATTCATCAAGAAGACATAAGAGGAGGCAGGGCAAGATGGCGGAGTGGTGAGGAGCAGAATTTCGTCTCTCCCCTAGAGCAGCTGGCAATTACCCAAGAACTATATGAAACAGTGTTTTCAGGGTCTCCAGTAACCAGTCACACATTGGACACAAGTTTGGAATTGGAGGAAAAGCTGAGATCGCAGCCAACATTGTAAGTTCCCCGGACCAGGTGTCTGGCACCCCTCCCCATCCAGACCTCACAGACTGTCTTGCTGCCAGCTCCCTGAAAGGGGGGAAAAAAACACCAAAAAACAGCAATCTGCTGAGGGCTAGAAGGGAGGCTCAACCCAGCCTCAACTGCAGAATTAATTAACAAATTAATTAACTAACTTTGGGAGCTGGGGTGCTAAAGAAGGGCTGGGCTCTGAGAAGTGGGGGCACGTAAAAGCGGGCACCCATTCCCAGACTCCAAAAAAGCCATTTTTTCCCCTACATTTTGTCCCTTCTGGCTTCTCACTGATCCCTTATGTTTTTGTATTTCAATAGCCCCCAGCAGGGGTGGAACTGAAGCGGTTTGAGAGTAATTATCAGACAATAGCCCAAAGCATATCTTTAAATGCTCTATTCCAACACTGACAAAATTTCCAGGCTGGGGAAAGACTTTTAAAAGAGACTCTTTTTTTTTTTTCTTTTTTCTTTTTCTTGATTTCTTTTCTACTTTTTTTTTTAAATCTAAATGTAATATATGTGGTTATTTTCTATCGGAAAGCCCAGGTTGAGGGACAAGACTGGGCTTGGGGGAGACAGAGTACCCACAGTGTCTTTGAATTCCATATTCACTACTGAAGGCCTCCACCCCCATCTTTAATTGGCAACTCAGGCTGACCAAGGAATCTACCTGGAGAGGCCCCAAAGAGGAGAGAGGAGAAGGGAATAGTGCCCCTGAGAGACAACTGGAGTTCTGAGGACTGGGTGAGTGGAGGGAGGTCCAGCTCAACTGGCAGTCCTCCTTCTGGGAATTCAGACCCCAGGGGCTGGAATTCGGATTCCAGCTTCAGTCAGCCACGCCCCTGACAGGATCAGAGTCACCAGGAGAACTAAAGGCTCCATACCTCCTTACACTGGTGGAGGAGCTGCGGGCTGGCCAGTGCCACCTGCTGGACAGGAGAGGAAAAGCACCAATTCTGAAGGCCTCATAGGAGGGTCTCATTCTCAGGAAAATTCCATTCCCTCCCAATGAGACCTGGGACTCACTAGACTGGGAAAATCTGACTAGGGTCGACCATATCTGAGGAGACCCACTCACAAAAAGGTTACATAGAGGCAGAGCAAGAAACAGAAAAAACAAGATGGGAAACATTCTGATCAGCTAAATAGAACCTAAGTTAGAGGTCTAGAATAAGTTGAACTGAATAACAGAGGCCAGAGAACAAAGCCAACTAACAAGAAAACCACTAGGTAAAAGACAGAAAACAAGCTCCAAAATAAACTAATCAAGAAAATCAGATGCCTAGACAACTTAAGATAACAAGCCATACCAGGAAACATGAAAACATGGACCAGCCAAAGGAACAAACTAATAGCACAGCTGAGACACAGGAGTGGAGGCAACTAATGCTAAATAAATTTGTTGAAATGAAGGAAGATATAGCAAAAGAGCTGAAGGATATAAAGAAGACACTGGCTGACCATAAAGAAGAATTCATAAAATTAAAAAAAAAAAAAATGGCAGAACTCATGGGAATGAAGTCCACAATGGAGGAGATGAAAAACACAATGGAGGGACACAACAGTAGATTTGAACAGGCAGAAGAAAGGATCAGTGAACTGGAAGACAAGTCATTCAAATTCATACACACAAAAGAATAGATGGTGAAAAAAATGGAAAATTATTAGCAGGGTCTTAGGGTGCTGAGTGACAACATGAAACGCACAAATATACATGTTATGGGTATCCCAGAAGGAGAAGAGAGGGGAAAAGGGGCAGAAAGAGTAATAGAAGACATATTCACTGAAAATTTCCCAACTCTTATAAAAGACAGAAAATTAGAGATTCAAGAACTACAATGTACCCCAAATAGAATAGATCCCAATAGACCTACTCCAAGACACTTACTGGTCAGATTGTCCAATGTCAAAGACAAAGAGAGGATTCTGAAAGCAGCAAGAGGAAAGCAATCCATCACATACAAGGGAAGGTCAATAAGACTATGTAGAGATTTCTCTGCAGAAACCATGGAGGCAAGAAGGCAGTGGCATGATATATTTAAGATACTGAAAGAGAAAAACTGCCAAGCAAGAATTCTATATCCAGCAAAACTTTCCTTCAAAAATGAGGGAGAGATTAAAACATTTTCAGACAAACAGACACTGAGAGAGTTTGTGAATAAGAGACCGGCACTACAAGAAATACTAAAGGGAGTGCTACAGGCTGATAGGAAAAGACAGGAGAGAGAGAGTTGGAGAAGAGTGCAGAAATGAAGATTATCAGGAAAGGTAAAAGGAGAGGAAAAAATAAGATATGACATATAAATTCCAAAAAACAAAATGGTAGCAGAAAGTACTGCCCTTACAATAATAACACTAAATGTAAATGGATTAAACTCTCCAATAAAAAGACACAGACTGGCAGAATGGATTAAAAAACAGGACCCATCTATATGCTGTCTACAAGAAACTCACTTTAGGCACAAGGACAAACATAGACTGAAAGTGAAAGGTTGGAAAAAGATATTTCATGCAAACAACAACCAGAAAAAAGTGGGAGTAGTTATATTAATATCAGACATGTTAGACTTCAAAAGCGAAACAATCAAAAGAGACAAAGAAGGACACTGTATATTAATAAAAGGGTAAATTCATCAAGAAAACATAACAGTCATAAATATTTATGCACCAAGCCAGAATGCCCCAAAATTCATGAGGCAAACACTGCGATCACTGAAAGGAGAAATAGATACCTCTACAATAATAGTTGGAGACTTCAATACACCACTCTCATCAATGGATGGAACCTCTAGACAGAGGATCACTAAAGAAACAGAGATGTTGAATTGTATGATAAATGAACTAGATCTGACAGAAATTTATAGAACACAACATCCAACAACAGCAGGATACACTTTTTTCTCAAGTGCTCATGGAACATTCTCTAGGATAGACCACATGTTGGGTCACAAAGCAAGTCTCAACAAATTTAAAAATATTGATATTATACAAAACACTTTCTCAGACCACAATGGAATGAAGTTAGAAATAAATAAAAGGCAGAAGGTCATAAAATTCAAAACATATAGAGGATAAACAACACCCTCTTAGAAAACCAGTGGGTAAAGGAAGAAATTACAAGAGAAATTAGTAAATACCTCGAGGCAAATGACAATTAAAACACAACTTATCAAAACTTATGGGATGCAGCAAAGGCAGTGCTGAGAGGGAAATTTATTGCCCTAAATGCCTATATTAAAAGAGAAGAAAGAGCAAAAATTGAAAGTTAACTGCTCACCTGGAGGAATTAGAGAAAGAACAGCAAACTAACTCCAAATCAAGCAGAAGGGAAGAAATAACAAAGATTAGAGCAGAAATAAATGCAATTGAGAACAGGAAAACAATAGAGAGAATCAACAAAACCAGAAGTTGGTTCTTCAAGAAAATCAATAAAATCAATGGACCACTGGCTAGGCTAACAAAAAAAAAAAAAAAATAGAGAGAGCAGATGCAAATAAATGCAATCAGAAATGGGAAAGGAAATATAATTACCGACCCTGCAGAAATTAAGGAGATAATGAGAAGATACTATGAGCAACTATATGCTAATAAACTAGACAACTTAAATGAAATGGACAACTTCCTAGAAAAGCATAAACAACCAACATTAACTCAAGCAGAAATAGATGACCTCAACAAACCAATCACAAGTAAATAGATTGAGTCAGTCATCAAAAAGCTCCCAAAAAGGGAAAGCCCAGGACCAGATGGTTTCACATGTGAATTCTACCAAGCATTCAAGAACGAATTAATACCAATCCTGCTCAATCTCTTCAAAAAAATTGAAGGAGAGGGAAAGCTACCTAACTCTTTCTACGAAGCCATCATCACCCTAATACCAAAACCAGGCAAAGACACTACAAAAAAAAAAAAAAAAGAAAATTATACACCAACTTCTTTTATGAATATAGACGCAAAAATCCTCAACAAAATACTCGCAAATAGAGTCCAGCAGCACATTAAAAGAATTATACACCACGACCAGGTGGGATTTATTCCAGGTATGCAAGGTGGGTTCAACACAAGAAAATCAATTAATGTAATACAACACATCAATAAATCAAAGCAGAAGAACCACATGATCATCTTGATTGATGCAGAAAAGGCATTTGACAAAATTCAACATCCTTTCCTGATGAAAACACTTCAAAAGATAGGAATAGAAGGGGACTTTTTTTCAATATGATAAAGGCAATATATGAAAAACCTACAGCTAACATCACGCTCAATGGGGAGAGACAGAAAGCTTTTCATCTAAGATCAGGAATAAGACAGGGATGCCCACTATCACCATTGTTATTCAAATTGTGCTGGAAGTTCTAGCTAGAGCAATTAGGCAAGAAAAAGAAATAAAAGGCATCCAAATTGGAGAGTAAGAAGTAAAACTTTCACTATTTGCAGATGACATGATTCTATATGTAGGAAATCCAGAAAAATCTACAGCAAAGCTACTAGAACTAGTCAATGAATACAGCAAAGTAGCAGGCTACAAGATCAACACGCAAATATCTGTAGTGTTCCTATACACAAGTAATGTGCAACAAGAGGATGAAATAAAAAAAAATCTCATTTACAATAGCAACCAAAAGAATCAAGTATTTAGGAATAAACTTAACCAAGGACACAAAAGACCTTTACATAGAAAACTATAAGAAACTGCTAAAAGAAATTGAACAAAGACCTGAAAAAATGGAAGAACATACCATGTTCATGGATTGGAAGACTAAATATAGTTAAGATGGCAATTTTACCTAAACTGATTTACAGATTCAATGCAATACCAATTCAAATCCCAACAACTTACTTTACAGAAATAGAAAAACCAATAACAATTTATTTGGAAGGGTAAGGTGCCCCGAATAGCCAAAAATGTCTTGAGAAAGAGGAAAGAAGTGGGAGGACCCACACTACCTGACTTTGAAGCATATTACAATGCTACAGTGCTCAAAACAGCATGGTACTGGCATAAGGACAGATATACTGATCAATGGAATCAAACTGAGTGTTCAGAAGTAGACCCTTACATCTATGGACAACTGATCTTTGATAAGGCAGTGAAGCCAAAGCAACTGGGAAAGAGCAGCCTGTTCAATAAATGGAGTTTGGAGAACTGGATATCCGTTTCCAAAAGAATGAAAGTGGATGTCCATCTCACACCTTATGCCAAAATTAACTCACAGTGGATCAAAGACCTAAATATTAGAACCAAGACCATAAAACTCTTAGAAGAAAATCTAGGGCAATATCTTAAAGATCTTGTGAAAGGAGGTGGTTTCTTAGACCTCACACCCAAGGCACGAGCAACCAAAGAACAAATAGACAAATGGGATCTCCTCAAAATTAAACACTTTTGTACATCAAAGGACTTTGTCAGAAAAGTAAAAGGGCAACCTACACAATGGGAGATGACATTTGGAAACCACATATCAGATAAGGGTTTAATATCCTGAATATATAAAGGAATCCTGCATCTCAATAACAGAAAGACAAACAATCCAATTAAAAAATGGGCAAAAGACATGAACAGACATTTTTCTGAAGAAGAAATACAAATGGCTCAAAAACATATGAAAAAATGCTCAACTTCATTGGCTCTTAAGGAAATGCAAATCAAAACCACAATGAGATATCATCTCACACCTACCAGAATGGCCATTATCCAAAAAACAGAAAATGACAAGTGCTGGAGAGGATGTGGAGAAAGAGGCACACTTGTTCATTGTTGGTGGGAATGTAGAATGGTGCAACCACTCTGGAAGACAGTATGGAGGTTCCTCAGGAATCTAAATATAGATTTGCCATATGACCCAGCTATTCCATTGCTGGGTATATACTCAGAGGAACTAAAACTTAAGACACAAACAGACATTTGTAAACCAATGTTTATTGCAGCATTATTCACAATTGCCGAGAGATGGAAACAGCCCAAATGTCCATCAAAGGACGAGTGGATAAACAAACTGTGGTATATACACATGATGGAATATTATGCAGCTGTAAGACAGAACAAAGACATGGATCATGCAATAATGTGGATGAATCTTGAGGACATTATGTTGAGTGAAGTTAGCCAGAAACAAAAGGACAGATTCTGTATGGTCTTACTAATATGAGCAGACATTAATGAACAAACTTTGGGAGTTAAAAGCTGACAACACAGGCGACCAGGAGATAGAAAGAGGGCAGAGATCAGCCATTTGATGCTGAAGGACTACAGAATGTTTAGGATTGATTGCATAGATCCAGAAATAGATAGCATAATACTGTGTGATGGTAGCACGGTATTGTAAGTACACTGAACAAAGATGTCTGTGAGTAAAGCTGAAAGAGGTGGGATAGGAGAATGTATGACAGCAGAGGTAAAGATAGATGATAAAGACTGGGACTGTATAACGTGGCAAAAACTGGAGTGGCAATGACTGTTACTAAATATACAAATATAAAAATGTTTTTGCATGTGGGAAAGCAAATGAATGTCAACCATGTAGAAATTTGAAAAAGGGATGGTATTCAGAAAAAAACACAATCAAAGCAAACTGGAGTCTATGGTCAACAGTAACATTGTAATATACCTCTATTAAATATAACAAAGGCAATACGCCAATGCTAAATGTATATGAGAGGGGGATATATGGGAGTAATATGGGATTCTTGGTAGTGGTGTTATTTGCTGTCCTTAGTAGTATATTGTATTGTATGAAATGTTATTTTTCTTTTTATCATTTTTTCTTATTGCTAAAAAAAATCATTTTTTTCTTGTAGTAATCAGTATGTTCAAGTGCTGATTGTGGTGATAAATGTACAACTTTATGATGATACCATGAACAACTGATTGTACACTGTGGATAAATGTATGGTATGTGAATATAACTCTATAAAATCGTAGGAAAAAATATATATAGGAGTAAAAGTGTTGGAGAAAACATGGTGAGAGGGATGATGCCTCACCAATATGGAATAACTACAATGTGTAAACTCAGAATTGAATCTTAGAACATAGCCTAATGTGGACACAATAATTGTAATAGTCTCTAGATTGCAAGCTCTTACAGCAGCTAACTCTATCCCTGAATTGTAAGGCCTATCTCTAAACTTTGAGATGCTGATCCCCTAGCGTATAACCTGATTGGTCTCTGGAACAATGCATATCTCTGAGACACCTGAAACTCAGAGCTAGAGCTTGGCAGATATGAATGTCAGTATTAGTGCATACAGCTACTGTCAAAAAAAAAAAAAAAAAGCTGAAAAAGAGCCCAGACTTCAATTAGTGATATGAATGAAGCAGGTCTGGTTAAGACCAGGGCAAGCCAGGCCAAAGGGTAAAGGTTGAAACTGATTGTGTTTTAAAACTTCAACTTTCATATGAGACCAAGGGAATTGATATCTATTTGGTACAGGATCTAAATATTCTAAACAGTACAACTCTACAGTCGATTTGTTCAAACACCACAATTGCATGGAACTTTGAATAGGAAGTGAGATACGGTAGGTTAGTATAGGCTGGAGTGAAATAGTGACACATCGTAGAGTAATTTGGTCAGATAATAAAAAATATATTTACAGCCTCCCCCTCCCCAGCCCCAAGGATCTGGGGGAAGGTGCGGATGTTTTGGATATCCTCACCTGGACTGGTATTGATGTTGTCACAAACTTTGGGACTGGCAGTTTGATGTGCTGAGCCCTTGAGCATGGGACTTGCCTTTATGAAGCTCATTACCACAAAGGAGAGTCTAAACTTGCATGTAATGGTGCCTAAGAGTCTCCCCCTGAGTACCTCTTTTATGCTCAGATGTGGCCCTCTCTCTCTCTAACTGAGCCATCTCGACAGGTGAACTCGCTGCCCTCCCCCCTACATGGGACCCGACTCCCAGATGTGTAAATCTCCCTGGCAATGCAGAGTATGACTCCCAGGGATGAATGTGGACCCAGCATCGTGGGACTGAGAGTATCTTCTTGACCAAAAGGGGGATGCAAAATGAGATGAAATAGATTCAGTGAGTGAGAGATTCCACATGGAGTCGAGTGGTCACTCTGGCGGACATTCTTATGCACTATATAGATAACACCTCTTAGGCTTTAATGTATTGGAATAGCTAGAAGTAAATACCTGAAACTACCAAACTCCAACCCAGCAGTCTGAACTCCTGAAGACAATTATATAATAATGTAGATTACAAGGGGTGACAGTGTGATTGTGAAGACCTTGTGGATCACAGCCCCTTTATCTAGTGTATGGATGAGTGGAGGAATGGGGATAAAAACTAAAGGACAAATGGGGTGGGATGGGGGGATGATTTGGGTGTTCTTTTTTCACTTTTATTTTTTATTCTTGTTCTGGTTCCTTCTGATGTAAGGAAAATGTTCAGAGATAGATTGTGGTGATGAACGCATAACTATGTTATCATACTGTGGACAGTGGATTGTATATCATGGATGATTTTATGGTATGTGACTGTATTTCAATAAAACTGAATTTAATAAAAAAAAGATGATATAAGAGCATAACTATTTATGTACCAAGGAAGAATGCCCCAAAATATATGAGGCACACATGGACAGCACTGAAGGGAAAAGTGAACACCACTATAATAATATAGATTCAATAATACACCACTCTTATCAATGGATAGAACATCTAGTCAGAGGATCAGTATGGAAATTGAGATGTTGAATAGTACAGTTACTAAGCTAGGCTTAACAGGCATTTATAGAACACAACACCCCACAATAGCAGGATACAATTTTTTTCAATTGTTCATAGAACATTTTCCAGGATAGACCATATATTGGGTCACAATTCAAATCTCATTAAATTTAAAAATATTTGTATTATACAAAACACTTCCTTGGATCATAATGGAATGAAGTTTTGAAGTCAATAACAGGCAGAAGGTTAGAAAATTCAAAAATATATGGAGGCTAAACAATGCACTCTGAAAGAACAAATTGCCACAATGAGGATGAAACTTGAAGACATTAAGTTGAGCAAAATTAGACTAAATTATAATGATCAAACAATGAGAGTGAAGGTTGAGAACAGAAGCACTAAGAGATAGAAAGAGCATAGATAACTGGCACTTGATGTTGAAAGATTATAGAAGCTACAAAAAGATTGATTCCAAAGATCCAGAAATGGATAGCACATTATTTTTAATGGTGGCACAATATTTTAAGAATAATGAACAAAGTTGAGTGTGCATATGGTTGAAAGCAAAACAGTGGGGACATATATGATACCAAAATGAAAGATAGAGTAAAAATAGTGGGGTTGCATAACTTAGCAAAACCTGGAGTGGACAATGATGCTGATTAAATGTACAAATATAAGAGAGTTTTTACATGCAGGAATAAAATGAGTGTCCCTATTGCAAGGTGTTAAAAATGGGATGGTAGGGACTTCTGGGAAGATGGCAGAGTAAGTGAAGCAGACAGGCTTCTCCTCTGTCAGAGTAATTAGAAAGGGGCTGGTAGACACCAGGGACCATAGTTCTGTGGTGTGACTGGCCATAGAGGCTCCCCCACAGTATGTAGAGGGGATAGCCAACAAAAATGGAGGAGAGACAGTGGCTCAAATAATGGGGTGAGTTTGTTCCTGACCAGAATGCCCCCCCCAAGGCTGGAAGCAGCAGAACTGCCATTGGACAATTGAGTAAGCAGTGGCTTTCTTCCCCAGTCCACCCACCTTGATGGTGTCAAAGGGGGTGATTCTCCACAACTGTACTGTGGAGAGATCCTGGGAGGGAACCTGGTGGGCTGTGATTGCTTTCCCTCAAGGAAATCCAGGAAGAGGATGCAGCAGCGAGAAGCAGGGAAGGGAGAGGTGTCATATTGGTTATTGGGAGCCCTGCCCACACCTCAGAGACTCATGGGCTCAGGGCAGGCAGAGAACTAGCAGGCAGGACCCACATCCTACCTGCAGGTTGCCCTTGTTCAAGTTCCTTGCATACTTGCTTGCAGCCCATGTTGCAGCCCTAGGACTGGTATTCCCCAGAGCATATGAAGATCTGTGTGCTGATAGGTTCCCCATGCTGTTTGGACTCTGCCCACCACACAGGAGAAGTTTGGGGAACACACACTTGGGATGACATTGGTATAATTGGGAAAGGACACAAAAGAAAGCTGTACTTCAAGTCTGTCACCTGCTGGTAGATGGGAAACTGCACTCTAACAAAACACATCATACAGAAATTCTCAAATAATTCTGCACTTACCAAAATAACCCCATCAAGAAAAGCAAATACCCTGAAGCCAGCAAAAAAAATGCAAAGCACTTGAAGTATATAGAAGATATGGACAAGCAAACAAAGAAATTCAAAAGCTAGAAGACATACAAAATTTGGAGCAATTAAAGAAGTACTCATAATTATCAACATTATGGCTCAGGATATAAAGGACATGAAGAAGATCCTAAAATCATAAAGAAGAATTTGCAAGAGTAAAAAAAAAAAAAGGAAAAACAGCATATCTTATGGAAATAAATGATACTGTTAATCAAATTAAAAATATTTTTGAGACACATAAAGCCAGATTTGAAGAAAGAGAGGAACAAATTAGAGACCTCAAAGATAGGGTGATGGAAGGTGAAAATATAAAGAATGAATGATGAAAAAAAAAATTGAACTGGATCTCAGGGAAATGAGGGACAACATGATGTGCATAAACATAAGAATCATTTACAGAAGAGGAAGATAAGAGTAAAGGTGTAGGAGGTGTATTCAATGAAATTTTGGGGATAAACATCCCAAACCTTTGAAATGATATAAATATCCCAATGAAATATTCTCAGTGAACTCAAAAATGAAGAAATCAAAATAAATTTACTCTGAGCCATGTGCTGAGTAGATTGTCAAATGCTGAAGAGAAGATATTCTGAAAGCAGCAAGAGAGAAGTGGTTCACCACATGCAAGGGATACAAAATAAGACTAGGTACTGACTATTCAGTGACACCATGGAGGCTAGATGGCAGTGGGATGATATACTTAAGGTTATGAAAAAGAAATTTTGCCAACCAAGTATTCTTTATCCAGCCAGCTCTCCTAAAAAAATGAGGGAGAGTTTAAAAATTTCACAGACAAACGAATGCTGAGAGAATTTTTTAAGAAAATACTAAAGGGAGCTCTAACGGCTGAGAAAAAACAAATGGAGGGAGAGGACTGGAGAAGAGCACAGAACTGAAGAGTTAATGGTAAGGGCAACATAAAGGAGGGAAAAGAGAGGGAAAAATAGATCTAACAAATAAAAACCAAAGGATAAGAAGGCTGCTTCAAGAAATCCTTCAGAGTAATAATTTTGAATGTGAATGTATTAAACTCCATAGTAAAAGATACAGACTGGTACAGTGATATGCTGTTTACAAGAGACTCATCTTAGACGCTGTGACAAAAAGAGACTGAACATAAAAGAATGGAAAAAAAAAACATTCCATGCAAACTGCAATCAAAAGAAAGGTGGGGTAGCTATACTAATATGAAACCAAATAGACTTTAAATACAAAGATATCATAAGAGATAAATAAGGGCATTATATGTTAATAAAATGGATAATTCACCAAGAAGAAATAACATTGTTGCTAAACAACCAGTTAGTCAAAGAAGAAATTTCAGGGAAAAATTGTAAAAATCTGGAGATGAATGAAAATGAGAACACAACACACTGAAACCTGTGGGATGCAGTGAAGACAGTGCTGAGTAGGAAGTTTATAGCTCTAAATGCATATATCAAAAAACAAGAGAGAGCTAAAACTAAAGACCTAACTGAACAACTGAAGAGGCTACTAAATGATCCGCAAACTAACCCCAAAGCAAGTGGAAAAAAATGACAAAGATTAAAGAAGAAAAAAATGATCTGAAGAATGAAAAACAATAGAGAGAATAAATAAAATAAAAAAGTTGATCATTTGAGAGGATCAGCAAAATTGCCAGATCCTTAGCTAAACTGACAAAGTCAAAAGGAGAGAAGACCCAAATAAATAGAATCAGAAATGAGAAGGTGACAGTTACTACAGATCCTGAAGAAATAAAAAAAAAATCATAAGGAGATGCTATGAAAAACTGTATGCCAAAAATGTAGACAATTTAGAGGAAATGGACAATTTCCTGGAAACACATAAACAGCCTACACTGACCCAAGAAGAAATAGAAAACTTCAACAAACCAATCACAAGCAAAGAGATCCAATCAGTCATCAAATTTCTACCTACAAATAAAAGCCCAGATCCGGATGGCTTTACAGGGGAATTTTACCAAACTTTCCAAAAAACTTGACAACATTCCTGCTCAAACTCTTTCAAAAAATTGAAGAATAAGGAACACTACTTAACACTACTTAACTCATTTTATTAGGCAAATATCACTCTGATATCAAAACCATAAAAAGACACTACAAAAAAACAAAACTAAAGGTCAATCTCCCTAATGAGTGTAGTATTCAATAATATGAGTATTTTCAACAAAATGCTTGTAAATTGAATCCCAAGGCACGTTAAAACAATTATACACCACAGCCAAGTGAGGTTCATTCCTGGAATGAAAGGGTGATTCAACATAAGAAAGTCAGTTGATGTAATTCAACAAATCAAAAGGGAAAAATCAAATGGTCATCTTGATAGATGCTGAAAAGACATTCATTAAAATTCAACATCCCATTTTATAAAAACACTTCAAAATGTAGGAATTGAGGGAAACTTCCTCAATATAGCAAAGGGAATATATTAAAAGCCCACAGCTAGCATAGTACTCAATGCTGAGAAGTTGAAAGCCTTCCCCCTAAGATCAGGAATGAGGCAAGGATTCCCACTGTTACCTCTACTATTCAGCACCATATTAGAAGTTCTAGAAAGAGCAAATCACTAAGATAAAAATATAAAAGCTATCCACACTGTAAAGGAAGAAGTAGAACTGTCATTATTTGCAGATTATACAACCTTATGTTTGAAAAATTCAAAGAATTTGACCACAAAGCTATCTGAGGTTATAAACAAATTCAGCAGGGTACCATGAAATAAGATTAATGTGCATTAATCAGTAATGTACCTCTGCACTAGTAATGGCATAACTGAAGGAGCAATGAAAATAATTCCATTCACAATAGTAACTAAAAAAATGAAGTCCCTAGGAATAAACTTAATGAAGGACATAAAGGACCTCTACATAGAAAATTATAAAATTTTACAAAAAGAAAAGAGTACATAAAAAGGTGGAAAAGATTTCTATGCTCATGGATATGAAGATTGAATATTTTGTAAGATGTCAATTCTACCCAAATATTTCTACAGATTCAATGCAATATCAATCTAAATTCCAACAACCTACTTTGCAGACTTGGAAAAAGCTACTTATCAAATTTATTTGGAGGGAGAGGGGCCTTAAATTGCTGAAAACATCCTAAAAAAAAGAACTAAGTGGGAGGACTTTCACTTCCAGGCTTTGAAGCTTACTATAAAGCTGCAACTGTCAAAATAACATGGCATTGGAAAAAGATAGACATTGATCATTGCAATTGAACTGAGAGCTTGGAAACAGACCCAAAGATATATGGTTGACTGGTTTTTAATAAGGCCCCCAAATCCACTGAACTAGGACAGAGCAGTCTCTTCAACAAACAGGTCTGGGGGAACTTCATAGCCGTACAAAAAGAACAGAAAAGAACCTCTGCCTCACATCCTATACGAAAATTGAATCAGAGTGGATCAAAGACCTCAATGTAAGAGATGATACCACAAAACTGCTAGAAGAGAATGTAGGAAAATATCTTTAAAAGACCCAGTAGTAGGAGGTTGCTTCTTAGGCCTTACACCCAAAGCACAAGCAACAAAAGGAAAAATAGATAAATGGGAACTCCTCAAAATTAAAAGCTTCTGTACCTCAAATGAATTTGTCAAAATGACAGAGAGGCAACCAACTCAATGGGAGAAAATATTTGGAAATCATGTACCTGATAGGAGACTGATATCTTGCATATATAAATAAATCCTATAACTCAATGACAAATGTAAAAACAGCCCCCATAAAATGGACAAAATATATGAAAAGGCATTTTTCTGAAGAGGAAATGCAAATGGCCAATAATCACATGGCAAAAAGTGTTCATCTTCAATACCTATTAGGGGAATGCAAATCAAGACCACAGTGAGTGATCATCTCACACCAATAAGAATGGCTGCCATCAAACTAAGAAGAAACTATAAATGCTGGAGAGGATGTGGAGAAACTGGAACTTTTATTCAGTGCTGGTGGGACTGTATAATGGTACAGCCAACCTGGAAGACAGTTTGTTGTTTTCTCTGAAAACTAGATACTGAATTAACCTATAATCTGGCAATTCCATTTCTCAGTATATATCCAGAAGATTTTAAAGGAGTGACAGAGATAGGCATTTGTACACTGATGTTCATAGCAGCATTGTTCACAATTGCCAAGAGATGTAAACAAACCACATGTCCTTCAACAGACAAGTGGATAAACAAAGTGTGGTATATTCATGTGATGGAATACTATGCAGCAGTAAGAAGCAACAAGGGCTTGAAACATGGTAACATGGATGAACCTTGAAGGTATAATGCTGAGTGAAGTAACTCAGATGGAAAAAGAGATTTATTGTTTGTTACAACTTCTGTGAACAATCTCAACAATTTATAATCAATGTCTTACAATTTAAGACTATTGGTGACCTGGTGATAGACAGTAGCTGGTAAGGGGAATGATAGTCTAATATGTTCAGATAAGTTAGTGATTTTGAATTCAAAAGTGTGTTAGTGGATAGGGGTGATGATTGTTAAAGGGATTATAAGTATCAGAACTGTATTGAAGGTGAATAGAAATGAAAAGTGTTGTTTAAAGGAGTGTTTCACACAGATCAATGCTACAAATATAGATAGGTGCTTTCATAATATACTTCCAAGTTATGACACCAGCACAGAGATTTGACAACATAAGGGGGCATGAGAAAAATCTACACATATTCATTGTGTCAGTGAATGCATAACTATGTGAAAACACCAATAGCCATTGATTGTGTTCTTCACATTGATTTATGGTGTGTGAATAAAACTGTTTGAAAAATAAACCAAAAGTTACAAGTGTTGGAGAAGATGTGGAGACATATATAAATATATATATATATATATATATATATATATATATATATATATATATATATATGTATTCACAGTTAGGGAAGTAGAATGGTTTAGCCCTTCTGGAGGGCAGTGTGGTGGCTCCAAATGAGGGTTAGTATGGATTGCTATATGATCCTGAAACCTCATTATTAGGTGTATACTTTGAAGAACTGAATTCATGGACAAGAGTAGACATTTGCACAGTGGTGTTTATCATGGCAATATTCATGATTGCCAATGGATGGTGGCAGCCTAAGGGTACATTGAGGAATGAAGCATGAACTGTGGTGTATACATAAGATGGAATATTGTGTGGCAGGAGAAAGGAGGGAAGTCATGAGGCATGAAACTAGGTGATTGGACCTTGATGATGTTATGTGTAGTGAAATCATCCAGAAATGAAAGGACAAATACTATATGGTGTCACCAATAAAAACTAATGAGAATTGAATTTGAAAGCATAGGTTATCAAGAGATAGAAAATGTGCAGGGATTAGGCACTCAATGATTAAGTAGGTTTCTAGATTGTAAGCTCTTAAAGCAGTCTCATTTATTCCTGAGATTTAGCCATTATTTCTAAATTATGAGATGCTGTGTTCTTTGTATATAACCTGGTAGTTCCCTGAAGTATCTCTGTGAGAGGTGAGTCTCAGACTTAGAGTTCTGCAGCTCTGAAAGTTAGCATTATTCCATATGGCAACTGCTAAAGAAGATAAAAAAAGATCAAACTTCAATTAGAGATATGAATGAAGTGGATCTGGTTAGGACTAAAGTGAATCAGAATACAGAATAAATGAATATAAGGTCTGTGTTTTAAAATGGCAAATTCTGTGTGACACCAAAGGAAGAGATGTTATTTTTTCCCTGAAATTTTAATTTTCTGTAGTATATTAATTTTACCTCTCAGGTCCATATATTTAAACAACCTTATATATATATATATATATATATATATATATATATATATATATATATATATATATTTGCAAAAATCTCTTGATGCACTGGAAAAATATGTGGAACTACTACATTTCCCAAGCAGGGAAATACCAGATATTTTATCAAGCATTAGGGGCTCCAAATTTAATATGCAAAACCCGTGATCTTGAGGTTTGCCCTTATGCAATTTATTCTTCATTGGTAAAACTAAGCCTAATTATAATTATGCCTAGGGGTAACTCCTAGAGAACCTCTTTTGTTGGTCAGATGTGTCCTCTCTCTAGGCCAATTCTGAAAGCAAAATCATTCTCCTCCTTCCTATGTGGGGCATGACTTCCCAGGTTTTGTTTCTCCCTTTGAACGTTGGACATGATTCCCAGCAATGAGAATGGCCCTGGCATCATGGGATTGAGTATGCCTTCTTGACCAAAGGAGTGAAAAGAGATGAAAGAATATAAAGTTACAGTGGCTAAGGTATTTCCAGTAGAGTTGAGATATCATTCTGGAAGTAACTCCTATGCAAGCTTCAGCCAGATATTTCAAATGGCCAGAGTATGCTGAACTCCAAGCATCAGTATTTCTGAAAACTCAAATGAATATCCTGAGCTTTTTCTAAGACCCTATAAATATTTTACTTAGTTTCATTTTTCACAAACTAAGTTTTCCATACTATTCTTATGCCAGAAAAACCATGAAGCCCAGAACCACCAATCTCTCCAAAAACACCAATAAGTTGCATTCCTCTACCCAATAAAGTCAACACCCCTTTCTAGCATGAACAAGCTAAAATGGTCATTGACCTGATAACTCTGAAGATTAAGAGAATGATCAAATGAGAGGGAAGAGGTATAATTGTGGAATTAGGATTTAGCAAAAGATTACGACTAATAACTCATATAGATAATACTTTTTAGTCCCTGGTATATCAGAATAGCCAGAAAGAAACATCTGAATTTGTTGAACTGAAATCCTATAGACTTGATCTTTGATAATTATTGTACAACTCTATAGATTTTATCATGTGACAACGTAATTGTAAAAATTGTATGGCTGACACTGCCTTTATCCAGTGTATGGTTAAGACATGCATAAAAAGTAGATGGGAATATGGGGAGAATGAACCCTATGCCAACTATGGACAATTGTTATATTACTTTAATGATCTTTCATCAATTACAACAAATGTAACTATTGTTAAAAAGTAGAAAAACAAAAACTGTTATCATCAATTGTAAATGATTTTCCACACTAATGCATGTGTTGGTGGTGTATGAGAATCCCGTATTTTATGCACAATGTTTTTCTGAAAACTCAAAACCTCTAATAAAAAAATTAAAAAAAAATTCAGAGATTCTTATATAATGAAATATCAATGAGGAAAGCAGTACATGACTGTAATATAAAGATAGTTAGATAGATAGTTAGATAGATAGCTAGATAGATAAGTAGTGATAGATAACCACAGAGAGACACAGAAAGAGAGGGGAGGAGAGAGACACAGAGAAAGGGGGAGAGAGAGAGAGAGGGATGGCCAATAGGGAAAGAAAGATGATTCATGACAGAATAAATGATGCACTAGCTACATGCAATTATTTAGACAACTAATAGAAATTGGGACGAAATACAAGAAAGAGTTGTTACAAAAACCTGCTGGCATGTAATTGCCAACAGAAATGCTCCTGAAGCATGGATGCCTATGCCTGCCTCCTGGAAGTGACTCTGACACCATTGCAATTGGCAGCTGCAGTGAGTGAGTGCTTTAGAGAAATATTGTTTCCTGATAACCCTTCAGTTGGATTTATCTCTGTCAATCATCAAGTCTCATGAAGAGCAGGGCAGAAATTTACTTTCTCACTCTGAATGAATTTTTGCTTTTTCATGTACAAAAGGCACAAAAGTCCCATTCATATACCCAAAATGTGCCTGTATGTGCACCAAAGGCCTGTGCAACAATGTTCTTAGAAGCACCATTCAAGTTTCCTCAAAACTGGGGAAACATCCATGTTCACAAATTATAGAATAGATTAATGCATTAATATATTTTTTTCAGAAAATAGAATAATATATAAATTGTGCAGAAGTGTAAAATATTCAGACTACAGATACAGGCAAAAACTGGAATCAAACCATAAAGGATGATGTTGAATGAAGAGGCCAACAATTTTAAAAAAGAAAAGCAACTTTTCTTGTTCATTCCCACTTAAATCTTTCCAGGGAGATGTAGTTTTCTTTGAAATGATACACCAAGTGTCAGGGTCTTAGTACCAAACATATAGTATGATTCCATTTAATGAAAACTCAAAATCCAAATTCATGAAAGGAATTATAAATTATGAAAGTGATCACCTATGGAAAAAGGGAGGGATTGGAAGGAGACACTGAGGAATGCTGTGGTGAGGGGACTCAAAAATAAGTTTTCATTTTTATGAGGTGGCATTGGCATATAATAAACATGCATGTAAGGAATTAACTCACAATATTTCACTGAAATATTTACTTGAAATTTTGTGATTTTTCTGTGCATAAAAAAGTGTTTAGTTATACAAAAGATAGTCCAAATGGCCTGCAAGACCTTATAGCCATTAGCTTGTAAGCACTGTGAAGATATAGGTCACATGGAATAAAGCACAATTTGGGAACTGGACAGAGCAGTATGCTTTGCAAGTTTCTCATTAAAGATGGATGGCAATAGATGTGGGTCTTTTGAGTTCCAGGTAATTCATCTGCAAATTGGATGATGGGCATTTTCTGGCCAGCCCTGTGGTATCTGCTCCCATTTTTCTCAAATGAGTCTTAGTTTCCATTGTAGAACTACTGTTTACCACATACATTTCTTCAGGTTTGGATAGGTGAGCTCAGCCCAGAACTGGGGATAGGCAGTGAGGAAACTCAGGCAATGGGTGTATTCTGCTGTCACAGCAAAGTGGTCAGCGGAAGGATAAGCTTATTCACTCAATTACAGCTAATCTATTGTCTTCTATTGTATGAGTACAGAGATGATCTTTGTAATTGGAACTACAAAAAGAAGGTTTAAGAGATTTGCCTGTAGTCATGAAAGAGGCTGACGGTCAGAGAGTGGGGCTGGCATGGAGGGAGGCAGAGCAAGGACATGGCAGAACACCTAAATGGGATCCTTTGGCCCATGGATCTGCCAGAACCTCGAGTCTCTAACACGATGTGCCAATTTGAATGTACTATGTCCCTCAAAGTTCCATTGTCTTTGATGTAATCTTGTGTGGGCAGATGTATCAGTGTTGATTAGATTGTAATTCTTTGGATGTTTCCATGAAGATGTGATCACCCAACTCTAGGTGAGATCTTTCATTGGATAATTTCCTTGGAAGTGTGGCCCTGCCCATTCAGCATTGGCCTTGATGCATTTACTGGAGCACTATATAAGCTCACACAGAAGAAGTGAGCTTGCTACAGCCATGAGGGACACTTTGAAGAATGCACAGGAGCTGAGAGAGGAACTGCAGTTTGGAGATGGCCTTTGAAAGCAGACTTTTGCTCCAGGGAAGAGGACAAACACCCCAAGAGCAACTGAGAGTGACATTTTGGAGAGAAACTGAAGCCTAAAGTGGAACCTCCTGTGGGAAAGCCATTTTGAAACAAGAACTCCAGAGCAGATACCAGCCACTTGCCTTCCCAGCTAACAGAGGTTTTCTGTACACCACTGACCATCCTCCGGCTAAGGTACCCAATTGCTGATGTGTTACCTTAAACACTTACGGCCCTAAGACTATAACTGTGTAACCAAATAAACCCCCTTTTATAAAAGCCAATCCATTTCTGGTATTTTGCATTCTGGCAGCATTACCAAAATAGAACAGATTTTGGTACCAGACAGGTGGGGTGCTGTTGTGTTTGCAAATAAAAAGCATGTTGAAACAGCTTTTTAAATGGATAAGGGGAAGATTCTGGAAGAATTGTGAGGAGCTTGATAGAAAAGGCCTAAACTGCTTTGAAAAGATTGTTGGTAAAAATATGGAGTCTAAAGATTCTTTTGATGAGGGCTTGACCAGAAATGATGAATGTGTTGCTGTGAACTGGAAGAAAAGTGACCCTTGTTTTACTGTGGCAGGGAATTTGGCAAAATTGAGTCCTGGTGGTGGATGGAAGGAAGAATTTGAGCAGATAGAATCCAAAAGGATCACTGTGAAATTTGTGTCAAGCAGGCTTGTTTTCCAGAGTGTTTGCCATGCTTGTTTTTATGAGTGGGCCACAGTGAGACTAGTGTGTGTGTGCTTGTATTTGCTTCCATGTGATTCTTCCTTGAACATTTGTCTCTGTCTTGGCAGGTGTCCAGTGTGAAGTGCAGAGATGGAGTCTGGGGTGATGTGAGGCAGCCACAGGGTTCTGTGAGAATGTCCTGGGCAGTCTATGGATTTGTCTTCAGCAAACACTTGATGAACTGCCTCTGCCAGGAGTAAGAAAGGGACAGAGCAGGTTAATTTAATAAGACCCCAAGCTGGTGACAACACTAGCAGTATACTGGGTGTGTGAAAGTCAGATACATTGTTTCCAGAGATGATTTAAAAATATACTGTATCTACAAATGGGTGGCCTGAGATCTGAAGACTCAGCTGTGTGAGAGGAAGCACCATAAGGGGAACTCAGACCCAAACTTCCCCTGAAGGGTTGGAGCTCATCTGTGTGGAGCACTCAGGACCATGGAAGTCAGGGGCCAAAAGCATTTGTAGGTACAAGTGTAGCTGTCTTTGTTTCCTCTTCTTAATTATTAATAAAAGGCAAGAGGAAGAAAGATCCTCCAGGGACCCTTTTTTACCTTGCTTCTCCTGGAACATAATTTCTTAAATTCAGGAATAAAGGAGCATTTTTCTTAAATTTATTGGCAATGCATGAACAAAACTCCATTGTGTTTATGATAGAAAAACCAAATTGTTGAGTCATTTCAGCTTTCATTGTTTCTGCAATAACAAGAGGAAATCTTGTTGTTTATGCCTTTTTTATTCATTATCATGGTTTTACCTACAGAAATATATTGAGCCTTGCTCTGAAGAAAGCCCTGATGAGGGAAGGGTGAGAATGGTCCAGTGCTCTTAGAATTCCCTCTGATGGAGCCACCACAGCACTCAACATTCAAGCATAAAATAAGGAGTACACAGCCTCTCTTAGCTAAGTATGATGTAAAGAGTAGCAAAATGGATAATTACTGTGAATTAATCAGTTGAGAGGGAAGAGGAGACCTGTTTTGTGTGACCAGATTTACATGGTCCTCCTGGCACTCAAGGTCACCCAGAAACTCAGAGACATTAGATTATCCTTTTTCTTCCAATACCTCAATTTAATTGGTTTAATCATATGAGCAGAGAGATGGGAAGATGGTTTGGAAAAGGATAAAAATGAATATGGATTGCAGAGTTTCTAACAATGAAATTCATTATTTAAACTCAGGATATTGAGATCTGTTAAGTTCTCCCAGTCTGAGACTGCTTGGTTCTAGTAACAAAGTCTGTATTTTTCAATAGGACTTTCTGATTCAGGAAACCCTGTCTTATCCCTTCCCTAGAAGAACATCAGTGAGTCAAATATTCCCACCTACAAAAATGATATCAAGATGATCTTCAGAAGATACAATTAGAGGGGTAGGGCAAGATGGAAGAAAGGTGAGGGGTGGAATTTAGTCACTTCTCTAGGGAAGCTGGCAAATAGCAAGGAACTGTCTGAAACAGATTTGGGGGAAATTCTGAGACTGAACACATGTTGTCTACCATTCTAGAACTGATGGAACATTTATGATCACAATGAATAATTGTAATTTTCCCAGGCCATGGATGCTGATGCTCCAACAAACTGGCATGGCAGGCTGTCAACATTCTGGTTCTCCAGGGGAAAAAGAAGAGCCTTTGCTGGAATCAAGAAGCCTGGCTCAACCAAGCTCCAACTGCAGAACTGCATAAAAAATTTTGACTGTTGAATAAGTCTTTGAACACAGATTAACCAAGAGCAAGCACAAAAGGAAGAGGGAAGATTTGTCTGTCAGAGAGGAAGTGGGATAACAACAACTACAACAACAACAACAAACAGAGGCTTTTGGAATTGGAGAAGATCCAACTCCTAATAGCCCATTAGAGTGGTGGGCATTCTCAGGTTCCAGTACTGCCCCAGGCAAAGACTGTCCCAGGAAAGAGAGGGATTAAGTCATGTCTGAGAGTAACAAGTCAGGTGAAGGAGAAAATTCTCCAAAGGGCATTTCTTTAAGTAGTCTCTACTGGGAGAAAGGATGGTAGCTTAGCCAATCTCCAATTGTGGTTTTAGTCCTGGTAGAGTGTAGATGGGGCTAACAAAAACAAAAAATACAGAGAATTTTGGAGTAGAAAAAGCTCAGAATATAGGAAATGTGCTGTGCCCAAGAAAAGGGTCACATAGTGCTGGGTACCAATTTTAGCTCTTGACTATTAACACTGGGGTCTGGGGACTGCCCCTGAAAAGATGACTCCCTTTCTCCATTCTCTCTCTTTCTTTCTCTCTCTCTCTCTCTCTCTCTCTCTCTCTCTCTCTCTCTCTCTCTCTCTCTGTCTCTCTCCCCCTTGGTCTCTCTCCCTCTCTCCCCCCTTCTTCTACCTCTACCTCTCCTTCTCCCTCTCTGTCTCCATCTTTACCCCTCTCTCCATCCCTCCCTCTCTCTCTCTCAAATATTAAACTATTCTAAGTAGCTCATGAGGGAAAGCCTCAGGAGCTGTCAATTATCAGCACTAACCCAGGCAAGGGTGGAGCTAACATAGGCTGGAGAGACAAAGTCAGGAGTCACATGGAAGAGATAATTCTCTAAAGGACTTAGTATCCCAAAGAAAAGGATGGGGGCATCTGAAGTGGTAGCCTTCCTTTAGAGAATTCAGACCACTTGTGCTGGAGAAAACAAGAATTAGCTTAAGCTTACTTCCATCATGCCCCTGGCATGGTCTGCTGAGAACTAAAGGAACTGCATTTCTTTACACAAGTGGGGAGTACTGGACTGAAAAGTGCAACTTATTGGGAAGGATAGGAAAAGCACAGACCCTAGAGACCTCACAGGAAAGTCTGAGAACATGCTGGGTCTCATGCTCAGGGAAACATGACACTTACTACACCCTACTCCTGCGATCTGGGCATGTCTGGGCTGGGAAAATCTGACCAGGGTTAAACAAATCTTTGTAGACCCTCCTTCAAAAATTGTTTCATATAGGCATGGTAATAACAAGAAAAAAAAAGAGCTGCAAGATTCTGATCAATTGCACAGAAGCTATGTTAGAGTTCTAGAATAGGTTTAAATGAATTCCAAAGGACATAGAGAGAACAATGCCAACCAACAATAAAACTCTAGGTAAAAGAGAGAAAATATCATCCAGAATAACTTAATGAAATCAGATGTGTAGACACCAGGGAAATGTTATGAGTCACAATAGGAAAACAAAGTTATGACTTAGTCAAAAGAAAAAACAAACATTTCAAACAATTACAGGAGGTTGAGATAACTAATTAAAGAGGTTGAAAAAGCATGGATGAGAGAGGCGGGGCAAGATGGCAGACTGGTGAGCTGTATGTTTTAGTTACTCCTCCAGGAAACTAGGTAGAAAGCCAGGAACTGCGTGGACTGGACATCACAGAGCAATCTGACTTTGGGCATACTTCATATAACACTCATGAAAACATGGAACTGCTGAGATCAGCGAAATCTGTAAGTTTTTGTGGCCAGGGAACCCACACCCCTCCCTGCCAGGCTCAGTCCCGTGGGAGGAGGGGCTGTCAGCTCCAGGAAGGAGAAGGGAGAACTGCAGTGGCAGCCCTTATCAGAAACTCATTCTACTGATCCAAACGCCAACCATAGATAGACTGAGAACAGACACCAGAGAATCTGAGAGCAGCCAGCCCAGCAGAGAGGAGACAGGCATAGAAAAAACAACATGAAAAACTCCAAAATAAAAGCGGAGGATTTTTGGAGTTCTGGTGAACATAGAAAGGGGAAGGGCAGAGCTTAGGCCTTGAGGCTCATATGCAAATCCCGAAGAAAAGCTGATCTCTCTGCCCTGTGGACCTTTCCTTAATGGCGCTAATTGCTATGTCTCTTAGCATTTCAATAACCCATTACATCTCTGAGGAGGGCCCTTTTTGTTTTTTAATCCTTTTTTCTTTTACTAAAAAAATTACTCTAAGAAGCCCAATACAGAAAGCTTCAAAGACTTGCAATTTGGGTAGGTCAAGACAAGAGCAGAACTAAGAGAGCTCTGAGACAAAAGGCAAGAAGCCAGTGGCTGAGAAAATTCACTAAACACCACAACTTCCCAAGAAAAGCGGGGTGTCTACTCACAGCCATCATCCTGGTGGACAGGAAACACTCCTGCCCATCGCCAGCCCCATAGCCCAGAGCTGCCCCAGACAACCCAGTGTGATGGAAGTGCTTCAAATAACAGGCACACACCACAAAACTGGGAGTGGACATTAGCTTTCCCTGTAACCTCAGCTGATTGTCCCAGAGTTGGGAAAGTGGAGCAGTGTGAATTAACAAAGCCCAATTCAGCCATCATTTCAGCAGGCTGGGAGCCTCCCTACACAGCCCAGCAGCACAGAACTGCCCTGGGGGGACGGCACTCACCTGTGACATAGCACAGTCATCCCTCAACAGAGGACCAGGGGGTGCACAGCCTGGAAGAGGGGCCCACTTGCAAGTCTCAGGAACCATATGCCAATACCAAAGACTTGTGGGTCAGTGGCAGAGACAAACTGTGGCAGGACTGAACTGAAGGATTAGACTATTGCAGCAGGTTTAAAACTCCAGGATCACCAGGGAGATTGGATTGTTAGAGCCACCCCCACTCCCTGACTGCCCAGAAACACGCCCCATATACAGGGCGGGCAACACAAACTACACAGGCAAGCTTGGTAAACCAATTGGAACCCACAAGACTCACTCCCCCACTCACCACAAAGGCTAGGCATGGGAGAACTGGCTTGTGGAGAACAGGTGGCTGGTGGACGCCACCTGCTGGTTAGTTCGAGAAAGTGTACTCCACGAAGCTGTAGATCTGATAAATTAGAGATAAGGACTTCAATTGGTCTACAAATCCTAAAAGAACCCTATCAAGTTCAGCAAATGCCACGAGGCCAAAAACAACAGAAAATTATAAAGCATATGAAAAAATCAGACGATATGGATAACCCAAGCCCAAGCACCCAAATCAAAAGATCAGAAGAGACACATCACCTAGAGCAGCTACTCAAAGAACTAAAGATGAACAATGAGACCATAGTATGTGATACAAAGGATATCAAGAAGACCCTAGAAGAGCATAAAGAAGACATTGCAAGACTAAATAAAAAAATAGATGATTTTAAGGAAATTAAAGAAACTGTTGACCAAATTAAAAAAGATTCTGGACACTCATAGTACAAGACTAGAGGAAGTTGAACAACGAGTCAGTGACCTGGAAGATGACAGAATGGGAAATGAAAGCATAAAAGAAAGAATGGGAAAAAAAAATGGAAAAAATCGAAACGGACCTCATGGATATGATAGGTAATATGAAACGTCCGAATATAAGAGTCATTGGTGTTCCAGAAGGGGAAGAAAAGGGTAAAGGTCTAGGAAGAGTATTCAAAGAAATTGTTGGGGAAAACTTCCCAAATCTTCTAAACAACAGAAATACACAAATCATAAATTCTCAGCAAACTCCACATAGAATAAATCCAAATAAACCCACTCCGAGACATATTCTGATCACACTGTCAAACACGGAAGAGAAGGAGCAAGTTCTGAAAGCAGCAAGAGAAAAGCAATTCACCACATACAAAGGAAACAGCATAAGACTAAGTAGTGACTACTCAGCAGCCACCATGGAGGCGAGAAGGCAGTGGCATGATATATTTAAAATTATGAGTGAGAAAAATTTCCAACCAAGAATACTTTATCCAGCAAAGCTCTCCTTCAAATTTGAGGGAGAGCTTAAATTTTTCACAGACAAACAAATGCTGAGAGAATTTTCTAGCAAGAGACCTGCCCTAATGGAGATACTAAAGGGAGCCCTACAGACAGAGAAACAAAGAAAGGACAGAGAGACTTGGAGAAAGGTTCAGTACTAAAGAGATTTGGTACAGGTACAATAAAGGATATTAATAGAAAGAGGGGAAAAATATGACAAACATAAACCAAAGGATAAGATGGCTGATTAAAGAAATGCCTTCACGGTTATAACATTGAATGTAAATGAATTAAACTCCCCAATTAAAGATATAGATTCACAGAATGTATCAAAAAAAATGAACCATCAATATGTTGCATACAAGAGACTCATCTTAGACACAGGGACACAAAGAAATTGAAAGTGAAAGGATGGAAAAAAATATTTCATGCAAGCTACAGCCAAAAGAAAGCAGGTGTAGCAATATTAATCTCAGATAAAATAGACTTTAAATGCAGGGATGTTTTGAGAGACAAAGAAGGCCACTACATACTAATAAAAGGGGCAATTCAACAAGCAGAAATAACAATCGTAAGTGTCTATGCACCCAATCAAGGTGCTACAAAATACGTGGGAGAAACACTGGCAAAACAAAAGGAAGCAATTGATGTTTCCACAATAATTGTGGGAGACTTCAACACATCACTCTCTCCTATAGATAGATCAACCAGACAGAAGACCAATAAGGAAACTGAAAACCTAAACAATCTGATAAATGAATTAGATTTAACAGACATATACAGGACATTACATCCCAAATCACCAGGATACACATACTTTTCTAGTGCTCATGGAACTTTCTCCAGAATAGATCATTTGCTGGGACATAAAACAAGCCTCAATAAATTTAAAAAGATTGAAATTATTCAAAGCACATTCTCTGACCACAATGGAATACAATTAGAAGTCAATAACCATCAGAGACTTAGAAAATTCACAAATACCTGGAGGTTAAACAACACACTCCTAAACAATCAGTGGGTTAAAGAAGAAATAGCAAGAGAAATTGCTAAATATATAGAAATGAATGAAAATGAGAACACAACATACCAAAACTTATGGGATGCAGCAAAAGCAGTGCTAAGGGGGAAATTTATAGCACTAAACTCATATATTAAAGAGGAAGAAAGAGCCAAAATCAAAGAACTAATGGATCAACTGAAGAAGCTAGAAAATGAACAGCAAACCAATCCTAAACCAAGTAGAAGAAAAGAAATAACAAGGATTAAAGCAGAAATAAATGACATAGAGAACAAAAAAGCAATAGAGAGGATAAATATTACCAGAAGTTGGTTCTTTGTGAAGCTCAACAAGATTGACAAGCCCCTAGCTAGACTCACAAAATCAAAAAGAGAGTAGACCCATATAAACAAAATAATGAATGAAAAAGGTGACATAACTGCAGATCCTGAAGAAATTAAAAAAAAAATTGTAAGAGGATACTATGGACAACTGTATGGCAACAAGCTGGAATAATGTAGAGGTAATGGACAATTTGCTGGAAACATATGAACAACCTAGACTGACCAGAGAAGAAATAGAAGACCTCAGTCAACCCATCACAAGCAAAGAGATCCAATCAGTCATCAAAAATCTTCCCACAAATAAATGCCCAGGGCCAGATGGCTTCACAGGGGAATTCTACCAAACTTTCCAGAAAGAACTGACACCAATCTTACTCAAACTCTTTCAAAACATTGAAGAAAATGGAACACTACCTAACTCACTTTATGAAGCTAACATAAATCTAATACCAAAACCAGGCAAAGATGCTACAAAAAAGGAAAACTACCGGCCAATCTCCCTAATGAATATAGATGCAAAAATCCTCAACAAAATACTTGCAAATCGAATCCAAAGACACATTAAAAAAATCATACACCATGACCAAGTGGGGTTCATTCCAGGCATGCAAGGATGGTTCAACATAAGAAAATCAATCAATGTATTACAACACATTAAAAATTCAAAAGGGAAAAATCAAATGATCATCTCAATAGATGCTGAAGAAGCATTTGACAAAATCCAACATCCGTTTTTGATAAAAATACTTCAAAAGGTAGGAATTGAAGGAAACTTCCTCAATATGATAAAGAGCATATATGAAAAACCCACAGCCAGCATAGTACTCAATGGTGAGAGACTGAAAGTCTTCCCTCTAAGATCAGGAACAAGACAAGGATGCCCGCTGTCACCAATGTTATTCAACATTGTGCTGGAAGTGCTAGCCAGGGCAATCTGGCAAGACAAAGAAATAAAAGGCATCCCAATTGGAAAAAAAGAAGTAAAACTGTCATTGTTTGCAGGTGATATGATCTTATATCTAGATAACCCTGAGAAATTGACGATACAGCTACTAAAGCTAATAAACAAATTTAGCAAAGTAGCGGGATACAAGATTAATGCGCATAAGTCAGTAATGTTTCTATATGCTAGAAATGAACAACTTGAAGAGACACTCAAGAAAAAGACACCATTTTCAATAGCAACTAAAAAAATCAAGTACCTAGGAATAAACATAACCAAAGATGTAAAAGACCTATACAAAGAAAACTACATAACTCTACTAAAAGAAATAGAAGGGGACCTTAAAAGATGGAAAAAATATTCCATGTTCATGGATAGGAAGGCTAAATGTCATTAAGATGTCAATTCTACCCAAACTCATCTACAGATTCAATGCAATCCCAATCAAAATCCCAACAACCTACTTTGCAGACTTGGAAAAGCTAGTTATCAAATTTATTTGGAAAGGGAAGATGCCTCGAATTGCTAAAGACACTCTAAAAAAGAAAAACAAAGTGGGAGGACTTACACTCCCTGATTTTGAAGCTTATTATAAAGCCACAGTTGTCAAAACAGCATGGTATTGGCACAAAGATAGACATATAGATCAATGGAATCGAATTGAGAATTCAGAGATAGACCCTCAGATCTATGGCCGACTGATCTTTGATAAGGCCCCCAAAGTCACTGAACTGAGTCATAATGGTCTTTTCAACAAATGGGGCTGGGAGAGTTGGATATCCATATCCAAAAGAGTGAAAGAGGACCCCTACCTCACCCCCTACACAAAAATTAACTCAAAATGGACCAAAGATCTCAATATAAAAGAAAGTACCATAAAACTCCTAGAAGATAATGTAGGACAAACATCTTCAAGACCTTGTATTAGGTGGCCACTTCCTAGACTTTACACCCAAAGCACAAGCAACAAAAGAAAAAATAGATAAATGGGAACTCCTCAAGCTTAGAAGTTTCTGCACCTCAAAGGAATTTCTCAAAAAGGTAAAGAGGCAGCCAACTCAATGGGAAAAAATTTTTGGAAACCACGTATATGACAAAAGACTGATATCTTGCATATATAAAGAAATCCTACAACTCAATGACAATAGTACAGACAGCCCAAATATAAAATGGGTGAAAGATATGAAAAGACAGTTCTCTGAAGAGGAAATACAAATGGCCAAGAAACACATGAAAAAATGTTCAGCTTCACTAGCTATTAGAGAGATGTAAATTAAGACCACAATGAGATACCATCTCACACCGATTAGATTGGCTGCCATTAAACAAACAGGAAACTACAAATGCTGGAGGGGATGTGGAGAAATTGGAAATCTTATACATTGTTGGTGGGACTGTATAATGGTTCAGCCACTCTGGAAGTCAGTCTGGCAGTTCCTTAGAAAACTAGATATAGAGTTACCATTCGATCCAGCGATTGCACTTCTCGGCATATACACAGAAGATTGGAAAACAGTGACATGAACAGATATCTGCACGCCAATGTTCATAGCGGCATTATTCACAATTGCCAAGAGATGGAAATAACCCAAATGTCCTTCAACAGATGAGTGGATAAAGAAAATGTGGCATATACACACGATGGAATACTACACGGCAGTAAGAAGGAACGATCTTGTGAAACATATGACAACATGGATGAACCTTGAAGACATAATGCTGAGCGAAATAAGCCAGGCACAAAAAGAGAAATATTATATGCTACCACTAATGTGAACTTTGAAAAATGTAAAACAAATGGTTTATAATGTAGAATGTAGGGGAACTAGCAATAGAGAGCAATTAAGGAAGGGGGAACAATAATCCAAGAAGAACAGATAAGCTATTTAACGTTCTGGGGATGCCCAGGAATGACTATGGTCTGTTAATTTCTGATGGATATAGTAGGAACAAGTTCACAGAAATGTTGCTATATTAGGTAACTTTCTTGGGGTAAAGTAGGAACAGGTTGGAAGTAAAGCAGTTATCTTAGGTCAGTTGTCTTTTTCTTACTCCCTTGTTATGGTGTACTTGAAATGTTCTTTTATTGTATGTTTTTTTTATTTTTTTTTTCATACAGTTGATTAAAAAAAGAAAGGAAAGTTAAAAAAAAAAAAAAGAAAAAGAAGGAAAAAAATATGTAGTGCCCCCTTGAGGAGCCTGTGGAGAATGCAGGGGTATTGGCCTACCCCACCTCGATGGTTGCTAACATGACCACAAACATAGGGGACTGGTGGTTTGATGGGTTGAGCCCTCCACCATAGATTTTACCCTTGGGAAGATGGTTGCTGCAAAGGAGAGCCTAGGCCTCCCTATGATTGTGCCTAAGAGCCTCCTCCTGAATGCCTCTTTGTTGCTCAGATGTGGCCCTCTCTCTCTACCTAAGCCAACTTGAAAGGTGAAATCACTGCCCTCCCCCCTACGTGGGATCAGATACCCAGGGGAATGAATCTCCCTGGCAACGTGGAATATGACTCCTGGGGAGGAATGTAGACCTGGCATCATGGGACGGAGAACATCTTCTTGACCAAAATGGGGATGTGAAAGGAAATGAAATAAGCTTCAGTGGCAGAGAGATTCCAAAAGGAACTGAGGGGTCACTCTGGTGGGCACTCTTACGCACACTTTAGATAACTCTTTTTAGGTTCTAAAGAATTGGGGTAGCTGGTGGTGGATACCTGAAACTATCAAACTACAACACAGAACCCATGAATCTCAAAGACAATTGTATAAAAATGTAGCTTATGAGGGATGACAATGGGATTGGGAAAGCCATAAGGACCACACTCCACTTTGTATAGTTTATGGATGGATGAGTAGAAAAATAGGGGAAGGAAACAAACAAACAAACAGACAAAGGTACCCAGTGTTCTTTTTTTACTTCAATTGCTCTTTTTCACTTTAATTATTATTCTCGTTATTTTTGTGTGTGCTAATGAAGGTGTCAGGGATTGATTTAGGTGATGAACGTACAACTATGTAATGGTACTGTAAACAATCGAATGTACGATTTGTTTTGTATGACTGTGTGGTATGTGAATATATCTCAATAAAAAGAAGATTAAAAAAAATGAAAAAGCATGGATAATGTCATTCAAAAATCATATCAATGAGTTGAGGGAAGATATGTCAAAAGAAATCAAGGATATAAAGCAGAGACTGGGTGAATGTAAAGAGGAACTCAAAAGTTTGAAAAAACAAATAGCATAACTTATGGAAATTAAATTCACTTTAAGAGAGATGAAAAACACAATGAGATCCAGAACAGCAGATTTTAAGGAACACAAGATAAGATTAATGAACTAGAGAGGACCACTTTTTATATCCTATATGCAAAAGAACAGATGGGGAAAGAATGGAAAAATTTGACCAGGGTCACAGGAAATTGAATGACAACATGAAGCACATGAATATACATTTCATGGGTGCCTCATTAAAGTAAGAGTTGGAAAAGGAGGCAGAAGCAGTGATGGAGGAAAGAGTCACTGAAAATTTTTCATCTCTTATAAAAGACATAAAATTACAGATCCAAGAAGTACAGTATAATCAAAACAAAATAGATCTGATTAGACCAACTCTAAGGCACTAATTTGGTTGTAAAATGAGAAAGACAGAGAGGTAATTCTGAAAGCACCAAGAAAAAAGCAATCTAACACATAAAACAGAAGCCATGTTTGGAATCCTAAACATAAATCATGGAGTTCAGAAAGAAGTGACATGATATGTTTAAGTTACTAACAAAGAAAAACTGTTATCCAAGAATTCTATATCCAGCAAAACATTTCTTCACAAAGAAAGGAGAGGTTAAAATACTTTCAAATGGTTGCTGAGAGTATATGAACAGGAGACCTGCTCTACAAGATCTACTAAAGGTTGTTCTACAGGCTTATAAGAAAGACAAGACAGAGAGTGTAGAAATGAAGTCTATCAGGAAAGGTAAAAGGAGAGAGAGAAAAAAATGAGGTATGGCATATAACATCAAAAAGACAAAGTATTAGAAGAAAGTACTGTCCTTAGAATAAAACATTCAGTGTGAGGGGATAAAAGTCCACAATAAAAAGGTATAGGCTAACAGAATGGACAAGAAAAAACAGGACCCAAATATTTGCTGTCTACAGAAGACTCACTTTGGACACAAGGGCAATAATAAGTTTAAATTGAAAGGTTGGGAAAAGATATTTCATGCAAACAACAATCAGAAAAGAGTGGGGATACCTATATTAATATCTGACAAATTAGATATCAAATGTAAAACAAAAGAGACAAAGAAGGATACTATATATTGATAAAAGGGGCAATTAATCAAGAAGACATAAGAGACATAGAGACATAACTATTTATGCACCAAGGAAGAGTGCCCCAAAATACATGAGGCACACATGGACAACACTGCAGGGAAAGTTAACACCTCTATCATAGAGATTCAATAATACACCACTCACATCAATTGATAAAACGTCTAGTCAGAGGATCAATATGAAAACAGAGATGTTGAATACTACAATCATTGAACTAGGCTTAACAGGCATTTATGGAACACAAAACCCCAGAATAGCAGGGTACAATTCTTATCTCAAGTGCTCATTGAACAATCCCCAGATTAGACCATACGCTAGGTCACAATTCAAGTCTCAGTAATTTAACAAAATATTCATATAATAAAAACACTTTCTTGGATCATAATGGAATGAAGTTTGGAAATCAAGAACAGGCAGAAGGTCAGAACATTCAAAAATATATGGAGGCTAAACAATACCCTCTGAAACAACCAATGGGTCAAGAAAGAAATTACAAGAGAAATTAGTAAATATTTTGACACCAATGAAAATAAAGACACAACTTATTAAAAACAATGAATTACAGCAAATGAGGTGTTAAGAGGGAAACTTGTTGCTTTAAATGTGTATAATATAAAGAAGAAAAAGCAAAAATCAAAGATTAACTGTTCACGTTGAGGAACTAGAGAAACAACAGCAAACTAACACTATAGCAAACAGAAGGAAAGAAATAAAGATTAGAGCAGAAAGGCATGAAATCAAGAACACAAAAAATAGAATCACAAAACAAGAAATTGGTTCTTTGGGAAAATAAGTAAAATCACTTAAGCTCAAATCAACAACAAAATAATAGAGTCAGGATGCAAATAAATATAATCAGAAATGGAAAAGGGGACATAGACACTGACCCTGCAGAAATAAAGGAGATAATGAGAGGATACTATGAGTAACTATATGCTAATATTAGACAAATTAGATTTCAAATTCAAAACAATCAATTAGAAAAAATATGTGAGGCACACTAGACAGCTATACAAGTTAGATTAAATGGAAAAATTCCTAGAAAAACATTAGCAACCAACATTCATGCTAGAATAAATAGATGAAATCAACAAAACAATAACAAGTAAAGAGATTGAATCAGTCAGAAAAGTGCTCCCAAAAAAGAAAAGTCCAGGACCAGATGGCTTCACATGTGAAATCTACCAAGCAATCAAGAAATAATTAGTAGAAATCTTGCTCAAAGTCTTCAAACAAATGCAAGAGTGAAGAGAAGTGAAAGCTACCTAACTCATTCTATGAAGGCATCACCTTAATAACAAAGCAAGAGAAATATCCTACAAGAATAGAAAATTATAGAACAAACTCTTTAATGAAAATAGATGCAAAAATCCTCAACAAAATACTTTCAAATAGAATGCAACAAACCACTGAAAGAATTATACACCACAGCCAAGTGGAAAATATTCCAGATATATATACTGGTTCAACACAAGAAAACTAGTGTAATATGCCACATCAATGAATCATATTGGAAAAACTAAAAGATCATCTTGATTGATACAGAAAATGCAATTGACAAAATTCAACATTCTCTCATGATGAAAACTTTCAAAAAATACAGATACAATGGACATTACTCAATGATAAAGGCAAAATATGTAAAACCCTCAGCTAACATCATACTTAATGGGGAAAGGCTAAAGGATTTCCCTGTATGATTAGGAACAAGATAAGGATGCCCACTCTCACCACAGTTATTCAACATATTTCTGGAAATTTGGGCTACAGCAATTAGGCAAGAAAAAGAAATAGAAAGCATCCAAATTTGAATGGAAAATGTAAAATTTTCATAGTTTGCAGATCCTTTGATCCTATACGTAGAAAATTCTATAAAATCTACAGCAAAGCAACTAGAGTTAATAAATGAATAGAACAAAGTGGAGTTACAAGAAAACTCAAAAATCAGCAGTGATTATATACACTAATAATGAGCAATATGAGGAGGAAATTAAGAATGATATTCCATTTACAGTAGAAACCAAAACAAATATTTAGGAATATGTTTTATCAAAGCCACAGGAGAACTATACACAGGAAACTACAGGAAATTGCTAAAAAAACAAGCAAACAGAACCTAAATAATTGAAAGGACATACTGTGTTTATGGATTGGAAGACTAAAAATAATTAAGATATCAATTGTAACTAAATTGACTTATAGATTCAATGCAATACCAATTAAATTCCAGCAACTTACTTTGCAGAAATATAAATACCAATAACCAAATTTATTTGGAAAGTCAGGGTGCCCTGAGTATCCAAAAATAATTTGACAGTGAAGAATGATGTGGGAGGTTACACACTACCTAACTTTAAAGCATATTACATATCTACAATCATCAAAAATTTGTGGAACTGACATAAAGATAGATATAATGACCAACAGAATTTAATTGAGTGTTCAGAAATAGACCCTCTCATCCATGGGCAATTGTACTTTCACAGGGCGATCAAACCAATGCAACTGGGACAAAGCAGCCTCTTTAATAAATGGTGTTTGGAGAACTGGATACCTATTTCCAAAAGAATGAAAGAGGACTCCTATCTCAGACCTTATACAAAAATTAATTCAAAATGGATCAAAGACTAAAATATCAGAGCTAAGAATATAAAATTTGTAGAAGACACCATAGGCAATATCTTAAAGATCTTGTTATAGGAGGTTGTTTCCTAGACATTACACCCAAAAAGGTGACAAATAAATGAAGAAATAGACAGATGGGATGTCCTCAAAATTGCAGACTCTTGTGTGTAAAAGGTTTTTGTCAGCCAAGTAAAAAGGCAGCCTATGCAATGGGAGACAAGATTTGGAAACCATATATTAGATAATGGTTTAATATGCAGAATATATAGAAAGACCCTACAACTCAACAACAGAAAACAATCAACCCAGACATTTATAGAACACTACACCCCACAACAGTAGGGTACACATTTTTCTCAGGTGCTCATGGAACACTCTCTAGGATAGAGCACATGTTGGGCCACAAAATGTCTCAACAAATGTAAAACATTGGTATTATAGAAAACACTTTCTCATATCATAATGGTATGAAGTTGGAAATAAATAACAGGCAGAAGTCATAAAATTCACAAACATATGGAAGTTAAAGACACATTCTTATAAAACCAGGGGATGAAGGACAAATGACCATTAAAACACTACGCATAAAACCTTATGGGATGCAGGAAAAGCTGTGCTGAGAGGGAAATTTGTTGTCCTAAATGCCTATATTAAAAGAGAAAAGAGAGAAAAAAAACATGGAATTAACAGTTCACATTAAAGAACTAGAGAAAGAACAGCAAACTAACCCCAAAGAAAAGAGAAGGAAAGAAATAACAAAGATTAGAGCAGAAACAAATGAAACTGAGAGCAGGAAAACAATAGAGAGAATCAAAAAAAGCAGAAGTTTGCTCTTTGAGAAAATCAACAAAATTGATGGAACCTAGCTAGGCTAACAAAAACAAAAGAGAGAGGGGATGCAAATAAATAAAATCAGAAATGGGAAAGAAAACATTACCACTAACCATGCAGAAGTAAAGGAGATAATGAGAAGAGAAGCTGAGCAACTATATGCTAATAAACTAGAAAACTTAGACAAAATGCACAACTTCCTAGAAGGGCATAAAAACCAACATGGCTCAAGAAGAAATAGAAAGCCTCAACAAAACAAGCACAAGAGACTGAGTCAATCATCAAAAAGGAACCCCTCCAAAAAAGCCCAGGACCACATGGCTTTACATATGAATTCTATGAAGCCTTTAACAAATAATTAGTACCAATCCTGCTCAAACTCTTCAAAAAAGTTGAAGAGGAGGGAAAGCTACCTAACTCAATCTGTGAAGCAAACATCACCCTTATACCAAGTCAGACAAAGATACTACAAAAAAAGAAAATTATAGACCAGTCTATTTAATGAACATAGATGCAAAAATCCTCAACACTATACTGGCAAATTGAATCCAGTATCAGATTAAAATAATTACAGAATAGGACCAGCTGGCAATTATTCCAGGTATGCAAGGCTGGTTCAACACACAGAATATCAATAAATGTAATATACACATGAATAAATCGAAGTAAAAGTACCACATGATCATCTCAATCAATGTCAAAAAAGCTGTCAAAAAATTCAACATTCTCTCGTGATGAAAGCACTTCAAAGGATAGAAATATAAGGACACTTTCTCAATATGATCCATGCATACATGAAAAACCCACAGCTAACATCATACTCAATGGGGAAAAAACTGATAGCTTTACCACTAAGATCAGGAACAAGACAGAGATGCCCAATATCACGTGGTTATTCAACATTGTGCTGGAAGTTCTAGCTAGAGCAATTAGGCAAGAAAAAGAAATAAAATACATACATATTGGAGAGGAAGAATTAAAACTTTCACTCTTTGCAGATGACAATTCTATAGGTAGAAAATCCAGAAAAATCTATAGCAAAGCTATTATTGCTAATCAATGAATACAGTAAAGTGGCAGGCTATAAGATCAACATGAATAAATCAGTAATTTTCCTACACACAAATAATGAGCAACAGGAGGAGGAAATCAAGAAAAAACTTCATTTACAATACAAACAAAAGGATCAATTATTTAGTAATAAACAGCCATGACCACAAAAGACCTATATAGAGAAAACTAAAAGAAATTGCTAAAATAAATCAAACAGGATCTAAAAAAACAGGAAGAATGTACTGTGTTCATGGATTGGGAGAATAAATATAGTTAAGATGCCAATTCTACCTAAATTGATTTATAGATTCAATGCAGTACCAGTTAAAATCCCAACAACTTACTTTGCAGCAATAGGAAATCTAAGAACAAAATTTATTTGGAAAGACAAAGTGCCCAATATACCCAAAAATACCTTGAGAAAGAGGAACAAACTGGATGGTCTCACACTACCTGACCTTGAAAAACATTACAAAGCTACTGTGGTCAAAACAGCATGGTACTGGCATAAGGAGGGATAAACTAACCAATGGAACTGAATTCCGTGTACCTGAGTAGACCCTCACATTTATGGACCATTAATCTATGAAAAAGCAGTCAAGCAAAAGCAACTGGGACAGAGTAGCCTCTTCAATAAATGGTGTTTGGAGAACTGGATAGCCATTTCCAAAAGAATGAAAGAGGACTCCTATATCACACCTTACACAAAAAAATTAACTCAAAATGGATCAAAAACCTAAAACATTAGTGCTAAGACCATAAGACACTTAGAAGAAAATGTATGGCAAATCTTAAAGATCTTGTGTTAGTAGGTGGTTTCCTACACCTTACAATGGAAGCACAAGCAACCAAAAACAAGTAGACAATTGGGATCTCCTAAAATTAAATACAACAAAAGGACTTTCTTATAAAGTCCTTTTGTACATCAAAGGACTTTGTCAGAAAAGTAAAAATGCAGCCTATGCAATGGGAGGCAATATTTGGAAACCACATATCAGATAAAGGTTTAATATCCTGAATATATAAAGGGATCCTACAACTCAACAACAGAAAGACAAAAAACGCAATTTTAAAAATAGGCAAAAGAGATGGACAGACACATTTCTGAAGAGGAAATACAAATGGCTCAAAAACATATGGAAAAATGCTCAAACTCACTGGTCATTAGGGAAATGCAAATCAAAACCACCATAAGATATCATCTCACACCCACCAGAACAGCCAATATCCAAAAAAAAGAAAATTACTAGTTTCAGGATGTGGAGAAAAAAGGCACACTTGTTCAATTTTGGTGGGAATGTAGAATGATGCAACCACTCTGGAAGGCAGCGTGCCCGTTCCTCAGGAAGCTAAGTATAGATTTGCCATATGACTCAGCTATTCCACTGCTAGGTATACACTCATAGAAACTGAAAGTTAAGATATGAGCCGATATATGTATACCAATGTTTATAGCAGCATTATTCACAATTGCCAAGAGATGGAAACAGCCCAAATTCCATCAACAGATGAGTGGATAAACAAACTGGTTATCTACACACAATGGAATACTATGCAGCTGTAAGACAGAACAAAGTCACAGAATATATGATAACATGGATGAACATTGAGGACATTATGTTGAGTGAAGTAAGCTGGAAACAAAAGGACAAATACAGTATGGTCTCATTAATATGAACTAATATTAATGAGCAAAGATGGAGAGTTAAAAGCTGATAACACAGGCTATCAGGAGATAGAAAGATGGTAGATATCAGGCATTTGATGTTGAAGGACTACAGAATGTCCAGCAGGAATGGTAGTATAGATCTAGAAAAAGCATAATACTGCATGATGGTAGCACAATATTGTAAGTACACTGAACAAAGATATCTGTGAGTAAAGCTGAAAGGGGAGGTCTAGTGGCATGTGTGACACCAGAGGTAAAGACAGAAAATAAAGACTGGGACTTCATAACAGTAACACTGGAGTGGTCAATGATTGTGAATAAATGTACAAATATAAAAATATTTTTATGTGTGGCAGAACAAATGAATGTCAACAATGCAAGGTGTTGAAAAAGGGATGGTATTGGGAAAAGAGTATAATCAAAGGAAACTGGAGTCTATGCTCAACAGTAACATTGTAATATGCCTGCATTAAATGTAACAAATACCAAAGCTAAATGTGTATGAGAGGGGGATATAAGAGAGAGATATAGGACTCTTGGTAGTGGTGTCGGTGTCTGACCTTACTATTATATTGTATTTTATGGTATTTTGTTTTTCTTTTTATTATCTTTTTTATTGTTTAAAAAAAAAAACAGTTTTTCATGGAATCAATAAGTTTAGGTGCTGACTGTGGTGATAAATGCACAAATATGTGATGATACTGTTAACAGTTGTTTGCACACTGGATAATTGAATGGTGTGTGAATATATCTCTATAAAATTGTAGGAAAAATGTAAATAGGGTTAAAAGTGTTGGAAAAACATGGAGAGGGATGTACCTATTTACTGTTGAGGAGGCAGAATTGTATAGCCTATCAGGAGGATAGAGTGGTAGTTCTACAAGAAGCTAAATATGTGGGAGCCATAAGATCCTGCAACCTCATTATGTGGTATATATTTAGAAGATCTGAGAACAAGGACATGTATGGACATTTGCACACTGTGTATGTGGAGAGAGTATTCATGATTTGTGACAGGCAGAGGTGGCCTAAAGGCACATTAAATGAGGAACAGAATGTTGAACTGTGGCGTATGCACACAATGGAATATTTAGCAACTGTTAGAAGGAGTGAATCTGTGAGACACTCAACAAGGTGAATGGATCATGTAGACAGCATTTTGAGTGCACTATGCCAGACACAAAGACAAACATTAGAATGCCTCACCAATATGGACTAACTACAATGTTTAAACTTAGAATTGAACCTTAGAGCAGAGCTTATCAGAGGAATGCTTATTGTAATTGTCCCTATTCCTGAATTTTTATGGCTATCTCCACACTCTGAGATGTTGATCCCTTTGTGTATAACCTGATCGGTCTCTGGAACATTGGGTATCCATGTGACACCTGAAACTCAGAGATAGAACTTAGCAGACATGAATGTCAGTATTAGCATATATAGAAACAGTTTAAAAAGCTGAAAAAAGGTTCCAGAATTCAATTAGAGTTATGAATGAAGCAGATCTGCTTAGGACTAGGGCAAATCAGGAAAAGGGTAAAGGATGATACTGACTATTTTTTCAAACTTCAACTTCCATGTGAGACCAAAGGAAGAGATGTTTCTTTGGTGCAGAATCTTTATTTTCTAAGCAATTTAACTTGTCAGTCAGTTTGTTCAAACACCATAATTACATGGAGCTTTGAGTAGGAAGTGAGATCTGATAGGTTTGTATAGGTTAGTGTGAAATATTGACACATGTCAAAGTAACTTGCATAGAGAATAAAAATATACGTGCTGTACCCACTGAGGAGCTGGCAGAAAATGCAGAAGTGTTGAGCTTCCTCATGTGGGTTGTTGCTGATGTTCTCACTAACATTGAGGACTGATGGTTTGGTATGCCAAGCTCTCTGTCTTGGGGCTTTCCCTTATGAAACTCATTGCTGCAAAGGAGAGGCTAAACCTAATAATTGTGCCTAGTAGTCTCCCCATGGGTGCCTCTTTGTTGCTCAGAGGTGGCCCTTTCTCTCCAAATAAGCCAGTTCAGCAGGCAAGCTCACTGCCCTCCCCCTGTGTAGGACCTGACTCCCAGGGGTGTAAATCTCCCTGGCAACACACAATATGACTCCCAGGGATGAATATGGGCCTGAAATCATGGGATTGAGGACATCTGCTTGATCAAAAGGGGGATGCAAAATGAAATAAAATAAAATTTCAGTGGCTGAGAGATTTCAAATGGAGTCAAGAGGTCACACTGGTGGGCATTCTTACGCACTATATAGATATCCCTTTTTATGTTTTAATGTTTTGGAATAACATATTCCAGGTAGCACATGGAGGAGGGGATGGAGATGTACTGAGAGCTCCCCCACCTCTGACTTACAGGATCTCAGCCACCATCCTTTCTGTGATTCAGGGTCATGTGAGGGCATCAGTCAGTTGATTTTTCATGGGTACTTGCCTCCTGGACAATGAGTCTCCCTCAGGCCATAGTGAGCTCAACCCCTCTGCAAACATCCACTGCACATCACTACTGCTTAGAGTCTTGTATATTGTTTCACCTGAAGGAATGGAAACCATTTCACTGAGCCTTTAGTAATCCAGTGCAGCAGAACTGGATGCTTTTAGCACACCTGAGTGGGTTCATGAAGAACAGATTCCTGACTCAATATAATTGTGGTTTGAGGACACTCCCCAAGCTGTTGCTATCTTGGCCATGAGAAACCTGTGTGTTCCTTAAAGCTCTCCCTCAAGGAGAGAGTGGGAATTCCAGAATGTTCTTTCTGATATGTATGTTCCACAAGGAAAGAACAGGGTTAGGAGGCTATATATGATTTGAGAAACATTGAAAATAATTACCATCTAAGCAGAAATGCCAAACCTGTGTCAGAAGTAAATTTACTGACAGGATTACATTACATTATTCAACTGCCCAGTAACCCTTGAATATGTACAGGAAGGAAGATGTATGACTTGATGATATGTTCTCCTGACTTAGTGATTCCCTAAAAGCCATTCTAATTCATGGCAAAAATGATTGCCCACAGACTTCTCTGAATTCAGTGTGTTTGCTATGTTATGTACTGCTTCAAATTTGGGAACATATCATCAGCTTGTGGTAGAGAGGAGAAATATTTATCAGAATGTGTTTCTGAAAATTTGGAGGCCCCTGGAATTGTGGTATTTTTTATTTAATATATCCCTGGGAGTAGAAGCACATTAACCATATTCTCAAAGCTATACTTGACCCTTATCCACATCTGCCTCCCTGATCAGCTTCTTCAGCACATTTCTTGGTGGAATGAAATGACCCTGGACTAAGTGAAAGGGGGAGGAATGTATATCCCCAGTGTCCTCATACAAGGGAGCACCAGAGAAACTCCCCACTGCCCTATTATCATTACAAAGGAAAATAACTCTCATGTCCAAATCACCACTTACATAACCAGATGAAGACACAGCACACATTGACTTACGTTCAACTTCTTCCTCAGCCTTGAGTACATTTGTCTGGGACAGGTTACAATATGCTGCATTCAAAGACTGTTCATGATAGGGTCAGAAGGAAAGGGAATTTTGAGGCAAGTGGATCTAAATCTATCTATGTATGAGTGAGGACATTGAGATTGAGTTGAGTTGACATGCCCAAGTTGTGCAGTTGTGATATATCAGGAGCAGGAGCAGTTTCACTGTTCCTTGTGCAGTCATGGTGGACAGAGGTGAGGAAACACACAGGATTTCTCTGGATCCCAACTTGGATAACCCCATTAATAACAGTAATGAAACTCTGTAACATATTTGGCAACTTAATAAAATTATGAATATGAAGATAGTAATGAGCAATGACATCAGCAATGTGGAGATGGTGGAGCCAAACTCCTTTCCCTCCACTAACAATTCAGAACAGAATATGCTAAAACTAAAATTGTCATGGAAAATATACATATTATATATTCAACATATGCATTAAACACATGTACACACACAAACACACACACACACATACTACAAATATTTAATATTCCTGGGAGAAGTGGCACAATGAACACATTCCCAGAGCTGTCCTTGATCCTTGGCCAAATCTGACTCCTGACCAGCTCATTTCACACATTTGCTGCCTGCAAGTAAAGGAACCTACACTTGGTAAGGGGGCCCCACAGGAAAAGGACTGTGTTCTCCCAGGGCTCACCCAGCATCCTTCCTTGGGTGCCTCTAAGACAAGGACCTCCCCTTATCCCCTTTCATTTTAATAGAGAGCTACCTCCCTAATGCAAATCACCAGATGGGCACACAGTTGAAACCACAGCACATATATACTTAAATTCAGGTTCTACCTCTGTCTGGATATTTCCTGGGGACAATGGACCTTATCCACAAGAACATGAAAACTTGTTGGTTCTTCCTTTTCCTTATGGCAGCTCCAAAATGTGTGTGTCTGGGATTCAGATGTGAAGGTAATGGGGAAGATGAATCTGAGTACATGACTCACTATGGTTCTCCTTGTCTTCAGGTGTCCTGTCCCAGGTGCAGCTGAAGGAGTCTGGACCTGGCCTGGTGAAGCCCTCGCAGACCCTGTCCCTCACCTGCTCTATCTCTGGATTCTCTTTAACCAGCTATGGTGTGAACTGGATCCGCCAGGTTCCAGGAAAGGGGCTGGAGTGGGTTGGCTTGATAAGATATGATGGAAACACATACTTCAACCCAACTCTTCAGTCCCGACTCAGCATCACCAGGGACACCACCAAGAATGTAGTTTATTTACAACTGAGCAGCCTGAGAACCGAGGACGCAGCCATGTATTACTGTGCGAAAGACACAGTGAGAGGAAGTCAGGATGAGCCCAGACAGAAACCTCCCCTGAGGGCACAGTAGGGGCTGGGCTGAAGGGGGCACTCGTGACCACCAGGGGGTGTGCAGGGCCCATCCTCAGGAGCAGGGGCATAAAGAGACTGGGAGAAGTTTCCTGACTTTTCCTGTGATACCCTCTCCTTGCTTCACAATATGTAAACCCGAGAACTGCCTTTGCATATTTTCTAAGAAATGCTGTGATGTATCCAAGATCCAAGCAAAGTACAGATTTTAAAATGTTATTACATGTGTTTTTATATTTTTATTCCAATCTGCCCTTTATTCTATATATAACTGAAACTTTAAGCAAAACTTGTTTTCCACCTACCTTGTGAAGTTAGTTCTCTGAACTTGTCAATTTCCTGAGAAAGTCCATGAAAGGTAGATCTTCCCCACCATCTGGTAGAGCTTGTGTCCCCAGGTGGAAGTGGGAGAATGAGGAAAAACCTGGCATGGTCTCAGGGACAGCTTTTGGGGGCTTCAAATTGTTCTCTACACATGTTGTGGTATCAAGGACCAGGTCTCTTTGCTTACTTAAAATCACTTATTAATTCTCTTTCTATTGCATAAGATGATATGATTTTTACACACACATGCTGCACACAGGTTTTCAATAAAGGCATTAAAAGGACAAATTTTAAGATTAAAATAGTGGACTCAGAATGTTTATTTTTCATGTATACAAATAGTATCTCTCAAACCATTTACAATTAATCAGTGAATTTATTTTATTTTAATTTTCATTGGCGCATTAGTCAATCATTTACCTTTGTGTTCTTTTACCATGGAATTATCAAGTATTTCAATATGAAGAAAATGTAAGTGTGTCACAGACTTCTGGGAAACAGGAAGGGTCATCAGGAATAACAGTCACACTCCTAATCCTACCTGCATGACCACAGGTTTCTGCAGATGTAGCTGATATTACATCCTCTAATGGAGAACAGAGCCTCTTAGACATGTGCTCGGACATAATGTTCCAGACCATCCTGAGAGTCTGAGGATGTCTCCAGCTGCCTCCACAACACCCAGCACCTCTGAATGGGAAATAGATTTCTCCTTGGTGGACCTTGTGTTTAAGGAATGATAATTCCTGTTGCTGGTTGTTAGGGCCTATGTGCACCTACTGGGATCCAACCCAGGGGTAAGAATATCAACCCAGAACATGAGCATCACCTGTGATATAACTGGCTCTTTGTCCTTTGGACTCTCTGAATTCCAGCTTCCTGAGGAGAGGCTGGGATATGTGGGTAGGGTCAACAGTGGTGGGAACACCATCCAAACAACAGCCACTGGGTCTTACAAAAGCTTCACCAGGGACACTCCACAAACAGGAGCATTTACATGTGAGCCTCTGAGACCTGAGGACACGGGTGTGTGCAGTGCTGTTCTAGGAAACAGCAAGATCCCTGATTTAAGGCAGGAGACACAAATCTCCCCCTGCTTTGAAGACCAGAATAGATGGGCTAAGTGGTAGTTCCTCCCATGGAGCACAGAAGTCAGAAACTACAGAGGGAGGGTGGGGAGGTTCCTGCTTGAGACTCTCAGTTTCCTCCCTCCAAGAAGAGAAATTCCCCTGGAAATCTGTCCTATTCTTACTGTTCTGTTTTCTAGGTTTCCTCAGAACTTCAGCACAGGGGTATATAGTTCTTGCCCATGGTCCTTTGATTTTCACCGTCAATGGAAGCAAAGCCATTATGCAGATTGATAGTACCCAGTCAGCTCACATATCCTTCTCATACTGGATGATTTCACCATTTCTTTCTGCTCTACTTCCTTCCTCTGTTTCAAGTGACAGAAATGAGACTATGAAAGAAGGCCACTAAAAATTCATGTAGCAGTTATATTTTGTTTTTATCTTGACTAAATTTTGGGTTATGTGATCAATTCTTCTCCATCTTATTCATTACTATAACTCAATCATTATGTATTTATTTATTGCCTTCTATATGCCAAGCCCACTTCCTTATTAGAGATGAAAAAAAAAATCCTGTTCATGTGAGGATAATTATTGTGGCTATTTGAAAGAAAGAACAAAAGGATGAAAAATTTATACTCATTGCCACAAAACCTTGCTCTCTGACCTGCAGTCATTGAATATGGAACTTCCCTGGATAGCAACAAGAAATGCATAAGAATTTTATACAACCCTCCCTTCCACATGCAAATCTTCTCCTGGATGACAACTGATCTCCTCTGCTACTCAGAATCTGGTGTCTCATCTATCTAAACAGATGTTTCTGGGATTATGTGATTTATCCAAAAGAACAAGGAATCCTGTTGTTCCCTCCTATTCATGGTGGCAGAATTCAGTTGAGAGCATCTCTTAGGCATTATGAATGGTGTGAAGGGGGTGAGGTCCCTGAAGTGAGTCACTCAAAGATTTCCTGTTTGCAGGGGTCCTGTCCAAGGTGAAGCTGCAGAAATTGGACCAGGACTGCTGAATCCCTCACAGGGTCTTTCCCTCTGTTTCCTGGATCGGTGTTCTCCATCACAATCAGTGAGTATTGCTGCCAGTGGATCCTGCATCTTCCAACAGAGCTGAAGATGATGAGGTGCATCAATGCTGGTGCTGAAACAGAATAAAGCCTGTCCCTCTAGAGCTGACTCACTGACCCTGGAGACACACTCAAAAACCAGTTCTCTCTGTGGCTGAGCTCTGAGACTGATAGAGAAATGGGCATGTATGACTGTGGAAGACAAACAGTTGAAAAAGCCTCTATGAGCCCCTCAGGAAAGCTAAGATTGAAGAGCCACCTTGCAGCATCCTGCATTTTAGGCAGTTTTCTGAAATTACAAGGTAAAATGGGATTTCAAGAAACAATGGGATATGCACATGAAGTGGATTGAGATGTCCCAGTCCCACAAGTGTGACATCTCAGGGACCACATCAGTGCAGGTGATCCTTGTGCAATTGCAGTGATCAGAGGTGAGGGCTCACCTAGGTTCCACATTTCATTCCCAAATATGATGACACCACTAAAAGTAATAGTGTTGATAAACAATAAACATTTCTAGTCCCATACTATAAAATTCATATATAATTTTTTGCTGTAATTCTGAATTTGTATCCTGTGAGACTGAAGCTCATAGGAGGCAGGGCACATGCTCAGCATCACAGGGCAGAAGGGGATGGAGCTGTGATATGCAGGCTGCCACAGTGATTTCTAGCACCTCAGCCACAATCCCAGGATTCAGTGATGCAGACCTCAGGACAGCAGCTCTCAGGTGATTTTCAAGAGGCCTGATTCCTGGGCAGGGAGATGCCCTTTCGTCTCTGTAAACTCATGCTTTCTGCAAAACATTCACTTTGTGGCTAAATTGCCAAAGACCTGAATGTTATTTTCCTTGATGTAGTGGAAACCATTTTCACTGAATTCCAAATGAATTCACTAACTTTTTTTGTTCTTCTCAAGCATATTGAACTGAAGGGGTTGGCATGAGTGATGGTTAAGTTCATATTCAAAATAACTAAATTTTGATGTCAAGTTGTTTGGTCATGAGAACACTACCTGATTGTTACTGTGAAGATATTATGGAGTCGTAAAACATTACTCTGCTGATTACATCCATGGCTGATGGCATCTACAATCTACAAACCAGATGGCTTCAGCAGTGGCAGAAGCCAAATCCAAACAATTGAAGGCCTTAGAGGGAGAACTGTGATTTCAGCAGCCAGAAATAAGATTTTCTATCACTACTATAGTAAGCCACCTTCTCCTGGGGAATTCACTGAAAACTCCATCAGAGTTCCTAAGTTGTAGTCTCTCCTACAGAATGTGAATTGCCAAATTCCATGATCATGTGAGACGATTCCTATAGTAAGTCTCATAATATTGTATCATAATTAATAGTAAATATATACATTTATTTGAGATCATATAGTATGATTTCATTTGGTACTTTGTCCTTTGGAATTTGTTCTATAAACTTACTAGTTTCCAAGCCACTAATGTCTCTATTGGCATTAAAAAAGATGGCACTGACAATCTGTGGCATGAAATGGCAATAGAGATATAAAAATATCACCATTGGGGACTGCTACTAAAATGCTTATAAGGGACAAGGCTATGGGTAACAGTGTATTTGATAACTTAGAATTTTTATGGAATTAAAATGCACAATGATATTGAAAGTTTATGTCAAAATATGATGGGATATGGCTGTTAAAGGAAAACAAGAGCTCAAAAATTCAAATTCATGCCTCAAGTGCAGTGTGAAGGATATGAAAGTGAATATGTAATCTCTGAAATAAGCTCATATTTCCAGAAACCACAGACGTCACATTTCAGAAAACCTGATCCAGCATATCAATGAATGAGTTGCTAAATTACAGTGTAAATTGAATTCCTATCTTGCATGGTATATGCTGGTAAAGTGAAAGCGTTATTTGGAAGGAATGGATTTCTGAAAATTAGTGTGGGGACATATGGGCTAATTGTGATGACAGTAGGGGACATTGAAACCCTGGGGTCTACTGGGTCTCCTTTTCCATATAAACCTGTAATGCACTGCCATGAGGAATCAGCTGGGGATGTCCATCCTATATAGAAGAGCCAGCTCTCCTTCATCCATTTTTCCTGCAGTGCATGATAAAACTGTAAATTCCTCTTCTGAGGAAACAGTCTTCACACCTCCACCTGAAGAGATTAACCCTGTTTCACACATGAAAATAGAATAGAATACCCTGAGGAAATTTCCTGGCAAGGAACTGATAATACTTCTCTTGACCCAACCTACCACTTTTCTTTTGTTCCAGACCTATAACTAGACTGATGTCCCAACAGGCCTCAATATGTGAGGAGCAAAGTGTGACCCATGTGGATATGTATTACACTCCAAAATAACTGCAAATTTTTCCCAGTTATATAGATGATATCAGGAGAATATATGTGGGAATGGATTTTAAGGGTGGGGGAAAATTGTTGAAAAACTTTTAAGTAGGGTTGCCTGAATATATTGATATGTGCCCATTTGGCAGAGATTCTGGATTCAGTAGTGTAGATTGTTGGATTACAAAAGGCTCCCACATTTCTTCTGTTTGGCTGATGAGTGGAACAAAAGCTGTTAACATTTTCAGTTCCTTAGGAGACAGAACTGTGTTGGTATAATGCTAATGAGGTGATACAAAAGATGATGGGTAATGGAGAGTTAGATTGGATGTGTCAGGTAAGGCTTAATCATCTTCCCTAGGAATGTCTGGTGGACAAACCTTTCACCAAGACAGGAAGCCATAAATTTATGTGGGCAGCCCCATCATTGCTAAAGATCTCTATCATCACCTTTCCCTCTAGTTCAATTTTTACTTCAGGAATGGCTGCTACTAAACATGGATCCTTAAACACAATAGGGATGATCATATTGCAGGTGTAGAGGAGTCAAGTGGCAGCATTTAATTGCCAAAAATATGATGGGTGTGGCTATCATAATGGACAGCAGAATCAAAGCATTAATCCAAGAAACCTCATTTCCAGACCTGTGGTTTTGATTGATGAATCATATGGTACCTAGAAGTGAAAGAGATAGAAAGTCTGTTAAATTCTAACTTTGTCTATAGAGGAAAAAGAATTCTAGACCAAGTGAATCATTGTGAATTTGGAATGAAAAAAACAGAGTCATAGTCCCTCAATCAATGCCTATACGTGAGACAGTTTACAGACTCAGAACCTTTTGATTGAGGGGAGGCTGGGTCTCCTTGGTGAAGTGAATTGCTACACTGCCAAAAATTTTAATCTGTTAATCTTCCCCCCAGCCTTCCCTGAAGGGACCAATAGCCTTTTGCCAGGGTTAAAATGCATTGGGGTAAAACACATGATCAGATGTTTTGGCAATTAATTAGACACTGGATCTGAACTGATATATATTCTAGGACACCAAAAATATCACTGTGGACCATCAGTCAGATAACTACCTGAGGAAGGTCAGGTGATCAATGGAGTTTTAGTTAACTGATACTAGTGGGTTCCCCCATCTATTCTGTGGTCATTTCCCAGGTCCAGCATGCATAATTGGAAAAGACATACTCAGCACCTGGAAGAATCCTATGTTGATTCCAAGACTTGTTGAATGAGGGTTATTATTGTAGGAAAGCCCAAGTGGAAGCGACCAGAAATTCCGTTACCTAATTAAATAGTAAATCAAAACAATGACATACATGGAGGGAGGGCAGAGATTAGTGACACCATCAAGGTCTTGAAGGATTTCAACCACACCCCATTGAAACCCCTCACCATTCCTCTCTCCTATTGGCCTGTGCAGGAAACAGATATAATATGGAGGATGAGAATAGATATTTGTAAACTTAAGTAGGTGTTGACCCCATTTGCAGCTGCTATTCCAGATGTGTTATCATTGCTTTAGGAAATCAGCACTTCCCCTAGTAATTAATATGCAGCTCATGATTTGGCAAATGCTTGTATCATAACTACTAATAAAGACCCCCAAAATACTGTTTACTTTCAGCTGGCAAGGCCAGAAGTACACTTCCACTCTCCATACACAGATGAATATAAACTCTCAAACCCTTTGTCATAATCTATTCAACTAGGGACTTAATCAGGTTTGCGTTCTAGAAGATATCATCTCACTGGTGCATTATATTGATAGCATTTTGCTAACTGGACCTCATGAGCAAGAAGTAACAACTGCTCAATACCTATTGGTAAGTGATTTGCTTTTAAGATGGTGGCAGATAAATCCATCAAAAATTTAGTGTCTTTCCACCTCAGTGAAATTTCCAGGTGTCAAGTGTTGTGGGAAATTTTGAGATATACCCTCTAAGGTGACACATAAGCTATTGAATTCAGCCTCTCCTGCAACTAAAAAAGGAGTATCATGCCTTGAAGACCTCTTTGAAATTTGGAAGCAACATATTCCTCTTTGGAGTGAGCTACTATGGGACATTTACCAAATGACTCAAAATACTGCTAGATTTGAGTGGATAACAGAAAAATAGGAGCTTCTGCAAAGGTTTCAGGCTACCTTGCAAGCTGGTCTGTCATATGGGCCATATGTTCCAGAAGATCCAGTATAGCTGAAAGCATCTGTGGCAAATAGAGATGTTGTCTGTATTCTTTGGCTGTATCCTAAAGGAGATGTGATTCAAGCAGCTCCTGAAGGCACAAGTAAGTAACATGAGGAAGTGGCCCATGTGTCTCTGCTCCCTATCTAAGTACATTATATTATCTTTCTTAGTCTGTACCCAGAAACTCCTGTGTAATTCCCCACAATCAGTTGATGGAGGAAGAGAAAGCTCAGTCTGATTTAAAGACAGTTCTGCAAGATATGCAGGTACTATGTAAAAGTGAACAACTTCAGCTGGTGCATTCATTGGATTTTACTTAAGGGCATTAGTGACTAGAAATCCTGACACTGGGCAGAAGTTATAGCAGAAAACCTATGATATCATTTTGCCTGGAAGAAGTAATTTCCAGAGGTATGTATGCATTCTCATTGACGGCCTGTGGTTGGTAGTTTAGCTGGATTATTATGGATTTTGGAAGCATATTAATGGTGCCAGAGAGGTCTGTGGGAAAGATATGTGGATAGACATTTATGAATGAGTGAAAGACACAAAGGTATTGTGTCCCATGTGAATGATTGCCACAGGGTGATTCAGCAGAGAATGATTTTAACAATAAAGTCGTTTTATTGACACATTGTGTAGATTCAAGACAACCATGTTTCCCAGCCACTCCTGTCACTGCCAAAAGAGTCATGAACAAAGTATCCATGTATCCATGGTGGTAGACATGGGGGTTATGCATGGACTCAGCAATATGAGGTTATGTGCAACAAGGCTGACATGGACACAACCATGGCTGAGTGCCCCATATGCCAACAACAGAGACCAACAATCATTTTCCAATACGGCACCATTCCCAGAAATGAGCAGCCTGCTACCTAGTTGTATGTTGACTACACCGGACCATGTCCATCATGAATGGACAGCATTTTGTATTTACTGGAATACACACATACTCCGGATTCAGATTTTCCAGCCCTGCATGGAATACTCCTGCCAAAACTACCATCTGTGGATTACAGAATTTCTTATCCACAGTCATGATATTTCAGGCAGTATCACTTCTGATCAAGTAACACTTCATTACAAAAAGTGAGAGAATGGGGACATGCTTATGGAGTTCACTCTTCTCACCATGTTCACCAACTGATAGAAGGACAGAATGAGAGAATGACCTTTTAAACTCTGAATTATAAAACCATCTGCATGGCATTCCTTCCAAATATGAGACAGTGATCTCCAGGGGGCTGTATATGCTCCATATCTGCCTCTGCTCTATGGTGCTGGTTTTCCCATAGTGAGTACACAAGGGTCCAGCAATCAAGGGGAGGAAATAGGAGTGTCACCCCTCACTCTAACTACTAGTGTTTCTCTAAAAAAGAAAATTACTCCCAGTTCCTGCAACCTTTGGCTCTGTCAGCCTGAAGGTTTACTTCCAAAAGGAAGAATGCTTCCATGAGGAGACATAACAAGGATTTCAATTATCTGGGAATTAAGGCTGCCATCTGGCAATTTGCATTCATCATGATTCTGAATTAACAGGGAAAGAAGGAAATTACAGTACAGGCCAGGGTGATTAATCCTGATTATCAAAGAGAAGTAGGACCACTACTGAACAATGGAGATAAAGAAGGGTTTGCCTGAAATACAGAAGATAGCTCAGGGCATCTGTTAATACTAGCATGCCATGAGATTACAGTCAATCATAGAATGCAAACCTTCAGGAATGAAGGTTTGTGTTAGCTCACATGGAAAGAAGCCAAGACTTTCTCTGGTGCTTGATTAGGACAAAGGGAATATGGAATGTGTAATGGAAGAAAGTAGTTATAATTATGAGTTACATCCATGTGACTATTGCAAAAACAGGGTCTATTATGGTTATGAGTATGTCTTCTTTGTTTAGATATGAATATGTTTGTATAGATACATAAAGAAAATATGTTTGTTTCCATCCATGTCTCATCCTCTTATCGTATAACATAAGTTGTATTATCTTTATGTCACAACTTAAGTTACAGGATATCAAGTTTAAGAATGACTCTTCCACAAGGAAATGTACCCTCTTTTAAGAAGAGTTAGTGATTTTCTGGGTGAAAACTGGACACTTGAACTATTTTAGGCAAAATTTGGACTGTTTTGTCTAGACATTAATTATGATTTATTGGGAGGTGTATGGGAACCGTTTTGACAGTAGTTGGACTGTGAAGGCTAAGAATTTGTGTCAATTTAGCTAGGTTACGGTGTCAGTATTTTTGGTCAAGCAAGCACTGGACTGATTTTTTCTGTGAGTATATTTCTTTGATTTTAATAATGAATCAGATTATTTCATCTGTGGCTGATTATATCCACAAACAACAAGAGATTGACATCAGCAGTGAGGGAATTCAAATCTAACCAGATGAAGACCTTAAAGCGAATACTGATTACTTTTGATGAGTTGAGCAATAAGAGAAAAGAATTTCTATCTCTACTGCAGCCAACCAGATTATCCTGTAAAATTTATCATACACTTAATTGGACTTCCTGAGTTGCATGTCATGCTCAAGCCCATGTGGGCCAAATATGAAAATAAACCTATTGGTTGTTTCCCTGGAGAAAGTTTACTAATTTTTCATGGAAGCCATAGTTCAAGAAGCAAGGCAACTTTAGATTATTTAGAATATGTACAATTTCTTACTCATATACTCAATCCCAAACAGATGATATATTATATTGTAAGAGAAAAACAGTATATTTTATGTAAGGAAGGTATCTTAACAAACTGCATTTTTCCCATTTATTTTTTTTTTATTTGTATTTATCTGAAAAAGAAGGACAATACTGTACACACATTATAAGAGGTCCTGATAGGCAGAGAAATCTGTCCCTTCATGAAATCCAGCTCCATTTTGTGTTCCAAGTATGAAACACAAGAAATATTCCTCTCACTGAGCTTCCTTACATTTTTATACTACCAGAGTTGATTCCACATGAAAATCAAACCACTGAATGGAGGGTGATTTTCACACCCACTCCTCACCTTAGGTTGAAGCTCAGTTTGGAATTGATATTCTCATCTACAACAGCATCAAAATCTTGGGCTTCTTCACTCCCTTGGTAGGTGTCCTGGGTGTGTAAAAAAGATTGTTCAGGAAATTGTAACAGGGAGCAAGAGTCTGAAGGTAACTGCCTCTTATCATTCTAGTTTCTAGCTCCATTGCCTCACGTTTCTGGAGGATGTGGGCCCTAGATTTGGCAACTATCACAGTCCCTTTCATTGTCCGGGGCACTCTACATTCCTTCTAATATCTGTTATCCTAATATCTCTCTCATTTCTCCCATTTTACATTTCATACCATTATTTGTAGTCCATTTTTCTAATTTAATTAGTCACTTTGTATAATATGGTATCTGTCCTCTGTTGTATGTTTTCAAATTTATTCATTTTTTTTATTCTTTTTATTAAAATTGTGGATTCTATATTATACTGAAAGTTCTACAAGAACCTACTGGCTTTGTCCAATGCATAGTATCATCTATCATATGATACTTCTAGCCATCCCTTAGGGAATTTGGTCATCCCCTCAAGTACTCTTGATTTATTAGATACTAATGCTTCATTGACTCTGTAATTCTCATTTTCTGTTTTGGGGTTCCATCACACCCTGCATCTCCCGGTGTGCTGGTTTGAATGTATTTTGTCCCCCAAACGCCATTATCTTTGATGTAGTCTTGTGGGACAGACTTTTGGTGCTGGTTAGATTTGCTTGGAATGTGCCCCACCCAGCTGTGGGTGGTGACTTTGGTGGGATACTCCCATGGAGGCGTGACCCCACCCATTCAGGGTGGGCCTTGATCAGTGGAACCATATAAAACATGCTGACTCAAAGAGACTGAAGGGAGTGCAGCTGTGAGTGACGTTTTTAAGAGGAGCAAGCTTGCTAGAGAGGAACATCCTGGGAGAAAGCCATTTTGAAACCAGAACTTTGGAGCAGACGCCAGCTATGTGTCTTCGCAGCTAACAGAGGTTTTCTGGACGCCATTGGCCATCTCCAGTGAAGGTACCCGATTACTGATGTGTTACCTTGGACATTTTGTGGCCTTAAGACTGTAACTGTGTAGTGAAATAAACCCCCGTTTTATAAAAGCCTATCCATCTCTGGTGTTTTGCATTCTCCAGCATTAGCAAACTACAACAGATTTTGGTACCAGAGAAGTGGGGTGCTCTTGCTGCTGAGTTTGCAAATACCAAACATGTTGGAACGGCTTTTTAAATGGATAATGGGGAGTTTCTGGAAGAATTGGGAGGAGGTTGATAGAAAAGGCCTGAACTGCTCTGGAGAGACTGTTTGTGGAAATATGGACTCTAAAGATACTTCTGACGGGGACTTGAGCAGAAATGATGAATGTGTTGTTGCAAACTGGAAGAAAGGCGAACCTTGTTTTAAAGTGGCAGAGAATTTGGCAAAATTGAGTCCTGGTGTCAGATGGAAGGAAGAATTTAAAAGTGACAACCTGGAATACTTAGCTGAGGAGATCTCCAGACTACCTGTGGAGGATATACCCTGGCTTCTCCTTGCAGCTTATAGTAAAATGCGAGCGGAAAGAGATAAACTTAGAACTGAACTCTTGGGTTCAAAGAAACCAGAAGCTGATGGCTTGGAAAATTATGAGCTTCCAGGGGGTGGAATCCCAGAAGCTACAGCCCAATGTGAGGATGTTACCAAACATGGAACCCAGCCACCATTTCAGTACAAGCCAAGATTGGAGATGGAATTATCCAGAAAGGATTTGTGGAAAGTCCTATTGTCTAATGGCTTTGACCCCTGTGTGCTTCATGCAAAGCCAACAGAATTTTTGCGAGATCTTTACAGACAGAGCTGCTGCCAGTCGGGACTGGAGGAGAAAGACAAGGAACAAATTGAAGGAAAAATTTCTTCAAAGACAGAGCCATGGAGGTTGAGGTATGAAGTCAAGAGGCCTTGGGCTGGGAGAGTGGAGCAGCCCACACGCATGGAAAGGGTGAGTTTGCCCCGGAGGTTGAGGGTGGGCCTTCCACCTCGATGCTCTGGAAGAGTTGCCACCCGAGGTCCCAAAGAGGGTGGAGCACATTCCCAGGGAATTGGGGAGAGCCTGGCTGCCACCACACTGTTCTGAAGGGGTTGAGCATGTGCCCCGGAGATGGAAGGGAATCCGGGAGCAGCCCCAATGTTTGAGGAGGGTGGGGCCGAGAAGGTGGTCTCCCCAATGTGTGGGTATGTTGGAGCACTCACCTAAGCATTTGGAGAGGAAAGGGCTGCCGAAAAGGCCCTTAGGAAGGGTTAGGCTCCCGCTCTCTCAAGCCCCAAGGATGCAATGTTGTTCTGTTAATGACTCTCAGACCTTGAAATCTAATGGAGTTTGTCCTGCAGGTTTTAAGAACTGTTTTGGTCCTGTTAACCCTGTTTTCCTTACTGTTTCTCCTTATGGCAATGGAAATGTTTATCCTATGAATGTCCCTCCTTTGTGTATTGGAAGCATATAACTTGTTCTAAGTCCACAGATCCAAGCTAAAGGAAAAGTATGCCTTAGGACTGACCACGCCTATATTTGATTTTGATGGGATTTTGTACTTAACTTTTGTTACTGAAATGGTTTAAGTTTTTGTGATATTGTGATGAAATGAATGTATTTTGTATTTGGAAAGATAATGTCATTTTGGGGTCCAGGGGGTGGAATGTGCTGGTTTGAATGTATTTTGTCCCCCAAACGCCATTATCTTTGATGTAGTCTTGTGGGACAGACTTTTGGTGCTGGTTAGATTTGCTTGGAATGTGCCCCACCCAGCTGTGGGTGGTGACTTTGGTGGGATACTCCCATGGAGGCGTGACCCCACCCATTCAGGGTGGGCCTTGATCAGTGGAACCATATAAAACATGCTGACTCAAAGAGACTGAAGGGAGTGCAGCTGTGAGTGACGTTTTTAAGAGGAGCAAGCTTGCTAGAGAGGAACATCCCGGGAGAAAGCCATTTTGAAACCAGAACTTTGGAGCAGACGCCAGCCATGTGTCTTCGCAGCTAACAGAGGTTTTCCGGACGCCATTGGCCATCTCCAGTGAAGGTACCCGATTACTGATGTGTTACCTTGGACGTTTTGTGGCCTTAAGACTGTAACTGTGTAGTGAAATAAACCCCCGTTTTATAAAAGCCTATCCATCTCTGGTGTTTTGCATTCTCCAGCATTAGCAAACTACAACACCCGGTCATCTGTAATTTTCTATGTCCGTTGCCTGAACTGGATGCTGAGTTCCTGAGTAGGGCCACGATTTATCAACCACTTCATTTTCAGAACCAATTTGATCAGTCTCTGCTCTCACACAGCACACAGTGAATTTTTTATGAAGAAGATTATTTGAGAAAATTTTACATGACCAGCTGATTTCTGAGTGTAAAGAAAAATATTTGCAATGTTTTCTTTCTTGTGTTTCCATAATTAATTTTTAGAATGATAAAAAATGCAGGGTGACCATACATTAAAGGTATTGTGACAATTTTGATAAGGAAAACATGAGATTATTTACATATTGCTGCCTGTGTGTGAGTGTATAGTGAAAGAGAGTGTGCAGATAAAGACAGAAACACTACAAAAACACAAAAAATCATTATGATTACTTACTGACAATCATTTCACCATATTTCTTATCTATTTTTTTATGTCAATAGCTGTAAAGAAACTCCCAGGACTGAAATATAACATCCAAAAATCCAAATTTATATAAACTCTAGCACCTCAAATTTAACAATATATAAATAGGATTCTGAGTTTAAAACCCAGTCCTCTTTCTGGCCAAATAAAGTTTTTCTAAAGGTATCTCAGATTTCAAATAGACTCCTGAAATTACAGCCTTCAATGTGCAGTGATAGATCAGATTTCAAGCAGAAACCACATGCAGGCAGTTTTCTCAGATCCATTCCAGAGGGTATCATTCTCTGCAAAATAAAATTGACTGAAGATGCAGAGGCAGATAGAAACCTTTAACATGCTAACACATACAGGACAATGCAGACTTTTACTCTCAGAGACCATGAGGGGATTCAAGACAAGTTTGGGCTGCAATGTTTTAAACAATATTGGGCAATTAAAGCTGCAGTTTCACAAAGCTACATTGATTAAATATTACCTACACAGACTCCCAATATTCAACTGGAATTCAGCATATTCAGACAAATGTAAATTTTAACTTAACAGTGACTATTTCTTCAAGGAGGAAATATGACAATAATTTGCAGAGATAATGCCTTTACAATTTCACAGTGGTATTACTTTTGTTTCATATAGCTGTTTGCTTCTAAACCACATTGCTTCCTGCTTCCTTTCTATGGTCTTCAGTCAGGTGTAAATAAGGTCCTCAAATATGAAGACATATAATAGAACTGAATGTTTTCAAGGTATTTCAAGGGGAATAAAAGCATAATACAAGGAAAAAAACAGTCTTGCAAATATTTCAAAGAATGGATAAGTCACATGATTAAATGGGGGGAGGATGATAGTGTGAATAGTCTTTCTTGCATTTATGTCTCCCAACTTATTTTATGACAATTTAGTATTTCAAAATTTATAAGATATTTTAAATCCTTTGAAAAGTTTACCCATTGTTCTCAAGAAAGTTTCTTTTACTTTACATTGTCCCTTTGTAGTATAATAATGTGGGGATTGCCACTCCCTTATACTTATGTTACAATAATTATAAGAGTAAATGCTTTCATTTCTAGAATGATAGATCTTCTAAGCATTTATCAGGAAGCATGCAATCTAACAATGGTCAATGCCCAGGAGTGGGCAGCAGACACAGTCCTGTGTTGTAAGGACTTAAAGCCTGATGCTAATTCAGATATTACTTTCTGCCCAGCTGACTTCTGGGAAATCGCTGACTGGTGACCTCATCATCATGGGGGTCAATGTGCTGTAGAACATCTACCCAGGCCTTGGTGTGCTAAGAGACATGGTGTAGAGTGTCATGGGGCTGGCCCAGGGACATTGTGACAATACATGTTCCATAAGAGTCTCATTTCTCACTGAAAGAGTAGAAAGGGAAAATTAGGTACTCAAGAAGTACTGAGGATCAGGTTTTTTCTGGTCTAGAATGGAGGTGTCCAACCACTGTGGTGCTGCTATGCTGAGAGGTCCTAGCTGGCAACATGGATCCTGAATCCGAGGACAGAGACTTGTTTCTTGATTTATGAGTGGTGTCACTGTTTCTACCTCCTTACACTATCTCTTGACCTGTAATTATCATTAACTTCCTAGTATAAAATAGAGAATGAATGGTGAAATCACAGTCTGAGCTAGGAGGACTCCACAACAGGCATTTAATATCCCAAGAACACCAATTGCACACTTTTCCATGGAAAAAGGGTATATTATCATGGCAAACTTCTGAGATTGCACATCCTCTGGGGGATGATTTTCTTTTCCTTCATCTTCTCACTTACTCAGCTTTGTGATTCCTCTTCCCCATGCCAATGTTCCATTCTCTTCCACGATCAACCCCCTTTATCTGCACATTCTGGAAGTCATTTCCACAATTGCCAATCTTTGTATCTCCCTCACCCATTTACTCAGTTCCCTTTAAATCTCTACACCATAATATCAGCCAGCTTGACCAAAGTTAATATGTTCTCCTGCCCCATGTATCAGAAGGAACTGGTAGATTTCATTCCCCCATTGCTCCCTGATAGTGCATTTCTTAGCATTTACCCCATACAGCTCTGACATTTCTGCCTCTACATAATTATCTCATTTCTACACACTAAGCTTTTCCTGAATGAATTAATGATATAATGAACCTGGATCCTGACTGCCCCTTAATATCTAAATTCAGGCAGCATCACTGGTGATTTCAGTTTTGAAGTCAAATGTCAAATGTTGCCCATGAAACATTGCTGCCTCCCCCACTTGTTCTCATACCTCCTTTTCCTCAGGGGCATCTTGTAAAGATTCATCACCCACTTTGTGATAGTGGCAAATTCATAGGAATCCCTCTTCTCTAGAGATGTATGGCCCTGTTGCCACCCACTCATCTTTGTGATCCAGGCCACATCATCTCACAAATTGACTGCAGCTCTGATACTCCCAAGCCAGGTTTTCCTTTCTGAGTAAAACCTTGGGATTCCACATTTTCTCATGCCTGGTGATTGCTTACCACACACTCATTATAGATGTACCTTGATGTAACACTAATTTTTAAATATGTTCTTTCCCCTTAAATGAAGTCTTCTTTATGTCAACACCTTTCCATTTTATGTATGGCTATTTCAGCAAAAAGTGAAGAAAAGGCAACATGGACTATCTCAAAATGAGAAAATTCACTCTCCAATGAATAAGAATCCTGTATTTAGGTGCTTTCTCACTTGGTTAATCAAATGGTGCAGTGTCTTAGCTATTTTGTTTTTCCAGATTTCCTTACTGATATATACAGCAGGTCAGAACTGTCCTCTAGTTGTCACCCCTCATATATTGACATGACAGCAGTCCTTCATATCACATACGTCATATGGCCATATGGGAGTAGAGGAGAAATTTTGTCTGAAATGATTTTCTGTAGTACCAAGAAACCTCCAACATAAAATTTCTCCCAGCTCCCTGGTTGGAACTGTGCTGCATGATCACAGAGTCACAGATCCCCAAGAGGAGAATTTAATTGCATCAATTTTTCTGATCATTTATAACTCATGACTTGAAATGAATGCACTTCCATGAGAGGTAAATATTTGAATTATTCTGTGGTTTTGTAAGGAATGGATAATCAGAAAATGTTGCTATTTAGATCACAATATTTTCTTTTATCCTCTGTTATTTCACATTAGGGACTTGTATACAGATTTTGAATAGTGAATTTGTTAATATCTAATTTGATTTACCTCCCAACCTACATGTATAATTTCCCTGAATTTTTATTCTTGAAATTGTTTCATCTATATTCCTAATGTTGAAAGTTCACTTTTAATGGAGATTAGAGAATATGAAAATGTTGACAGTTGAATCTCCCTTATTTAGCTACAAAAAACTCTGCTGAATATTACCCAGAAACTGTGCTGTACTATTCTGCAGGATCATTCCTACATGTTTCATAATGACTCCAGAAAAAATACTCCATTCTCCTCAAATATCTGGCATCCACTTTCCCTAGTTCCCAATGATTCTTAGTTCATATTCTCCAAACTTCATAAACCAATAATATAGAACTTCCCCATCTTCTCAACATCTTTGCTTTCTCCCCCCAATCATTAGGCATGTTCATCACATGTAACCTTCAAAGGCAACTCACTTAAATCTTTATACTTTCTACTTTTTTCTATCACAAATTGTCAATATCCAATGAACCTTCTCACTAGCATTTAACACAAGGGAATCTCTGGCCATAGCCATCACCTCCAAAAATACCTTAAAGATTTTTGTCCTAGTGACCAAGTAGCTTCTTTCCTTAGGAAGAGTGGGCTCTAGCAACCCATCCACATCCAATTCATTATATGTACACCTACATGGCATCTTCACTATGTGCAGTGTCTCCCAACACTCTGTAGACCAGAACAGACCTACCTCCATCTATGATACATCAGGGCCCAGATTATTTACTGCTGTGTAAGAAGATCAACAAGATGTGGATATTAGATCCCATCTCAACCCATCTGCACTACCACAGCAGATCAGTCCATTTTTCCAGGTCCCAACCATAAGGTCCAAATTTATTATTTCAAGTAGCTCATCTTATTTCTTATTAGTTATATATAACTGAAATCAATGATGGAGATTATATATTATTTAATTCCCTTAAATATCATAGAGAAGCCAAGGTCCAATATTTTGCAATCAGGGATCTGTTTATGAAGAGATATATGTGAACAGGAATTGCAGGAAGAAATTTATTGAAATCACTCAATGTACGGGTGTGGACCAAAAGGTGGAGGCAATTGCCCTGGCCCAGTAACACAGGTGTGAGCTCTCAGGAGCAGAACCACAAGTATTCCTCGATCAATCTTTGTTGTCAGAATTCGGGACTCATAGATTCCAACAGCATGGTTCCATGAGAGGAAATGATAGTAATAAGATTGATGATAATATCTAACAGCACATGGGCCCTACTAAATATTTCACATATAAATTGACTAATGAGATCTTCACTTTGCATCTTTTCAGACTAGGGCTCTGAGAAGAAGGTGCAAATTTGGTTTCTCACAGGCAAGAGGGGATGAGACTCCTGTGTTGTCTGCCACTACTTACAAGATCACAGTCAAAAGCACATGATTATCTGGCACAGAGACTCTGTAGGGCAGTTATCAGGAGATTTATTTAAGGAGAAACTTTTCTGGTGAGAACATTTCCCTCTGACCATTTTAAACTCATTCATTCTGCAAACCATTGAGTTAGAGGCTCTAATGCTAACAAGCATGCAATAATTCTATTACTGGTCAGAGTAATTGAAACCATTTTACAGCATGGACACTTCAAAGATATGTGAGTGTATACACAAAAAACAGATGAGTCACCCTATATATTTCCAGGCAGAGATCCTTCCACTAGTGTTTCATGTTTTAGCTCTGAGCAGGATATATAATCATCTGGGTTTTCACTCACAGAGAGAATTCCAAGTACCAGGATATAATTTTAGACCCCCCACTGCATATAGGGAAGAAACAGCATCATGGATCTCTGGACATTTTGACAAAACTCTGAATGATTGCATCTAAAACAAATGTCACTCTGCCAAAAATAAATTGCTTCATGGTTTGAAATGACAAATTTTATTCCAAAGTAATGCTTGAATACATGTTACAGGGAGGCAGTTGCAAGTGAAATAACATGCACCACATTAAGAGAGTCACTCAAAGATGTGCCAATTTATGACAAAAATGTGGGTTGGTCAGGTTTCCTGAATCTATCTGATCACTATATTAAACTGCTGCCTCTAAATTTTCAAATATCCAAGGCTATAACATGACCTAACAAATAAAGGCAAAGGATCAGAGCTGTGCTTGATGCTTAGCCACAGACATCCACTGGTCTTGAAAATTCCAAACATTTTCTAACCTGTAAGAATTGGTCTGGGGCATTGTGAAAGGGGGCCCCTGAGAGAGGAGTGTGTTCTCAGGGGACAAAGACAAGTTCCTCCTCTCAGGGATACCTGCAGAGGCAGGGACCTCTGCTTATCACTTCCACCATCACATACAAATTTACCTCACACAGGAATATCACAATTCAGGTAATCTGATAAAATCCCAGCACATATTTACTCAAATTCAGCCTATTAGGACTGAGGCAAGGTGGCAGAGTAGAGAACTCCATTACTCAGTCCTTCCACCAAAGCAACTATTAAGCAGCTGTAAAGTTTGTGAGCCAGGTATTTTGAAACTCTGGATGTCAGAAGCATGGGATGAAGAGGCTGATAAATTACTATAAAGAACAGCAAATTGCTCTCAATATGTGGTGACTCCTGGCACTCATCCCCACTCGCATTGAAGAACATCTTAGTGTCTAGTCCCTGGTTAAGTCAATGATGACCCAAAGGGAATAAAAAATCTTCTTCTCCAATACAAGGGATGAGCTCAGCTGATCACTAATCATAGCTTTGGTTAGTGAATTTGGATCACTGGGGGCACTGCTTTGAGGAAAGGCTTTGTTTCAACCCTCACCAGAGAGGGGCAGGAGTGTTGGAGACTTAAAGAGGCTGTACTTACTCAGGGATACTGGAAACAGCTAGATGAAGGGCTACATTTGCTGGGCAAACCAGGAAAGCTCAGCTCTGGGTAGCAATTGGAGAAGCTTTTGGCACTTTTCATGATCCCTCCCCAGGCCCATTTTTCTGCCAGTCTATGCCCACACATGGGTGCCTGGCCCTGTTTTGGCTGAGAAAGGATGACTTTGGAATGTAATCTTGGACATGCTCCTCCTTCCAGAATTTGCCATCAATACCAAAGGAGCTTGAGACAATGAATGGGCTATAAGAGACAGTAGAGATAGAAAGTCTTGGGAAAGAGAACATAGAGGTTGAAAGTCTTGAGAAAAGACCTGCAGGCTTCAAACAACTTGGAGAGGTAGATCTATCTCCTGGGAAACAGAGTGGACAACCAAAATTCTGTAAACATGGGGAACTCAAAACCACTAACAAGTAAAATCCCAGGACAAGGGAGAGGCTCAGAAGACAGGGAAAACCCCAAACGTTGGATTTTCCTTTTGCATGCCTGCTAGAAAGGAGACTGAAACTCAATTAATTCTCTATCTTACCACCAGCTGGGTACAAAATAAAGAAAGAGACATCTCAAGGAAAAATCCCAGAGATAATATTTAAAAATATTAAAAGGTACATGATGCAAAAAGAGCACAGAAGGAGAAACAGGAAATAATGTTCCATCCACATGAAGAGGATAAAGACCCAGAAAACACCAAAGAAGATGAAAAAGTGGACATATCAGAAAAGTGTTTAAAACCATGATCTTAAAAAAGCTCAAGGAGATGATGGAATATATGTAGAAAACACCAGGAAAACAAAAAAAGTGAGCAATATAGGAGAATTAATATAAATACAGAAAATTTATAAAGGAACCAAACAAAACTAGGAGACATTAATACCACAATAAGGGCAATGGAAAAAGCATAAGAGGGTTCCAAGAGGCTCTATAGGATACTGCAGGATGTGGATATCTATTTTTATATTATTATTCCAACCAAAATCTGACACAATATTATAGCCTTATAGTGGATCACAGGGCTAAGAATCATCTCTCTTGCCTCTGAGCAGTAACAGCCACCGACAAGTTGGTTTAAGCCAACTATGACTTCGTTGTAGGTTACCGCCTCATGTCCATGTCCCAATGCTGTGCATAGGTGTCTATTTACAACACAATTTTCACCCTCTCATTTGACCACGTGTGGAGTAATGTTACTATCTCCCTCACAAATTACCAGTGCCAAACTTTAACCATGCTACCCTATTACCTTTACCCTTAAAACTATGAGGGACACCCTTAAGACTGTTGAAATGAAATCCATTCCCTAACTTGTCCTAGGCCACACTCATTGTCTACTCCTCAGTCACATGTTGATCTTAATCAATATATTGATGGCTCCTACTTCCAGAGGGCAGATCAAATTTTTAAAGCTGGATGTGCCATTACTGATCAACACAAAACCCTCAAACACAAAACCCTGCCATATATCAATTAATACCTGGTAGCAACATTGTACATTCTAATCTAGACATGCTTAACAGCAGAAAGAAATGTGTTAACATCTATAATGACTGTCACTATTACTTGGGAGTTGTACATGATTTGGGGATATTATGGAAACAGGTAGGACCTCCAAGTAAACATGGCAACAAATAGCATAGCTCACAGAAAGCTTTCTATTAACATGCCAGCTCCCTGTAATTAAGATCAAAGTCCATACCACAAAAAACTCAGGTAAAAGTTGAGGAAATAAACTGGGTGACAAACATGCTAAGCTAGCTGCCCCTTCTACAGACCCTCAAGTACAAATTTAGGTGGTATCTGAACCATGGATCTGTGTTCCCATTTATGTTTGCCACAAAGTAAGCTCTCAAAACCATGTTAAGAATAATCTCTCTCATTCATGATTTCCAATGAAATTTCATTAAGTAGCCTCATGAAAATATGATATATGAGATTCATCTGGCCCAAATAACAGCTCCTGATGTCAAAAAGATTTCATGGAGAAGGATGGATGTAGAGTTTATCCTAATGGGTATGGAGACACCAAAATGTTGATTACCCAGGTTTTGTAGTAAACTTAGGCATGTGGTTATCAGATTAAGAAGAGACAATCCCATTCAACAGAGTAAGATTTATTTCTGGGAACAAGTATGTTTAAGATAATAATTGACTTTTTTTGTTGACACTCAAACATATAGAGACCTAGGAAACAGCAGAAGCAGCAGTAGGAGTAGCAGCATTGGAATTTTGAAAGGTCCCAGTGAATCATCTGCCCTTAGGAATATGGATCTCAGCAATATGAATATTCATTTAAGCTAGACACACAGTCAAAAGCCCCTTTAAGTGAAGTCCAAAAACACACTTTGACCCTACCTGCCAATAAATATGACTTAGTTGGGTTATATCTGTAACAGAGATTCAGAAGACTCAGCAAATGAAGCACAATACAGCACAGCTGAAAGAACAAGAAATCCAGCAGAGAGTAGAGCCAATTAGGAAGTCAAAGCAAAAGAGTAAATAGCCCCTGTGGTGGTGGACATGTTCTAGGAATCCTGTGCACAACAATGTCTTTTGCCAGCCACTATTAGAAGGTTTAACTTTCCCACTTATGCTAATGGAAGAGGCACACATTTAGATTTCCTTTTCAGCTTGTCCAATGTGAGGACAAAGGGGAATTGAATGATGAAGACTAATAATAATTCAGCAGTCAAACATCAGAAATGTAAGCAATTTATTAAGTTAAACTTTTTTGCCTTGATCTGAGAAGAATACACAAAGAAAAAATTAAATTTCCTCGATGATATTTGGGTAACAGCTCTCTGAGAGACATTGCAGAGGGCCAATGTGAGCTGGGGGATCTGTGAGCCCACAATTAAAGTCTGATATTTAGGGAAGGACAAAGGGCAGTAATGTTGGGTGGAACTTTTGTGAACTGTAGTGCAGACCAAGGGAAGTCCATCAGGTACTTTGGGGCATCCTTGAACCAATGTTGCCCATCAGAGGAGTCCCATGTCTCTTAGGGACGAGCCTGCATTAGTCTCACCTCTATACTTTGGCATGGGCTTAGATTAGCCAAGAGGCTGTGTAGCTTCAGAAAATCAGGGTATGAGCACTACGTGGGCTAAATATTAGCTCACAGAATTACAACATTCAAATACAGTTGCAGTAGTTGTCAAATGAAAAAAAAAATTACCATGGTATTTATAATTTCTTCAACATAGAAACACCAAATTCACTCACAGAGCTGGTGGCTCTGAATTCAAAATGATATATTTTTTGCATGTTTTACTGTAGATGTTTGTTTCAAAGCCCCTTCATTTTTCTGCCTTCCTGTTTATGGCCTCTTGTCAATCATATCTTAATATCCTCAAATTTCATGGGATTTGTGATTTTTGATATTATTAGTGACTCAAATACTATATAATACTTTAAATTTTATAGACATATTATCCTTAGGAACATACATTTATTTCACACTGTCACTCACTGCATGATATCCTGGTGATTGTCAAGTGCTTACCTGCTATAATACTAGTAATAGTGAAATCTCTCATTTAAAGAGTTATAGTCCTTCTCAGTGCTTTTCAGATATTACCCAACCCAATCAATGCTAACACCCAGCAGAAGGCTTTGCAGTTAGATCTCTGGGACAAGAGGACTTAAACTTGGGGCTCAACACAGACATTCCTTCTTCTCCGGGTAACAACCTGGGAATATTTTGTAACCTAAGCACCATGATGTGCAAATAAGTCATTGTCCAGCTAGACACAACTTGGAGTGCAGATAAACATAGCTGGAGGTCCATGTGGGTAAATCAAGGGTGCGATACCTAGGCACACCCTGTCTTCATTTATTTCTCAATTGAAAAATGGAAGAAAGAAAAGTGAGATATTCACCATATCCTTTATTTTGGGTCCATTCTAGGACACCACAGAGGTGACCAGTCCCTCTGGTGCTTCCTTTTCTGGGACTTTCTGGCTGACAAAGCTCCTGTCTCTGGGGAGAGACCCATATTCTTTGATACTTGTGAGATATCACTGTGTCTACAACCTTATGCCAGAGTGTCTTGACCTGAGATTATCACCAATTTGTCCAAGTAAGGCAAGAAGTAAAAACACATGAAGGCAATGGTCTCAATGTAGTTCTTTATAGCAGTCATTGACTTTTCTGAAAGCATCTATTACATGCTGTTTCCATGGCCACAGAACTATTTTCCTGGTGGCCTTCTGAGCCATCATCTTCTTCAGAGTGTGCCTTTTCTTACACTGCTCTGTGCTTCATCTTCCCCAAGACATTATTTCAAGTTCTTCCACCATAAAATCTCTTCATTTTCACTTTCTAGAAGTAATTTACATTATTATCAATCTTCATATATCTTTCCCTACTTTACTCAGATCCCTGATTGTCTCCATGCTGATCCAAGCATACAGCAAGCTCCATTTGCACTTTTTGGATCGATTTCCAAGTTTCACAATGTTCATATCTCCTTCACCATCTTAATCAGACATTGTTTTTCCTTTCCTTGTAGTGAATAGACACTAGCAAACTATACTAGCCCATGTAAACATATGCACATATATTATATTACCTTCTCTGAGATCTAGATTGTATGCCAGTCTCTCTTAAGATCTATCAGGCCATCTAGTAATTCACAGACACTTCTGCATCTGAGGAACCTCAGGTCAATAGACAGCTTTGTGAGTTACAGACTTAAGAGGATCTACATTTCAGATGCCATATTTTCACCCACTGCTAGTGTTCCTCAGTTTAGTCTTCTTCCCAGTTCTAAAAGAGAGTCTAACTAATCTCCCTGTTAATATTGCTCATCCAACTTCTGGCTACTTTTCATCCTACTTCTAATTACATTCCTGTTACCAACAGTTAAACATGTAGATTATTTATTAATTTTCTGACAAATATTATTGAATACCCAGGGTATAATATGCTACATTAATACACTGTTCATAGAATCATAAATAAGAAATGGATTTTTAGAAAAAAAGTGAATTTAAATGTATCAATATATGGGTGAGGAACATGTACCCATAGCAATTGTAAATGCTTGTATACCCTGATTCTGACTGACTCCTGGGGTTCTTAGTCAGCAGTTTTTTTATCATTCATTCTTTGGTTACAACCAGGGTAAGAAGCATCATCCATAATCCTCTAATCTTCCTCATTATCCATGCAATGAAACAGCAAGTCCCATTGTTTTATCCCCTTCATGTTTGGTGAAACAGTTTATTCTTTCCATTCTTACCACCTCTACACTAGGGTCATGTATGATACCAGCAGGATGTATAAAGGATAAAAACTGGGAATGTATAACTTAGCAAAATTTAGAGTGAAAAATTATGTTAAATAAATTTACAAATATAAGAAAATTTTTTACATGGGGAGAACAAATGAATGCCACTATTACAAGGTGTTACAAATGAGATGGTATATTGAAAATGCAGTCAATGCAAACTGAGGTCTATAGTTAACAGTAACATTGTAATATTCTTCCATTAATTCTGCAAAGGCAACATACCAAAGTTAATGTCAATAAGAGTGGGATATAAGGGAGGAGTATGAGATTTTTGTTGTGGTGGTGGTTGTCTCTCGTTTTGATTTTTCATTATTCTTTATTTTTTAATGTTTTTCTCTTCTTTCTTTGTTGAAGAAATAGAAATAGTCTCAAATATATTTTGGTGGTGAAGGCAGAATTATGTGATTCTCCCAAGAGTATTTATAGTTCACTTAAGACATACTGTATGGTGTGTGCATAAAACTCTTTAAAAATATACAGAAAGATACAAGTGATGGAGAAGTTGTGGAGAGAGTGTTATAACTAGTCATTGTGGGTAGGGAAGTAGAATGGTGCAGCCCTTCAAGAGGGTAGTGTGGTGGTTCCACAGGAAGCTAAGTTTGAGTCTTACATATGATCCTGCAACCCCTTTATGTGGGGTAAGAACTGAAATCAGGGACATAAGTAGACATTTACACACAGATTTGCAAAGGATGGAGGTGGCCCAAGAGAACATTGATGGATGCATGGGTGAGACAAAATGTGGTGTACACATACAACAGAATATTCAGCAGCTGCAAGAAGGACTGAGTTCATGATGCATGCAACTATGTGAGTCAATCCTAAGGACATAATGTTGAGTGAAAAAAGCAAAAATGAAGGGACAAATATTCTAAGACCTCACTAGTATAAACTATAAAGAGCAAATGCTGATAATTGAACTTTATAGCATAGGTTATCTGTGGATAGAACTGTGACAGAGATTAGGCAATAGATGATTAAGGATTATGTAACGTTCAATAGGCTAATTGCAAGGGTTCTTAGACTGTAACCGCTTGGAGTGGTCACATCTATTCCTGAGTTTTAAATGTTATTTCTGAATTCTGAGATGCTGTGCCCCTTGTGTATAACCTGGTAGCTCCCTGGAACTTTGAGTATTTATGTGACACCTGAGATCCAGTTAGAGTTCTAAAGCTGTGAAAGTCAGCCTTATTCCATACAACAATTGTTAAAGGAGCTGAGAAAGAAATCAGGCTACAATTAGAGAAATTAGAGAAAGAAATCAGGCTACAATTGGGGCTTCTTGGATAGGACTAAGGTAAATTGGAACACAGGTTAAAGGATGATAAATACTGTATTCAAAAGTCCAACTTCTGTGTGAGACCAAAGAAGGAGAGATTTATCTGGTATGAAATTTATAAAATTTACAACTTCTGTAGTGTACTATTTAATTTGACCTGTTTGGATAGTTTATTTAAACAAAGTACTTACATGAAACCTAGAATAGGGAATGAGGTATTATTATGTACAAGCTGTTGTAATATCTCAACACATCCCAGAATATTTGGGGTGGAAAAAAGTCTTTGCAAAGACCCCTTGAGGGGCTGGTGAAAATTATGGGGCTATTAAACTTCCACATCTGGGGAATTCCTGCTATTCACTTCAGCAATAGTGCCTCCCAATTTAATAAGCCAAGCTCTTGTTACTCAAGTTTGCCTTTATGAAATTTATCTCTCCAATGCGAAACTAAGCTTACTTATAACTATGACTAATAGTCACCCCAGAGAATACTTTTTCCATTTTTTTCTGGCTCTTTTGTGGCTTAGATATGGCCTTGTTCTCTAAGCCAACTGTAAAAATTAACTCATTACCCTCCAGACCCCCCCACACACACACATGGGTCATGAGACCTAGAGATGTAAGTCTCCCTGGCAACCTGGGACATGATTCCAAAAGATGAGCCTCTCCCTGGCACCATTGTACTGAGAATGCCTTCCTGACTAAAAGGGGAAAGGGAAATGAAACAAAATAAAGTTTCAGTGGCTGAGAGATTTCAAGTAGTGTCAAGAGGTCATTATGGAGAATTTTCTTATGCATTATATACATATTCTTTAAATTTCTAGTGTATTAAAATAGCTAGAAGGAAATACCTGAAACTGTTGAACTGTAATGTGGTACCCTTGATTCTTGATGATGATTGTATTGTATACCTATATAGCTTTTATCATGTTACCATGAGATTTTGAAACCCTTGTGACTGACACTCCCTGGATCCAGTGTACTGGCAGATAAGTAATAAAATAAAGACAAAAAATACACTAGAGTAGGGTCCGAGATGGTTGATTAGGGAGAGGCTGGGCTCACATCTTTCCTTTAAAGAAAACTGGGGGACAGGCAGAAACTCTAGAATAATGGTTCTCTGGCTCTGGATATTGGGGGGAGGGCAGTGTAACATGCAGGAATGCATGGGACAAAGAGAAAGTAAAGCTATGGTGAGAGAACATGAGTATTCTCCTCAGACCTGGCTCCTGACATCCATCCCCCACCCTCAGAAAAAAGAGCTTTGGGTTTCCTTGTCCCTGGTGGAGAAGGGCTGCACACTGAGAGGGCTGTAAATGTCCACACTCCCAAGAATAGGACAGGACACAGTCTAGTAATATCCATCTTTTTGCCAGTGAATTTAGATGGCTTGATCTTGTGGTTACAACCTCCTTGTCTGGTGCTGCTACACCATTGTGTGGAATCAACAGAGCTAAGAACAGATATCCACATCTGAGAAGTTCAACATAACTCCAAATGAATAAATCTGTACAGACCCATTCCAAGGACACAATAATCAGAATTTCAAATACCAAAGATAAAGAGAGAATGCTGAAGTCAGCAATAGAAAAGCAGTTCATTACATACAAGGGATACCTGATAAGACTAAGATCTAAATTCTCAGCAGATGCTATGGAAGCAATGGCAGTGAAATGACATATTTAAGATACTGAAGGAAAAAAGTTGCAGTCCACAATTCTCTATCTAGCAAATGCTCCTTCAAAACTCAGAGAGTTTAAGATAATAACATGTAAGCACAAGCTGAGTAAATTTGTCAAAAGAGACATGAACAACAAGAAACATTAAAGGAATTACTACAGGATAAAAGGAAAGACATGAGAAAGAAGCTTGGAGGAAAGTGCACAAAGGAAGAATATCAGTGAAAGTAACAATAGGGTAGAAAGAGAGATAAGAATAAGATATGACTTATAAAATGCATAGGATAAAATGGTTGAAGTAAGCACTATCTCTACAATAATACTTTTTGAATGCTAATGGATTGAACACCCAAATCAGATGATGCAGACTGGCAGAATTGATTAAAAAAATAGGAGCCATCGATATGTAGTCTATATTAGACTTATCTTAGATGAAAGTATACATATAGGCTAAAAGTGAAATGCTGGATAAAGATATTCCATGCAAACAGAATTCAAAGCAATCTCCGAAATAGAATTGAAAATACCGGACAAAAATAGATTTTAAATGCTTAACATTATGAGGCACAAAGGACATTGTATATTAACAAAAGGGATATCAACCTAGAAAAATTACAATCAAAATATTTATGCCCCTAACCAAAAGCAGCGAAATACATGTGGGAAACACTAGCAAAACTGAAGCAATAAATAGACATATTTGAAAAATATTTGGAAACTTCAATACACCATTCCCATCAATAGATAAATGGAGAGAGAAGATCAATAAGGAAACAGAGGCTATTTATCAATTGATAAATGAACTAGACCCAAGAGACATATACAAAACAATGCATGCCAAAAGAAGTGGATACACATTCTTCACGAACACTCAGGGATTATTCCCCGGGATAGAAAAAGTAAGCATCCTGAGTAAGCTACACAATAAAAGGAAGTAGAGTTTGAGGCTAGAAGAGTTTGTTTCATGAGGTTTAGGAAAATAAGCCATCTCTATAACTTAAAAGTTCAAGTGGAAGGAGCAGGTTCTGAGGTAGGAGTTGCAAGAAGTTATCCAGAAGACCTAGCTAAGATAATGTATGAAGGGGTCTCCACTAAACAACAGAATTTTATTGCAGAGAAAACAGACTTATATTGGAAGAAGATGCCACTTAGGATTTTCATAGGTGGAGAGGAGTCAATGCATGGCTTCAAAGATTCGAAGTGCAGGCTGATTCTCTTGTTAAAGGCTAACGCATGTGTTAACATTAAGTTGAAGCCAGTGAGCATTTACCATTCCAGAAACCACAAGACCATGTTCTAAATCAACTCTGCCTGTGCTCTATAAACTAATCAACAAAGCCTGGATGAAAGTACATCTTTTTACCACATGGTTTCCTGAATATTTTAAGCCCATTGTTGAGACCTACTGCTAAGATAAAAGATTTCTTTAAATATATTACAGGTCATTGACAATGCACATGGTTACCTAAGAATTCTGATGGAGATATACATAAAATAAATGTGTTTCCATGTCTGCTAATACAACATCCTTTTTTTTATCCCATGAATCAAGGAGTCTTTTCAACTTCAATGTCTTTTTATTAAAGCAGTGCATTTTGCCAGAATACAGCTGCATAGATACTGATTTCTGTGATGGATATCAGAAATTTAAATTGAAAACATTCTAAAAAGGATTCCACATTCTAGATGCCATTAAAAACTTGCATTATTTGTGGGTGGAAGTAAAAGTTAAAAGTATAAAATGTAAATAGAGTTTGGGAGATGTTGATTCAAACCTTATGAATAACTTTCAGGGGCTCAAAACTTCAGTGCAGTATGTAACTTCAAATGTGCTGGAAATAGCAAGGAAACTAGAATTAGACTTGGAGCATAATGTGAACAAATTGAAGTGACTTATGACATATATTTAATGAACAAGGAATTGCTTCTTATTGATGAGCAATGAGATTGGTTTCTTTATAGGTAAACTACAACTGGTGAAGATGCTATGAAGACTATTGAAATGACAGCAAAGGATTCTGAGTACTACATAAATTTAGTTGATAAAAATGTGGCAGGGTTTGAGAGGATTCAATCCAATTTGAAAGAACTTCTACAGGTAAAATGCTATCAAACAATTGCATGCTAAAGATAAACAATTTGTGAAACGAAAAATCAGTCAATGCAGCAAATTTCATGTTGTCTTATTTTTGGAAATTGCTACTGTCACCCCAATGTTTAGCATCTGTTTTAGTTTGCTAATGCTGCAGAATGCAAAACACCAGAGATGGACAGGCTTTTATAAAACGGGGGTTTATCTCACTACACACTTACAGTCTTAAGGCCACAAAGCGTCCAAGGTAACACCTCAGCAATCGGGTACCTTCACTGGAGGATGGCCAATGGCGTCCAGAAAACCTCTGTTAGCTGGGAAGGCAGCTGGTGTCTGCTTCAAAGCTCTGGCCTCAAAACGGCTTTCTCCCAGGACGTTCCTCTCTAGCAAGCTTGTTCCTCTTCAAAACATCACTCCCAGCTGCACTCAGTTCATTTCCTCTCTCTGAGTCAGCTCATTTATATAGCTCCACTGATCAAGGCCCACCCCCGAATGGGTGGGGCCATGCCTCCATGGGAACATCTCATCAGAATGATCATTACCCACAGCTGAATGGGGCACATTCCAAGCAAATTTAACCAGCACCAAAAACGTCTGCCCTACACAAGACCACAAAGATAATGGCATTTGGGGGACACAATACACTCAAACCGGCACAGCATCCAACACCATGATCTCTTGGCAGCCTTAATCATTGAAGCAAGACATTACAACTGCAAAATGATTATGACTCATTGTAGGATCAGATGATGGCTAGAATTTATTAGAAATAAGGTATTCTTTAAGTTATGTATATTGTTTTTAGATATAGTGCTATTGCACCCTTAATATAATGCAGTATAGTGTAAACGTAACTTTAATATGTACTGGGAAACCAAAAAATTCACGGGACTTGCTTTATTGCAATATTTGTTTTATCGCTGTCATCTGGAACCAAACCAGCAATATCCTGAGTTATACATGTATTTTGTTTTGGAGATTATGCTTCTAATTTCTTGAGCTCTCTGTAGTTTAAATAGACTGGGAAACTTACTTCCCAATATGGGAAGACATGGCAAGCCTCCTTTCCAGTGGTGTACTGCCGCCATCTACTTTCAGTTGAACTTCATGTCCCTGAGCCCAAACACCATGCTATCCAACCAAACTAGAAAGTAAACTTCTATTACCGTGTATTCCTAAGTTACAGAGAGGAAGATGTCAGGAGAATTTAGATGCAACTTATAAAGTTTTTCAAAAAGATTGATTGACTTTGTGCCCTCTTGAGAATGTCTTTTCCCAAAGCAAAAGACTTTATTTTTCATAAAGTCGAAAGCATCACCTTTTTCTATTTTAATCATGTTTTTGTTTTTGGATATAAGTACTCATTTTCAAACCCAAGTAAAATTATATATTCTTCTATGCTATCTACAGGAGTTACAGATTCATATGTTTTATATTTATGTATGTATACATTTTGAGTTAATTTTGGGGGAAAGTATAAAGTCTGTGACTAGTTTACTTGTATTTGAGGGTTTAATGTTTCTATTATCATTTTTGAAAATACTAGTCTTTGTCCACTGAGTTGCATTGTGCCTTGTCAAACATTAGCTGAATGTGTTTATGTGGGTCCAATCTTTGGCTCTCTATTCTATTTTGTTTTTCTCCAAATAGAATCCTTCATAAACACTACAGAGCCCTGATTAATGTAGCTTTATACTGAATATTGAAATCAGGTGGGGTGAGCTCGGAAAATTCGTTTTTGTTCTTCTGGCCTGTGTTGGATATACTAGGTGTCTAGCATTTCCATATAAAATTTAGAATAAATTTGTCTGTTCTTTTAAATAGCTGCTCAGATTTTATCAGGACTCTGTTGCAGCTATAACTCAAGTTATACAGAATTGACATCTTAAAAATATTGAGTCTTCCAACACATGAACATGTTTAACTCATGAATATTTTGTCATTTTGTATGGACATAAATTCTATATATATATTTGTTAGAGCAATACCTGTTTAATTTTTTGGTGCTGCGTTATTTTGCTATGGCTGCAGTATAAAATGCCACAATCAGGTGGCTTAAAACAATAGTTTTTGAGGCAAGAAATGTGAAATCAATGTGCTGGCAAGCTTATGCTTCCTTTGACGACTTTAGGGAAGAATGTGTTTCTGGCTTCAGGTGCTGGCTTGTCAGGAATTCATGACATTCTGAGCTTAACTGCAACATGGTGCACACACATCTATCTGTGTCAAATCTTCCTCTTCTTTTAAGAATACCAAACAAAATTGATTACACCTGTACAAACTCATTCTAACTTGCCTAACCCTGTGTGTATTGACCCTAAATCTAAAATAAGATCATATTCATATATATTGGGAGTTGACTTCAACATGTATTTTGGGTGACGAAATGCAATCTATTACTGGTGGTATTATTAATAGTTTGTTTTTCCCAATTTTAATTGTTGCTTTTATGTACAGAAACAATTGTCATTTGTGTATTAATATTTTTTGTTGCGACACTGCTAATCTTGCTATTTTTCATTAATACCTGGAGATTTTTGTGAATACATTGGGATTTTCTATATAGATAATTGTGTTAGATATGAATAAAGATACTTTTACTTCTCCTTCCCCAGTATATACACTTTGCTTCTTTTTCCTGTCTCATTGTACTAAGTCTCCCAGTAAGATATTGAGTAGGAGTGGTTAGAGTGTACCTTCTTCCTGAATTATGGGCAAAGTGTACAGTTTCTCACATCTATATAGAGTGTGTGTTTTTTTGTTTTGTTTTGTTTAGATGTTCCTTATCAATTTGAGAAAATTTTCTCTATATCTTGCTTGCTGAGAAATATTATCATGAATGACTGGATTTTGTTAATTTTTTTCTGAACCTCTTTATAAGATTATATAACTTTTCTTCTTTAACCTGTTTCTGTGAGAGATTACATTAATTGATTTTCAAAAGATAAAATTTCTTTCAATTAATTCAAACTGTCCTTTTATAACTACAGATTTATGCATCTATGTTCATGAGGGATATTTGTCTGCAGTATTCCTTTCTTATAACTTCTGTTTCTGGTTTGGGTTTAGGGAAATCCTGGCATCATAGAAGGGTAACCCTGCTTTCATTTTCAGGAAGATATTATGGAAAATTGATACTATTTCTCCCTTCATGGCTTCGTAGAATTCACTTGTGATAACATCTGCACATGGTTCTCTCTTATTTGAGGGATTATTAAATATTGATTCAATTTCTTTAATAGCCTGTTAAGAATATCTATATTTCTGTGACTGAATATTTGCAGTGTGTGACTGTCCAGGGACTGTTTCCTGTGATTCCATTTATCAAAATTACATGGACAAGATGTTCAAATATTCCTTTATTAGCATTTTGATATCCATGGATAAATATTGATGATTCCTCTTTCATTTCTGCTATAGGTAATTATGTTGTCTGTTGTTGAGGCCATCTATATGTTTATCAGCTTTATCAACATTTTCAGAAAACCAGCCTTGTGTTTTACTAATTTAGTATATTGTTTCCTATTTCATATCTGTTTTATTTTTATTATTTATATATTTCTGTTTGCTTTAGACTTAGATTGTTCTTTCTCTATTTTATGAAGGTGGAAGTTTTGATTATAGATTTTAGATCACCTTTTTTTCAGAAAATCTGCATTTAGTGCTATAAATTCTATCTAAGCATTGCTTTTGCTGCTTTTCATACTGTGATAAATTTAAGTTCAAATACTTTTTTTATTTTTCTTGAGACTTCTTTGTTCTATGTTTTGTTACATCTTTGTTTAATATCCAAATATTTCAGAGTTGTCCAGCTGTCTTTCAGCTATTAAACTGCTTAATTCCATTGTGTTCTGAGAACTTTGTAAGATTTCTATTTACATTTGTTGAAGTGAGCTTTATGACCCAGATTATAGTCTATTATAGATCCTATAGCTAATGGCCCATGACATGTGCATGGGTGACCAGGGGAACATGGGGTTTTTGTGCCATTCTGGTCTGTGTTTCCCTCTCCAGTGATATACTCACTCACTTTTTTGTCCCCAAACTAAGTCCCAATGGGAAGGATGTGAGGAAAGAGACTGGAGAGAAAAGCCTTATCAGCCATACATTAGAAGGCAGCCAAAGGATTTGCTCAGGAAACCCTGGTATTAGATGCCATGAAGCTGTTTGCCTCCCAGTGCTTTAGGAAGAACACGGGTTGAAGATGCATGCATCCACACCTGGGAGCAGGCTCGCCTACTTTTATGGAGCACAATTATATTCTCTCCTCATCCCTAGGACAGATTTTGCTTATAAGCATAAGGTGACTGACCTTATAGCTAGCATAGACACAAAGATGGAGGGGAGGCTGTGTGGGGCAAATGTTGATGCATCACCAGATCCTATAGCATATCAGCAAGCAAGAATTTTAAGGATTTAATTGTGCTCAGTGTGGGCTACACTGGTGTTCTAAATCCATCTCAGGTAGAGTTCTATGCAGGGGATCTCCATCTCAGAACTAGGGCCACCCAGACTCTGTTCTAGCACTGATTTCAGTTACCATGTTTTTATTGCTTTCCTCATGGGTAGGTTAATAATATATGTAGAGAGAGGCTCATTCTCATGAGAATATTGATAAAACATTTCTATGAATTTTCATAAAATAATTTTTCACATGGCATTATATTCTGAATTTCAATTTCAATTGATTATGAAGGACAACAAAGAGAAAGTTGAAGTTGTAAAATAGTAATATTTCCTGGGCCATTGCAATCCTTTGGGAGAACTCATAATGTGTTAAATCTGTTATATAGGAGATTGGACCAAATTTGGTTTCAGTAATGCCTGTGAGTTGTGAGATTGATGAGTATGAGTTGCAGTGAGAGAAGCTGCCCCATCAGGGTCCTAGTTTTCTGGGTTTGTTGAGGAAGTGGACATTGGGTCTTTCACTGTGAGAATGGAGAATGATGAATGATTCATGAAAATGGAGGCAATGGAGGATTTGGATTTTGAAAAGTCTGAGCTTGTGAAATTGGAATATTTAGTTAGTTGTTTTGTAGGTAATTGGATTGATAATACTGAATTAGAAGTATAAATGTAGCCACCAGTGTTGTTATTTTGATTTCATCAAAGCATTCAGGTGGAGAACATACCATGTGAGGAAAGAAATAAATAATGCACCTAAGATATCTATTTATTCTTGGTAAATTAAATGCTGGGAAAATAACTAAAATATCACAGAGGCCAGCGGCAGCACTGAGATGCTTCCCAAGCTTGAAGTGAGCTGCCAGCATTGCCACCCACCCTCCTGGCCTTGCGTGGCTACCTTGCTACCTTAGCCTGCCAGAGCTCTTGGTAGGAGGGTGGTGGATGCCAGTCTCTTATGGTGGCAGCTCTGTGGGGCCTGGCTGTTGGGCACTCACCTAAGACCCCCATCATTGTTTACTGGTTCTTCTGTAAGGGAATGACCTGCACACTGCTCTGGTAGCTGCACATCAATTTCCTATACCTCTACATGGTGGCTTCCATGATGCTCACCATCTGCCTGCAGGTTCATAGTGAGATCCATTGAACATCTTCCTCTGGCTGTGACAGATGCATGTGCTCAGGCTCCATGTATTCAAAGTATTCAAAATATTCAAAATAGGAGGAATGGAAGAGGAGCCTAGATAGCCACCTCCACACTGAAAATGTTGTGGAAGGAGAGGACTTGAACACCGTCTTACATGGGCCTGATCACAGAACATGGAAGGAGAGTCTTTCAGACATGACTTTCTGGGTGAATAAAGCTGTAGTGCATGACACTGGAAACTCACAAAATGAGGAGTTATCATTGGAAATGAAAAAGCTTCTGAGTGAGATTTACCTCTTGCTTTTCAATGGCAACAAAATGCTTCTATATTTGAGAGGCTCACTAAGAAGAAATTCAGATTCAGCAGCTGCACAGAACACAGATACATGACTGTCCTGCCTCCTGTGGAAGATTTCTTTGCCACAGTGTTGCCTCCAGCCCACCAGGTTCTGTCAGGGGTCACTGACAGCATCAGAGAAGGGTTCTGCTGGCTGTTACACCTACACTGTCATCAGAAGCCGAATATGCTGTAGATGGAAATGAGAATTTTTGTGGATGAACTGCAAAGTGCTAATCCAAGAGCTCATGGAGCTAGTAATTGCAGTGTCATCTGCACATCATCAGATGCACGTTTTACAATTGGAAACATTGTTTTCTATTCTATTGTTTACTCTGAAAACCTGGGCTTTGAAGAGTCAAAGAAAACATATTTTGTATTATCACTCAGGAGTTCTTCAAGACACGTGAACAGTGTTGCAGAAACGATGGAATGCAGGCCAGGCAGCTCCAACTCTGAGTCCATCCCCTCAAGGAAAACAATTTGCAGCTCATCCACAAAAATTCCCATTTCTAAATGCAGCAGATTCAGCCATTTTCCTATTTAGGCTTTGAATATCTTCTTATTCTTTGATCTGTAGTATCCATCAATGCCTAATTTTATTTTTATTCAATTTTTATGTTGTACCATGTTGAGTGACTTCTCAACTCCACATGGATATATTTTTCATTTATCATTGTTACCTTGATGTTAAAATTTAATATTCTAAATATAAAGCAATCATGTGTTTTGATACCAAAATAGCTTCAATAGCATGCAAACTTAGTTTTCCTGTAGCTTTCTGTCCCATTACCATTTTTGTACTTGTTACCTCATATCTTTGTACACTGTATGTCCAAAAGTATGAATTTACCTGACTTTTTGTGCTTCTGATGTTAGCACCTGTAGGAAGTAAGTTACATACCAAACAATATGCTACAATAATACTTGCATTTATACTTACACAGACACTTAACTTTTCATAAATTTGTAATTGTTATGCTGCTTTGAACCACTGTTCAGTTCTCTTTTCTTTGAGTCTGAATAACTCCCTTTAGGATTGCTTGTAGGGCAAGTCTAGTGGTGATGAACTCAGTCAGCTTTTATTTAACTGAGACTATCTTAATCTCTCCCTAATTTTAGAAAGAGAGTCTTGCTGGAGATAACATTTGGGACTGATAATTGTTTTATTTCAGGAAATTAAGTATTTCCAACCACTGCTTTCCTGCTCCCCATGAATTCTGTTGAGAAATCAACCCTGAATCCAACTGGGATTCCTTTGTACATAACATATTACTTTGCTCTTAGAGCTTTCAGAATTTTCTTCTTTACTTTTTCATTCAATAGTGTGATCAGCATAGGATTGGGTGTGTTTTTATTCATGTTTATATTGTTTAGTATTCTGTAGGCTTCATGGATGTGCCCATTGAAGTCTTTGAGGAAGTTTGGGATGTTCTCTGTCATTATTTCTTTGACTATTCCTCCTGTCTCTTTCAATTTTTCTTCTCCTTCTGGGACTCCCATAATGCATATATTGGTGTCCTTGATGGTGTCCCAGAGGAATCTTAGGTTATTCTCACTTTAACTAGTGGCTTTTTTCTTTCTTCTCTTCAGTTTAAGTCATTTCCAGAGTCTTGTCTTCAAGCTCATTGATACAGTCTTCTGATAGGTACAACCTGCTCTTGTGCTTTATTTTTTAATCAAAGGAAATACCAAAATGTTTTGAGAAGTACCAAGACATGTACAAAAGCATTGGTTTACCATAGGTTACAACTGTGAAATTCAAGGTATGCAAAATTCAAGCATTCAGAAAAGGTAAGTCTTAGGAGGCTTGTTAGAATACGAATTTAGTTACACTGTGGGGTCAAAGAGTGAGCCAAGTCATTAAAGCAGAAAAAATTTAAAAACTTTTCTTCAGTAACATAATTCTAATGAGATTAAAATAGACTTTAATTACTCATCTACATAAGTAATCTTAGATCAAGGAAAGTAAAAATAAGTTTTAATAACATCTGCAGGCAGCATGGTTAATTTAATAATACAAATTTCATTCACCATGCACAAATGAAAACAAGAGTTTTAAATAGCTAAATAACAGTCATGATTGTTCAAAAGGTAAGCATATTTTAGCACAATTTTGTACCACAAAAATATCTGGATAAATACCATGTAAAAGTTTAAAGAACTGTAATAAAAACCACTTCTTTGATCCCCTTTATTAGAAAGTGATCATACATAATTTCTTCTCTCAGATAAATACATCTAAAAGAAATAAATCTAAAATTAACTAGTTGAGGAATTTCTCTTTTAACCTATACTCTAAATCTTTTCACATGCAAAATATCAAAGTTGTAAGATTAGAAAGTACCTCCTCATCAATATTTCTAACTCATTTTTACACAACTCACAGATTTGGGAAGCTAAAATATTTTTGAGGAGGATTTCTTTGGAGAAAAGGCTAGAAAACTAGGATAACACAAAGAGGAGAGGATATAAACTATTTTGAAAGGCTAATTGCTCTGTTATTGTGGTTTTCAACTGCAGTAGCACTGTTTGGTTCTTTTTAAAATCTCTGTTTCTTTACTAAGAATCTCATATTGTTCATTCATTGTTTTCCTGATATCCCTTAATTTTTTCTCTATATTTTCTTTCATCCCCTTGAGCAATTTTAATTTCATTTTTCTGGCTTTTTGGTAAGTCTATATTCTTTTCTTCTTTATTGATGTCTTCTAGATTTTTATCTTCTTCTTTTGGATGGGCTATCATACCTTGTTTCATTGTTGTTTGTTTGTTAATTTGTTTTTCTCTTGTACTATTATTGCAAGCTGTATTTTCAATAATTTAATATTTCCTGATTTGTTCCCTGGGATGTCTGCTTCTTGATTTTGTTACAAGCTTGTGATATGATGTACAATTTATTGAGCTTCAGCCCTCCTATGAGGAAAGTCTGCTACTAGAGTGTGAATCCAGTGTGCAGTGTTTTCCTTGTTCCCCTGTTCAAAAGAGTGTCTTTGTCCCCTCTGTTTCCCAGGAAAGGGATTTCATCCTCCCAGGTGTTTGATACCAGCAATCCCTTACCCTAGGCAGCCTGCCTTTATGGGTCCTTATATTCTTTTATTGCCTAAAGCTTCTTTTGTTTGACAAATAAATTCTGGGAGGATGGGCATACCAGAATGGACATTCCCAAGTCGGGTGACATGGAGAACAGAGACCCCACTTGGGGCAAGGGCATCCAGTTGATGATCAAAGACCCTGGCAAGAAGTGTCACAACTACACACACAGCAATGTCTCTAACCAGGATCAAAAGTCTCAGGCTATAGGAAAGTGGCAAGAAACTTTTCTAGCCCCCAGAGAAAGAATCTTCATTACTTGAAGTGGATAGACAGCAATTCCTCTTTTTTTTAATGGAGGAGCAGAACACTATATGGCAGCTTGCTGAGAACTTGATTGATGAAGGAGAAGCCTGCTGAGCCCAGGGAGGGGCAGGAAGTGTCCTCATGCCTAACACCCACCATGGACACAAGGTTTGGGCACAGTGGGACACCCCACAACCAGACAGCACCTACTCACCAGCCCAGTGTGGAGCCTTCTCAGAAGTGGTTTCTCTCTCCATGTTCTGGCCTATAAGCAATGACAGCTGGGAACCATGTCTCATCTAAAATTCATGAATGACCCTCAACAAAACCAATCATGGTAAGCCAGTGAAGAATCCATGCCCTAGAGAAAATGTGAGATTTGAACAACATTGTTGTGAAGCCCTCACAGACCCTGTCCCTCGCCTGCTCTGTCTCAGGATTCTCCATCACCACCACTAATTACAGCTGGGAATGGATCCACCAGCCCCCAGGGAAGGGATTTCAGTGGATCAGGGAAATATGTTACGTGGGGAGTATGTACTACAGCCCATCCCTCAAGAGCCACAGCTCCATCATGATGGACACATCCAAGAACCAGTTCTCTCTGTTGCTGAGCTCCATGACTGCTGAAGATACAGCCACGTATTACTGTGCAAGAAACACAGTGGAATTAAGTCAGGGTTAGCCCAGGCTCAAACTTCCCCTGCAGGGCACAGTTGGGGACTGGGCTGCAGGAGGTCTGATGACCACAAGGGGGTGATCTGGACTCACCTAGAACAGGGCTATCAAAGGGACAGGGAGAGAGTCTAGAAAGGAAGAGAATTTGGGTCTTAATTTTTGGATGTGTGCATGTTTTTGTGTGTGTTTATTTTCTTTCTCTGTCTGATCTTCTTTTATTTAGGATTTAATATTTTCCCCTGGGCCCTTCTCTCTCCTTCTTCCTGACTTGTACCTCTATTTCTCTGGTAAAGAAAATAAGGTTCTTATCTATTTCAAATGGGACTACATTGAAGGATTCATGGGATATATGTGTATGTGTGTGTGTGTACAAGTATGTATGTATGTGTATGAGTGTATAACCATAACTATGTATCTGTATATATATATGTGTGAAAGCATGTATAAGTAGATATACATATATATGTATATGTATATGTATATAAATGTGACAATATATGTGTGTAGGCACACATAGATGTGTCACTCACTTGTATATATTTTATATGAATGTTATAGTTACAGAAAATGTTAGAGACTTTACTTAGGTTTTATTATCATAACCCAGCTCTCAACCTTTGGGCTTGGTAAGCTACTCTTCACTTTCCTGACAATGCATTTTCCTGGCTGGTGCCCCCATCAACCATGGCTGTGAGGTTTGGATGCTGAAGGCTAAGAGCCTTGTCTTTCTCTGGAGAATCACCCTCAGCCAAGTGAACTCACCAACCAGCTGCAATTGCTCTACCCCACACTTGCTACAGGGTCCTCAACAAGCCTGTTTAGGGAATTCTCCTTCACTGCCCCTAATAAAAAGACAAGGTAATGGTTTTGATTACAAAGGGAAGAAGTTGAATTATCGATGGACATTTTGATATAAAGCACATCTTTTGCACACAGAGCATCTGTGCACATGCACCTCCATGCCTCTGAGCTGCAGAGTCTTAGGAACAATGTCAGCTGCTACACATGACTGATGACACCTCTGGAAATGAATCCATCACCCTCTGAGGAACCACCTGGAGCATGGCCCCATATCATCACCAAGAGTTGAGATGAGCAAGGATACATGGGAGCAGGGCCAGGTGTGCAAAGAAAGGGCCAGGAGCGGCCAGGCATACCTGCTCACTTGCCCTTGATAAATCCATTCCCACTCTACAGGAGAATATTCTAATGAGAAACCTGCACACCTGTGAGGGTCACAGGAATCATGGCTGGTGAGCAGATCATGTGCATAGTCCTTGCTGAATTTACTTTTGAAAACTAGGTCCCCTTTCCTGTAAATGTTGAATGAAGATAAATACCATCTAGGGTTCTCAGGTGATCCCACAGGGTAAGGAACTTGGTAAAAAGTTTCATAGCATGAACACCAAATTCGATTGTCCTTTCCTGAACTGAATCAGGGATGTGCATTTCATGCTGGTCCTCTTTGACCTGCTGACACTCTTAAAACTGTACAAATTTCCCTGAAAGTCTGTTGCTCACTTCTCTCTTTCTAATGCAAAATTCTCTGTCAAGAAATGGATTTTAGTCCAAATGAGTGAATGTACTTCTAGATAACGTAAGCAAGGAAAATTATACCTATGCTACACATTCAGACACTTGCACAAACACCCAGACTTCTAAAATAATGAAAGGTGGGGCTTACTATATTAAGCACAAGTAGACAAGGCCTGGATATTTCTGGGTACTCCACTATCAAGATCTGACAGACTTTCTACTGGAAACAAAACTGCCCAAGTGTCTTGTTGCAGGTTTAGCCCATGACTACCAGTATGGGAGGGAATTGCATTGGTCTTTCTTGTACAGGTGTCAACCTTGTCAGGGGGATCCATGAGCAGTTAGCCAGGGGCAAGGTGAATGCAAGCCTTTATTCTGCTCCTTTTTTGGATAAGAGATAATAAGGAATGGGGACTGGGAGGCCAGCAGGGTCCAATCGCCCACAAATGAGCCCCAATATCAATGAGAATATAAGGATCTGGGTGATGCTCAGGGTAGTGAACATTGTTAAACATTTTCATCTTTAAATGCAAACCTGATTAATTTTCATTGTTTAAACTGTATGTAAAATCAAGTTTGTAGAAATCTTTTATTGCAAATTTGTTTTTATATTTTGTGAATTGCCTAAATGTGTTTTGTGTATGAACACCAGGACTATGTATTTGTACAGTAAGTATTTGTTTGAAGAACTTACTGAAGGTTTGAGTAGAGTTCAGACAAGGAGCCCTGTGGTGTTTTTAGGAGGAGCATCTGGGTCAGACCCACTGTATCATGACAACACGAGTCAACTTGACTGCATCCCTGAATCAAGTGGAATCTGGTGTCCACACCTGACCCTGCCTGCCCTGAACTCCAAACCCCAAATTGGCATTCCTGCTTTGTCTACCTGTGTAAGTCCTCTGCAGATAGTAGGACCCATATGCAGTGGTCAGAATCAAAACATAATAATGATGATTGCATATTTCAAGAGGGCCATGGAAGCATTTCAAGTTTTGCTACATGTTTCAATTAGAATGGGAGAAGCCAGATATCATTCCAGACAGAGAAGTATATGATGCACAGGTACTGATTTGTTGGAACAGATGGATCAGTTTATGCATGGCAACATGTCAGCATCCAACCAGTACAGCAAACTCCTGAGAGTAGTCTCCAGACTACAGAAGCCATGGGGTCGATTTCACCCACTCATTGGAGAGCTCTGCTGCCCAATGCAACTAGAAGGTGGACAAGCTGATCCTCCTCTCAGCAGCACCTTAGATGCCTCAAACTGACATTTCATAGAAGTTGCTCCTTGGCACCCAGGACAGATATGGGAATGCCAAGGATCTTACTGGAGCAAATAACTTGATGGCTTGGTGACTCTGCCTTAAACACAACAGCATGTTTGGCAGATTCCTAACTGATACTTCCTGTAAATATAATGTGCCTTCTAGAGATGAAATTATTGTGGACTTGAAGCTCCTCCCTCTCTTTATTTGACCCAGAATGGTTGATAATTATTAAAGGAGCCTGATCTTAACAAATGCCACAATTTCTTAGGCAGCTTTTGAATATAACCTAATAGAGTTCTGATGGTAAACTAGATCATGCAGAGTAAATATTTAGCAACTTCTATAGGACTTAAAAGATCAAGAAACTTTACTTTATGTATAATAGTATCAATATTCAAGATACAATGTAATTGTAAGTTTTTGAAATGCATAACTTATAAAAGAACATTTTAATGAATATATTTATTTCTCTTTTACTTTCAATTCTTCAATGATTCCATATTTTTAACCCAACTGACTGAGTCATTCTGATAATAGATCAGATCCATATCAACTGAGGACACACATTGTCCCTGCTCCTCTTCTCCTGTCTCAGTGCCCCAACCCATCAGTCATTCTGCTGCTCCTCTGTGGATCCCTTTCCTTCCTGCAGGTTCACTGCATATTGATACAGAACCTACTGCCCAGTCCCAACACACAAGCTAACGTCACAGTATATGCATTTGAAGTGCAAATCAACATATTTGTTATTTTTTGGTTGGTTGGTTGGTTGGTTGGTTGTTTGCTTGGTTTTTGTTAAAAGAGTGTTTTTATAAGATGCACTTAGATTCCTCAACAATATGTCCCTATTTGCAGCTCTGAGCTGTGCAAATAGGTGTGGTGTAGTAACTGCTTTTGTGCCACAATTTCTACTCTCTAAGCCTCAAAAGCAGTGCATTCAATTCATGTAACTAGATCAACTCCAGATGCCCCTCACTGGAAATGAATCTTTTACCCAGAGCTGAAGTTGAGTCAGGGGAAGGTTTCAAGTTAAAATATTAAACATTAATTTTAAATCACATGGATTTAAAAATATGTTTTATGAAACACGATTTACCAGAGGAATAAGTAACTGCTCCTGTATGATAGTACCATGGGCACTTGATTGTACACTTTGGATCCTCTGATAGTTGTATGGTTTCTGAACAATCTCAATTAAAATAATATTCAAAAAAAAAAAAGTAAGGACTCATTCTCAGGCCCAGAAAACTTCATTATAGGCAGAGAAGAATGATTTCATCCCCCAGTCTCAGAGCACCCGCTCCTGGCCATCAAGAGAAAGCACCAGGAAAATGGAAGGCTTCAAACTTGACAGACTTCCCCCACTGCATCTGGGTCCTCATCACCAGTGACTCCAGAAACTTGTGAGGTCCTGGCAAGACCAACATCCTCTGTCCCTGCCCAACACAAAATTGATGATCCCATTTGCTGGTGAGTATGCAGAACACAAAAACAACACCAGTACTGCTGGGATTCCAAAATGGTGCAGCTACTTTGAACACAGTTTGAAAGACTCTTACAAATAGCTATCCCTTGACTTACCATTCAATCCAGCAAACGTGCACTTCTTTATTTATATAACTGATTTGAAAATTAATTTCTACAATAAACGTTGGTTCATAGCAGCTTCACTCACAATTGTCAAAATCTCTAAGCAACCAAGTTCTCCTTTAACACATGAATGGATAAAAACAATGTGGTTCAGCCATAAGATTGAATATTATTCTGTTTCTTTCATTTTTGAAAACATTTCCCTTTTTGCTCTCTATTCTCTGAAACTATTTCAACTTATCCTTCTAAAGTTTGGAATCAAATTTTCATGTTCCTTTAAAATACACAAGTGCCTTCTCTTTCCTATCTGCACCTTTATTTTATAGCATTCTGTTCTATTTCTGAAATTTAGATCTTCATTTTTAGTTTTCTTTTTTCTTTTTTCAGTAACTTATAACAATTTAATTTTTTAAAATAGTTTCTTATAAAATTGTTTATTTCATGTGTTCCTATATTACCAGCTGATTACCTATACAAGTATGTGTTTTCTTATTCTAGTTTTGTGTCTGCATTTTGTTTTATAGATTTCCTCAAAATTTATAACATTAATATTGTTTCATTGTTAGTCAATGTCACAAAGAAAATGATTACAGACTCTTTATATATTGTCAAGACTTCTTGACTTGTGGTGAGATCTGCAAGGAACCCATATTCATCCACTGACATATCTTTTTGTAAATCTCATACTGGTCAATTTTAATAGAAATACATTTATCACTTCCTGCCTGGCAACTGTAAGACTGGCTGCCAACATAGTGGACTCTCTATAGAGGAATCATTCAGGATATATCACTCTCCACCCTGTGAAAATTCTGCTAACCCTCCTTTCCAGCTGGAAATTTTGATAAAATTTCATGTCCCTGAGCACAGAAACAATGTCACACAACACAAGTAAAAGAAAATTTCCATTATATGTATAAAGTGAAGAAAGAAGCCACTATCTCTTTCCCTGGGGTAGATAAGGATATTGGGAGATTAAGGTTCAACTAAAACAGCTTTTTAAAGATAAAGTTCTGCAACATGGAGATCCACATCTTCCATATCATCCTTCCACATGAGAATCAAGTACCCATATGATCAACTTCCCCTGCAGGAGAGCCCCAGGGTCTGAAAAGCAAGTTAATGGTGCCATCAATTCAGATCCTGGAATCTGAACTCATGGGCGTGGGTCTGGTCTGGAGCCTCCTTTGGAAGGCAGGGGTGGGAGGTGGGGAGGGTCTGAGCATCACTGGAGGTCAGGCCTCCTGCTATTAGGGACAATGCTCCTCCATCCATGCAGCCTTGGGGCCCGGGGTCCAGGGAATAGTGAGTGGCCCTTGCTCTGTGCAGACAGAAGCATCTATGAGAACAAGGCAGGGTGAAATCTGTGATGGTGATACCTCCCTGCTTAAGACTTTCCCTGTCCCACACAGCCTTGTTCTGTGACCAAGTATGGAAAGTGCTGCCACTGCCTCCCTGAGCTCCCACAATCTGAGGTCCACTTTGTTATTCTCTGTACATTTGCCTCCCATCCAAGGTTTGAAGTTGGACACTTATTAGTTAAGACAGATTATTTCATGGTGGGTGCCTTCTAAAGAGTTGGCACACCTTAGATGAGGCCATTTTCCTCAATCAGTGCTGGGATATGGCTCCTAACATTATCCCCTCCTGTGGTTGGAGACCCTGGAGAAAGGGTGATGAGAGAACCAGACTGAGCTGGACATGGGCTCCATGCTGACCAGACTATGCCTTGTGTACCACACACACTGCTCTGTGGGGTGGGGCTGCTCTCTGTGTTTGGACTGCAGAACCACAAATCCCTCCCAGAGTCACAGGTCTAGAAGTTCCAGGGCTTGAACCCAGGTGAATCAGGAACAGGCTCAGTTGTTCCTTCCCACCCGGCACTGGGGCAACTGGAACCCAGTGACTGTCACCAGCTCGACCTCCTGTAGCTGCAGGAATCCCACATGCAAATTATCCTGTGTGTTCATAGAAGACATACCATTCAGAGACTGGGCCTTGTGGTGTGTCTTAGTCCTCTAGGTGGACATGCGGATGCTGGGGCTTCTCTTCTGCCTGCTGGCAGCTCCACTGGGTGAGGGTATTGAGGTTTCAGGCATTCACAGGGACTTGATTTTGGGATGGGGCATACTCACAATGTATCTCCTTGTCCCCAGGTGTCCTGTCTAACCTGGCACTGTGGGTGTTGGGCCCAGGGCTGCTGAAGCCCTCACAGACCCTCTCCCTCCCCTGTGCTGCCTCTGGGGGCTCCAGAAGCAGCAGATACTACTGGGATTGGATCCACAAGCATCTGGGAAAAGAGCTGGAGTGGATGGGGCACTGGAGTGGGAGCACAAACTACAACCCAGCTTTCCAAGGCCTCATCTACATCACTGCTGACACAGCTGTGAACAAATTCTATCTGCAGCTGAAGTCCATGACTGAAGAGGACACAGCCACATATTACTATGTGAGTCACAGTGAGGAAAAGTCAGGATGAGCCCAGAGACAAACCTCCCATGAAGAACACCAGAGGGGCTGGGCTGCAGGGGGACTTTGGAACCACCAAGGAGAGGACTCAGCCCCAGGAGCAGGTACAGGGTGAATGGTTTCCTGTCTTTGTCTGGGGCTTCCTCTCCACTTAAGCCTATTTCCCTGAAGATTTGCCTTCCCCTTGCCAGTGTTTCCCTTCGTTTCAGTATCCAATGAAATTTCAGGCAATTCAGCTACTGAATTTATTTCACATCAGGAGGGAAGGAAGTTCACTGACCCCAACCTCTTCCTACCCTTACTTAGGTCTTTGATTGAGATACCAGTGTGACTTTTTCTACCTTGTCTGAAATAGTAACTCAAGCACGACATGAAAATTCTGTGGGAAAAATTATTTTCTCTACATTTTAAAAATTGGACCCAAGTTCAGGAATGAATGACTAATTAAATCTGCATTTGTTTTCTTTTTGACTATATTTTATATCTTGAATAAATAAATAAGCATACATTTTTTTCTTTTTAAAGTAGATTTTACATCTTCAAAGATTTAAATTTAGACAAAATTTAGAATGTTAACAGAGACTTCCCATAGACACCACATCTGGTTTCTCTTAATAAGAACCACTTATATATCCATGATACATTAAAAAAAAACTGTTACCATTAGTGGTAATAATAATAAACTCTTGACTTTGTTTAGATGACACCTGCTTTTCCATGTACATCCTCTTTGATATTGGATCCAATCCTGGACAACATGTTCAATTTTGTTTCATGTCTCCTTAGTCTCCTCAGGTCCATGGCAGTTACTCTTTCTTGCCCTGTGTCTTCAGATATTTTGAAGAATGTCCCTCCATTTGGTTTGTACAGAGTATTCCCATAATTTCACTATGGTCAGTGTTTGGGAAAGAGTGTCACAGAGGTGCAAACCCTTCCCTTTTGTCATAACAGGGGACATATGACATTAGCATGATGCAGCACTAGCTGTATTGAATTCCCTCACTCATTTAGGGTGGTGATTTCCACCTTAGCCGTATATTCACTATCTGTCCCTTTCCACATTCCAGTTTTGGAATTGAGTCACTGAGCCCATGCCATACTCAAGAAGAGGGAAGGTATGTTTCACCTCCTTCATCAATTTGGTCACGTGAATCTGCATAGATTATTTGAAATAATGATATGGTTTCTTGGATATTTATGTTATACTTTGGGTTATAATCCAAATCATTATTTATTTTGAGGCTCAAATTGTTCTAGTTTTCCAAGTGGAATCTCTTTCAGAGAGGTCTGGGGACCCCATTGGCATACTGCAATCAGTATGTATCTGTGTGAGAGTGTATATGTGTGTGTACACATGTGTGATGGAGTGTGTGTGTGAATGTGTGAATGAGTGCATGTATGTGGTGACTTCTTCCTCGTGTTCTGGTACTACAAGGTGTTCTGGCCTCATCTTGTGCTTTTCATCTCATCCAGGAATTTCATCTTCCTCTCTGTATATAAAAGTCTGTGTATCCCTCAGCAGATGTGTTAAGGAACTACCAAGCAGAGGCACTCCAGAGGTCTCTGGGAAGGTGGCTTCTGTGACCTCATCTCTCAAAGAGGTAAGCCCACAGTTCTGTTGTGGACAAAGCTCTGGGGGGGGGCAGCACCACCTCCAGTACACAGTGAGGCAGTATTACATCCAGGGCAGGAGAGGTAGCACATCTACAAATCATGGGAAAGGCCCTGGACATAGTCCCTGAGACTTTTCTGCAGTGGCTCAGAGAGCTCCCCCCTCCCCTAATCTGATGTACTTATCCCTCTGCATTTCAAGTTTGGGTTTGAGGTATCTCCTCACCTCAAGAGTTCCAGCTCCATTCACTTGCTGCTGCTTCCTCATTCTCGGTTGCTCCTTAAATCTGTGTCCTGGAAAGCCAAAGGGGCAAGGGGTGGGGAAAGAAGCTTCTTGTGAGGGCTATCTTCTTCCTGATTCTCAAATGAGTCTTCCCTGTGGACTCTTGAGGCCATCAGGTGGCTCAGATGCAATCTGACTTCCAGTGTTCTGTAGAAATCTGAGTGCCAACCTCAGAAGTATCAGTTATTTTTCTTGCTCTGTTTAGAGACCCCTGGGAAAGACATAATCATTGATTAGAAAAACATGAAATCTCTGTGTTTTATCATTGGCCTACTGAGTGTACACACTTGTGAGTTTCAAAAACTTCAAAAAATAGATCCTTGAGTCTGCAGTTTATGGTTGTGACTGACTGAGGTCCTCATTGTCCCCAGATGTAATTTCCCAGGTGCAGCTGCAGGAATTGAGCCCAGAGCTGTTGAAGCCCATGTCACTCACCTGCTACATATCTGGTACCTTCCTTACCAGTTGTTACTCCTGGGCTTTGATTCAGCAGCCTCCTGGGATGTAGTCAGGGTAGATGGGGAATATCAGTTCAGGCAGGAGTACAGAGCTATGACTGTCTGTCCAAAGCTGGCCATCCATCTCCAGAGACATGTCCAAGAGTGAGTTCACCATCAACAGAGCTATGTGACCACCAAGGGCAATGTCATGTATTACTGTACAAGAGACACTTTTATAGGAAGACAGTGGGATCCCAGGCACAAATCTCCCCTGGGGGAGGGTTCTGAGGACCACTCAACTTAGGGTCCAGGACCAGGAACAGGTGCAGAGCTAAACAATGATGTTATTCCTTACTGTGCCTAAAGTTGATTTTGCTCCAGCTGCTGAAGAACTGAAGTCATAGGAAATCTTGTTTTATGATTTTAGGGATTGTGTTATTATCTCTTGGTTCAGACAAAATGTAATACTGTTTTCTGACAGTGTGTAGAGGGGCATGGACAAAATCATCATCAGTTGAAACATCAATGAGGCTGACTTTATAAGAGTTTAGATTATGCTGTAGGAAAAACTAATTGGATTTTAGATTATTATTTTATTTGTCATTTATTTGAGAATTCTTAATCTCTTCTTCAGAAAAGAGACATTCTCTATATGCTTCTCCCATCTGTGAATCCTTTGTATGTTCCTCCTGAACTAGAATTTCCAGGGTCACTGGAACAGCAACATGGAGAGGTGTGGACCAGGAATCTGCAGGGCCCTGTCAGTGTTGAGAAGACTCTGTGATACAAGCTGAAGTCTGCATCTGTGTATCTGGGTATGGGTGATGCTCTAACGTGCCTGTATAAGGGAAGTAGCTTTGGGGTCCAATTCTGTGAGATATTGGGATTGGATACCAGGATACTTTTAGGAAGAATCATAAACTAAATGTGTTTCTTCTCATTCCCTTCATGGGAGATTCATACATACTAATTCTCTCTGGACATTGATAAATTAATAAATATTTAAATTAAAAAAATTATGTCATGATTTAGAGCAAGAATTAGTTTACAAATTACAGATGTCTGGAAAAAGGTGTAAAGTAATGTGTGCATATGGCCAAAAATGGGAGAAATAAAGCAAGCATTAAAATGTATATATTAAATATCATGTCAGAGTTGTCATAGAGGCTACATGTGAGCAACAAGGAGGTGTTCACAGGTGACTCCTAAGCATTAATTATAATTAGGATTTGTTTCTTCTTACACAAATGAGGTTCCAGGAAACCGGGTTCTGACAAGGACACGTTTATACTCCATAGACATATATAGTTATATAAATTTCAGTGACCAAAAGGGCCCTATCAGTCTAGACTCGGCTTTCTCCAATCTTTACATTCTTGCTAGGGGTTTTTAAATCATCAGGATCAACATGGTTTATACACTTGCCTTGCTTCTTATATAAGGCTTTTTGTTTCTTTTCCTCTGTCCCTTTTTTTGTCTTTTTTTTTTTGCTGAAGATGAAGTTTTTCTTGCAGCTGATGGCATGTACTTTCAGAGAAGCATCAGGGCAAAACACTGTAAATGGGAAGTAAATTTGGTTGTTTCTGTGACATGTAATATTTTTCTAAGAAAAAAATATAACATTATAAAAATAGGAAACAATTAAAATAATCAAGTAAAAATAACATATGTACTGCCTTCCCATATATCCCTATGGTTGACACTTAGCATTGGTGTTGTTAATTTGACTTAATTGATATAAATGTATTAAAATATTACTGTTACTTTAAAGACCATATTTTGCATTAGGTGTATTTTTCCTGCATAACACCCTGTTATTAACTACTATTTGTAGTAATGATGTTCAACTGTTCTAGTTCATGAAAGACTAGTAATCATATTCATTATACACAAAATAATTCTCTGTGTTATACAGTCCCATGTTACATCCTCTAGCTTTACTTCTAGAGACATACACAACACCAAACTTGTCCTTTCAACCATAAACACTCACAATTCAGCACTGTTAATTTCCCTCATGATAATTTGCTGCCATTACCTCTATCCATTTCCAAAAATTTACAATCAACATTATTAAAAATTCTGAACAAATTAAGCAACAGCTCCTGATTCTCTACTCTCATTCTCTCTCCTGTTTATGTTTATTTTTGATATTAACTCCATCAGTTTGTTCACTATACTTAGGGCACATGAGTGAGGTCATACTATATTTTTCTTTTTGTGTCTGGCATATTTCATTCAACACAATGTTCTCAAGGTTCAACCACATTGTTGCATACATCAGGACTTCATTTGTTCTCACAGATAAATATTATTCCATCGTAGCTTTTTACCACATATTGTGTATCCATTCATCTGTTGATCGACACTGGAGTTGTTTCCATCTTTTTGCAATTCTGAATGCCTTTGAACATCAGTCTGCAATGGTCTATTTCAGTCCATTCTTTCAGTCCTTCCGAGTATATACCTAGCAGCAGGATTTCTGGATCATATAGCAGTTTTATAATTAGATTCCTAAGGAGCCACAAAATTGTCTTCCACAGCAGCTGTACCATGTTACATTCCCACCAGCAATTAGTAAGTGTTGCTATTTCTCAACATTCTCTCCAACCCTTATAGTTTTCTGTTTGATAGATAGCGAACACTCTAATAGCTGTGAAATGATATCTCATTGTGGTTTAATTGACTTGCCCTTAATAGCTAGAGATGATGAACATCTTGTCTTGTGTTTTTTAGCTATTTGTGTTTCACCTTTGGAATAAATTCTATTCATATATTTTCCAGTTTTTAATGTGGTTGTTTGTCATTTTCTTGTTGAGTTGTAGTACTTCCTCTAATACCCTGGACATAAATCCATTACCATATATGTGGTTCCAGATATTTCAATCATTGTAAACTGACTGTCTTTTAAACTTCTTGACAACATCCTTTGAAGTATTCCTCCAATTTACCAATATTTTTCTTTAATTTGTTCTTTGGAAGTAAAGTCTAAGGAAATGCTGATCTCTAGATCTTGCAGATGTCTCCCTACATTATCTTAGAGGAGTTTTATGGTGCTGTCTCCTATATTTAAATCTTTGATATATTTTGAGATAATTTTTGTATAAGGTGTGAGATAGGGGTCCTCTTTCATGCTTTTGTATTTGGATATACAGTTACCCCTGCACAATTTATTGAAGAGAATGTTCTATCCCATTTGAGTAGGCTTAGAAGCCTTCTTAAAAATCAATGGACCATGGATCTGAGGGTCTATTACTGAACTCTCAGTATTAACACCTATAACAATGATCAAAAAGTTAAAAAAAGCATCCGGACTTCAGTTAGGGATATGAATGAAACAGACGTGATAAAGACTAGGGCAAATTGGGCCAAAGGGTAAAGAAAAATACTGGCTATCTTTTTAAACTTGAAATTCCTTATGAGACCAAGGGAAGAGATGTTTAGTTGGTGCAGGATCTATATTTCCTAAACAATTTAACTCAGACAGGCTCTTCAAATACCATACTTAATTACATGGAACTTTTAAAAGGAATTGAGACCTGTTAGGTTTGCATAGGTTAGTTTGAAATAGCAAAACATCCCAAGGCAATTTGGACAGAGAATAAAAATGTATATGCAGGGCCCCAATGAGGAGCTGGGGGGAAATGCAGAGGTGCTGGGCTTCCTCAGCTGGATAGTTGCTGATGTTCTCACAAATATTGAGCACTGGTGGCTTGATGTGCCAAGCCCCCTATCTCAGGATTTGATCTTATGAAGCTCCTTACTGCAAAGGAGAGGCTAAATCTGCTTATCTTTGTGCCTAAGAGACTCCCCGCCATACCTCTTTGTTGCTCAGATGTGGCCCTCTCTCTCTCTAGCTAAGCCAATTCAGCAGGTGAACTTACTGCCCTCCACTGTATGTGGGACCTAACTCTCAGCAGGTAACATGGCAATGTGGGATGTGACACCCAGGGATGAATCTGGACCTGGCTTTGTGGGACTGAGAACATCTTCTTGACCAAAAGGGGGATATGAAATGAAGTGAACAAAAATTTCAGTAGCTGAGAGACTTGAAATTGTCCAAGAAGTCACTCTGGTGGGCATTCCTATGCACTGTATAGATAAATGTTTTTAGGTTTTAATGCATTGGAATAGCAAGCTAGAAGTAAGTCCCTGAAACAATCAAACTGCAACCCAGTAGCTTTGACTCTTGAAGATGATTGTACAGCAATGTAGCTTACAAGGGGTGACTGTGATTGTTAAAGCCTTGTGGCTCACACCCCCTTTATCCAGTGTAAGGATGGGTGAGTAGAAAAGTGGGGACAAAAACTAAATGAAGAATAGGGAAGGTGGGAGGGGATGATTTGGGTGTTCTTTTTTACATTTATTTTTTATTCTTATTTTTACTTTTTGTGGTACAGGAAAATGTTCAAAAATTGATTGTAGTGATGAATGCACAACTATATGACAGTATTGTGAACAACTGGTTGTAAACTTTGGATGATTGTATTGTTTGTAAATATATCTCAATAAAACTGAATAAAAAAACCAATGGACTATGGATCTGAGGGTCTATTACTGAACTCTCAATTCACTTCCCTTGATCAATATGTCTATATTTATACCAGCACTAAGCTCTTTTGACCACTGTAACTTTATAATATGCTTGAAGTGTGAGCCCTCCAAATTCATTTTTTCTCAAGATGTTTCTGGATATTTGAGGGCCCTTACACTCCATTTCTTTAAAGTAGGCAGCTGGAATATTGATTGATATTGCATGGAATTTGTAGATGAGTTTCAGTAGAACTGACATGTTAATGGCACATACCCTTCTGATTCTTGAACATGGAATGTCTTCCCATTTATTTATTTCTTTTAATTTTTTAACAATCTTTTGTAATTTTATGAGTATGGGTGTTTACATCCTTGCTTCACTTTATTCCTATGTATTTTCAGTTTCTAGTTGCTATTGTAAATGGTTTTCTCTAGATTTCCTCTTTGATATCTGATTACTAGTGTACAGAAATACCCCTTGTCTTTATGTGTTGATCTTGTATTCTGCAACCTTGATGAATGGGTTCATTAGTTCTACTATCTGTTTAGTTTCAGAAATTTCTATAGAATCACATTATCTGTGAATAGTGAAAATATTGTTTCCTTCAAGAGTTTGATATATTTTGCAACTTTTTCTTGTCTAACATCTCTAGCTAGAACTTCTAGCACATTGTCAAATACCATTTGGGACAATGGGTGTGCGAGTTCAGATGTATTATGTCCACCCAAAATACAATGTTCTTTAATGGAATCTTGTGGGTTTAGATGTGTCAGTGTTTGTGCCAGGTTGAAAGCATTATGTCCCCCAAATACCATTATCTTTTATGTAATCTTGTGTGGGCAGTCATATCAGTGTTAATTAGATTGTAATTCTTTGAGTGTTTCCATGGAGATGTGCCCCACCCAACTGCGGGTGATGACTCTGATTTGATAATTTCCGTGAAGGTGTTGGCCTGCCCATTCAGGGTGGGTCTGAATTAAATTACTGGAGCACTATATAAGATCAGAAAGAAGGAGCAAGTTGCAACAGCCAAGAAGGACACTTTGAATAATGTACAGGAACTGAGAGAGGAGCTGCAGATGATGGGACATTTTGAAGACAGATTTTGAAAGCAGACTTTTGCTCTGGAGAAGCTAAGAGAGGAAAAGTGCCTCAAGAGCAACTAAGAGTGACATTTTTAAGGATCTGCAGCCTAGAGAGGAACGTCCTGAGAGAAAGCCATCTTGAAACCAGAATTTTGGAGCAGATGCCAGCCACATGCCTTCCCAGGTAATAGAAGTTTTCTGGACAGCATTGTCCATCCTCCAGTGAAGGTACATGATTGCTGATGTGTTACCTTGGACACTTTATGACCTTAAGAATGTAGCTCTGTAACCAAATAAACCCCCTTTATAAAAACCAATCCATTTCTGGTGTTTTACTTTCTGGCAGCATTAGCAAACTAGAACAGTCTTGATTAGGTTGGAATCCTTTGAAAGAGTGTTTCCATGGAGATGTGACTTCACCAACTCTCAGTGAAATGTTTGATTGGAATATTTCCATGGAGTTATGGATCCCACCCATTCAGGGTGGGTTTTATTTAACCACTGGAGTCTTATAAAAGAGGTGACAAACAGAAGGACCTCAGAGCAACTGAGAGTGACATTTTGGAGAGAAGCTCAGAGACACATTTTGGAGAAACCCACTGAAAGCAGACTTCTGCTGACACTTTGGGGATGCTAGCAAATTGTTTGCTCTGGAGAAGCTAAGACATAACAAAACACTGCAAGAGCAACATTTTGAAGAGAGCACAAGAGCTGAGAGAGGAGGTGGAACACAACCTGGGATCAGCAGATGCCAGCCAAGTGTCTCCACAGCTAACAGTATTCCTGGACACCACTGGCCTTCCTTTGGTGAAGGTATACTCATGTTGATGCCTTAATGTGGACATTTTATGGCCTTCAGATTGTCAATCTGTAAACAAATAAAACCCCTGTTTAAAAGCTGTGCTGGTTTGAATATATTGTTCCCCCCAAAATATCATGTTCTTCAATGCAATCTTGTGGGGGCAGACATATCAGTGTTGATTAGGTTAGAGACTTTGGATTAGATTGCTTCCATGGAGATGTGACCCACCCAACTGTGGGTAATACCTTTGATTCAATTATTTTCAGGGCAGTATGGCCCTGCTAATTTAGTATGGGTTTTAATTAAACCACTGGGGGCCTATAAGGGCTTGGACAGAAGGATCTCACTGTTGCAGCTTAGAGAGATATTTTGGAGAATGCCTTTGAAAGCAAATTTTTTTCTGACAGTTTGCTCTGGAAAAGTGAAGAGAGGACAAATGTCCCAGGAGCAACATTTTGAAGAATGCACAGGAGCTGAAAGAGGAGCTGGAACACAACCTGGGATCAGCAGACACCAGCCACATGCCTTCCCAGTTAACAGAGGTTTTCCATGTGCCATTGGCCTTCCTTTGGTGAAGGTATCATCCCTTTGATGCCTTAAATTGGTCATTTTCATGGCCTTCAGACTGTAAATTTGTAACTAAATGAACCCTTTATAAAAGCCAGTCCGCTTCTGGTATTTTGAATAACAGCAACATTAGAAAACTGGAAAAAAAGCAAATGCATTTCTGGTATTTTGAATGATGAAAGCATTAGCAAACTGGAAGAGTGGGCATCCTTGTTTTGTTCCCAGTCTTACAGTCAAAACTTTCAGTCTCTCACTGCTGAGTACAGTTTCAGTTGTGGTTTTCACCCTTTATCATGTTGAGGGCCTTTCCTTTGACACCCACATTTTGAAGTGTCTTTGTCAAGAAAGGGTGCTGGATTTTGCCAAATACCTTTTCTGACTCAATCAATATGAGCATGTGAGATTACACTTCTAATTTGTTATTGTGTTGCATTACATTAATTGCATTTCTGTTGTTAGATTAACTTTGCACACCTGGAATAATAACCATTTGATCATGGTGTATAATTTGATGGGTTTTTGGATTAGATTTGAAAGTATTTTATGAGGATTTTGCATCTATATTCATTAGAGAGTTATGCCTGTAGTCTTCTTTTCTTGTAGTGTATTTATCAGCTTTTGACTTGATGTTGATTTCATAGGATGAATTAGGTAGTGTTCCCTCCTCTTAAGTATTTTGAATGGGTTTGAGGAGGACTGAGATTAATTCTTCCTGGAACCATAGGTAAAATTTAACTGAAAAACAGCTGATAATTAGCTTTTCTTTGTTGGGAGGTTTTTGTTTATAAATATTGTTTTATTGAAATATATTCATACCCTACAATAATCCACAGTGTACAATGAATTGCACACTGCACCATCAAATAGTTGTACATTCATCACCCCAATCAAGCTTTGAACAATTCCTTACTCCCAAAAATAATAAAAATAGGAATAATTGACACATTTACAATAATAGTTGGAAACCTCAATACACCACTATATTCTACAAATAGAACAACCAGAGAGAGTAATTAAGTTGAGAAACTAAACAATATGAGAACTGAAGTAGACTTAATGGACATATATAGATCATTACATTCAAAAATACAAGGATATATATTTTTCTTTAATATCTATAGAATATACTCCACGATGTATCATATGCTGGGGCACAAAACAAGTCTTAATAAACGTTTCAGAAGGTTGAAATTATTCATAGCACATTCTCTGATCACAATGGAATGCAACTAGAAATGAACACCACCACAGAACCATATATTTCACAAATATATGGAGGATAAACATCACATTCCTACACCACCAGTGGGTCAAAGAATAAAGAGCAGGTGAAATTAATAAATATCTAGAGATGAAAGAAAATAAGAAAACAACATATGAAAACCTGTGGAATGCAGTGAAGGCAGTGGTGAGAGGGAAACTTATAGCTCCGAATGCATATATCAAAAAGCAAGAAAGAGCTAAAATCAAAGACGTGAATGAACAACTGAAGCATCTATAGAATGATCAGCAAAATAAACTTAATGCAAGTAGCAGAAAAGAAATAACAAAGAATAAACAGAAATAAAAGAGCTGGAGAAAAAAATCAATAGAGAGCATAAATAAAACGAAAAGTTTGTTCCCTTAGCAGCCCACCAAGTTTGAGAAGCCCTTAGCTATATTGAGAGAGCCAAAAGAGAAAGGACAAAAAAAAAAACAGAATCAGAAATGAGAAGGGGATAATTACTATGGATCTCAAAGAAATAAAATAAAATCATAAGAGGATATTACAAGCAACTGTATGCCAAAAAGCTAGAAAATTTAGAGGAATTGGACAAGTCCTAGAAACAGATGAAAAACCTAGACTGACCCAAGAAGAAATAGAGGACCTCCATAAACCATTCACAAGCAAAGAGATCCAATCAGTCACCAAAAATATTCCTACAGTCTTCTGGGAAGATGGTGGAGTAGGTGAGGCAGAAAAACTTCTCCTCATCTGAGAAAACAACTTGAGAGGGCCTGGAGGACAAAAGGAACTGTGTCTCCTGGGTGTGACTGGCCATAGAGGGTCCACCACATTAAGTGGAGGGACATCAGACAAAAAGTGAAGAGAGAAGGCAGCTGGAGGGGCATGGGGAGTGAGTTCCCTGTCCAGACAAACCTCATCCTAACTGGAAGTAGCAAAATCAATGCCAGCCAAGGGTGTGAACAGTGGCTCTCCACTCCCATCCAGCTAACTTGAGTGTTTATTGGGAGGGTGTATCCCTCAGCCAGACTGCAGGGAGCATCAATAAGGAACCATGCAAGAAGCAACTGCTCTCTCCCCACAGATGTCTGGGGTATGTAGCAGCAAGGAGCAGGGAATGGAGAGGTGCCATACTGGGAATCCAGAGCTCATCACACACCAAAGGGACTTGTGTGCACAAGGCAGGCAAAGAACTGGCAGGCAGGGCCCATGTTCCACCTGCAGAGTGATCTTGATCAGATCCCTGATTACCTGCCCTGGAACCCATGCTGCAGTCCCAGGAATGGGATACACCTGTGTACCCAGACAAAGGGTACACTGGCTCTGCACACAGTTTGGAATCCAACCACCACAAGGAAGTTTGGGGAAGACCTACTTTAGAGCACAACCTGCTGGTAGATACAGAAACTGAACTCCACAAAACTGTGCCTCAGGGGCCCCACCCACTGATAAGATTGAGGAATTTCTCTCCAGGAAACCTAATCATATATAAATGCTCAATTCATTCTGTGCTTCCCAAAATAACCCTAAGAAAACAAGCAAATGCCCCAAAGACAGCAGAAAATTACAAAGAACTTAAAAGATTTAGAAGCTATGGACAAGCAAAATGAAGAATTAAAAAGGCACAAGATACACAAAATTTGGAGCAATTAAAAATGTGCATGCAAACATAAATATCATGGCTCAGGGTATAAAGGACATGAAGAAGACTCTAGAAAAGCATAAAGGAGAATTTGGAAGAGTAAACAAAAAATAGTGGTTAAATGGAAATAAAAAATGCTTTTAATCAAATTTAAAATATTCTTGAAACCAAAAACACCAGACTTGAAGAAGTAGAGGAATGAATTACGAACCGGAAACATAGGGTGATGGAAAGTGAAAGCACAAAAGAACAAATGGTGAAAAAAAAAAAAGAAAAAACTTTGAAATGGATCTCACGGAAATGATGGAAAACTTGCAGTACACAAATATGAGAATAATCAGTGTTTCAAAAGGGGAAGAAAGTGTAAGGCTTAGGAAGAGTATCTGAATAAATTATTGGGGAAAACTTCCCAAATCTTCTAAATAATACAAAAATGCAAATTAAAGATTCCCAATGAACTCCAAAAGAATAAATCAAAATAGACCTACTCCAAGACATATACTGATTAGATTATGAAATGCCAAAGAAAAGGAGACTTCTGAAAGCAGAATGAGAGAAGTGTATCACCACATGCAAGGAAAACAACATAAGACTAAGAACTAACTATACAGTGGGCACCATAGAGGCAGGAAGCCAGTGGTTTGACATAATTAAGATTCTGAAAGAGAAAAATTGTGAGATAAGAATTCTTTATCCATTAAAGCTATACTTCAAAATTGAGGGGGAGTTTAAAATTTTCAGACAAACAAAGGCTGATAGGATTTGATAACAAGAGACCTGCCCTACAAGAAATATTAAAGGGAGCTCAACCAGCTGAGATAAAAAGAATGGAGAGAAGATCAGAGAAGAGAACAGAACTGAAGAGTTATTCCTATGGGAAACTTAAAGAAAAAATGAGAGAGACAACAATAAATCTAACAAGTAAAAACCAAAGGATAACATGGCTGGTTTAAGAAGTCCCTTCACAGTAGTAACTTCGAATGTGAATGGACTAAACTCTCCAATTAAAAGAAACATATGGGTAGAATGGATTAAAAATATAACCCAAAGGCAGAGTAATATGCTGCCATAGAGAGGTGTGGCATTTAATTAGTCCTGTAGAGCAACTAGTAAATAACCAGAAACAACCGGTAAATAATCTGGAACAACTTTCGGAAGACATCCATGAATGGACACACATAGTACACCAGCCTGGAATGGGTGGAAAGGCTGAGAATGTAGCACAGATATGGCCCAGTCAAAGAATAAAATTACACTTTAACTGAGATACAGGAGTTTAAACAACTAATTATTAATGAAACAAATCTCTTAAATTAATTAAAAAATCAATCCAAAAATCACATCAATCAGTTGAGGGAAGATACAGCAAATAGATAAAGGATATAAAGAAGACTTTGGGTGACAGTAACAATTGGCAGAGCTTATGAGAATGAAAGGCAATATACAAGAGGTGAAGGACACAATGGAGACATAAAACAGCAGATTTGAAGCTGCAGAAGAAAAGATTCATGAACTGGAGAACAGGACATCTGTATCCCTACACTCAAAAAAAAAAAAAAAAAAACAGATGGGGAAAAGGGTGGAGAAATATGAGCAACCTCTCAGGGAACTGAGTGACAACATGAAGTGCATGAGTGCACGCATCATGGGTGTCCCAGAAGAGCAAAAGAAGGGGAAAGGGGCAGAAGCAGTAATGAAGGAAATAGTCACTGAAAATTTCCCATGCCTTATGAAAGACATAAAATTACAGATCCAAGAAGCACAATGAGCCCAAACAGAATAGATCTGAGTAGACTTAGGCCAAGACACATAAAAATCAGATTATGAAATGTCAAAGACATAGAGAATTCTGGAAGTGGCAAGAGTAAAGCAATCCATCATAAATAAGGGAAGATAAGAATCTGTGCAGATTTCTCAGTAGAAACCATGGAGGCAAGAAGGTATATTTAAGTTACAGACAGAGAAGGTATATTTAAGATACAGACAGAGAAAAATTGGCAGCTACTAATTTTAAATCTGAGAAACCAGACTTTGAAATATGAAGGAGAGCATAAAATATTCTCAAACAAACAGACAATGAGAGAGTTTGTGAGCACGATACATGCTCTACATAAAATACTAAACGAGGCACTACAGACAGATAGGAAAAGGCAGGAGAGAGCAGTTTGGAGCACACTTTTGGGAGATGGTACCAAAATAATGTAAGTACGCTGAAAAAGATGACTGTGAGTGTGGTTGAAAGAGAAATGTTGGGGGTGTGTAGGAACACCAGAAGGAAAGATAGATATGAAGAATGGGACTGTATAGCAGAGTGAAACGAAGAGTGGTCAATGACTGTGATAAAATCCACAAATACTTTTTTACGTGAGGGAGAACAAATGAATGTCAACTTTGCAAGGTGTTAAAAAGGGGGTGCTATTAGGGGAAATATAATCAATGGAAACTAGAGTCTATAGTTATCAGTAACATCACAATATACTTTCTTTAATTGTAACAAAGGCAATACACCAAAGCCAAATGCTTATATGAGAGGTACATAAGGGAGGGGGATGGGATTCTTGGCATTAGTGTTGTTATCTGACTTTCTTATTGTATTTTAATTTAATTTTACCTTTTCTTTCATTGCTTTTTAGTTGCCATTTATTTCTTCCTTTTTCTTTTGTCTTTTAACTTTTTCACCCCTTTCTCTTTTTTTGTGGCTGTATTTTTATTAGTTTTACATTTCCTTTTATCCCTTTATTATTCCTTTGCTTCTATTATTTTTTTAGTAATGAATGTATGTAAGTGCTAATTGTGGTGACAAATGTACAATTATATGATGACATAAAAAATAATTGATTTTACACTGTGGATGATTGTATGGGATTTGAATATATCACCATAAAATTGCAGGGAAAAATAAACAGAGGGACACAAGTGCTGGAGAGAACATGGAAAGAATACAGTATGTGTTCACCATTGATGGGGAAGTAGAATGGTGTAGACTATAAGCAGGACAGTGTGGTGGTTCCACAAGAAGCCAGATATGTGGGTGTCACAGAGTCCTACAACCACCCTATTGGGTATATACTTGGAAGATCAGACATCAGGGACACAAGTGAACATTTACACAATGATATATATTGTGGCAGCATTCACAATTTGCAATGGATAGAGGTCATCTAATGGTACATTGACTGATGGACAGAATGGTGAATGTTGGTGTATGCATACAACTGAATAGAATACTGAGAAGCTACCAGAAGGAATGAATCTCTGAGACACACAACTTGGTGAATGGCTCTTGAGCACAACATTCTGAGTGAAGCGCAACAGAAATGAGAGGACAAACATAATGCCTCACTAATATGGACAAACAATAATGTGTAAGCTCTGAGAACTGAATCTTAGGGTACAGCTTATCAGTGGAATGCTTATTGTAATTGTCCCTACATTTTAAGCTCTCACAGCAGGCACATCTATTCTTGAGTTGTAATGATTTTCTCTAAACCTTGAGATTCTGAGCTCCTTGTACATAGTCTGGTCAGTCTCTGTAACTCTGGGTATCTGTGTGACATTTGAATCTTGGAGGTAGAGCTTGGCAGCTATGAATGTCAGTAATAACCAGTAAGGCAACTTACGAAGTGGCTGAAAAAGAGTTCAGACTTCAATTAGAGATACGAATAAAGTGGATATGTTTAGGACAAAGGCAGATCAGGCCAAAGGGCAAAGGATGATACTGATTGGGTTTTAAAACTACAACTTTTGTGTGAAACCAAGGGAGGAGATGTTTATTTCATGCAAGATCTATATTTTTGGTAGCACACTAGATAATTTAACCTGTACAATCAGTTTATTTGAACATCATAGGTGCATGAAACCATGAAAGGGAAGTGGGATTTGATGAGTTTGTACAGGCTGGGGTGAAATCCTGATACACCCCACAGTGATACAGACAGAGAATAAAAGTGTATTTTTTGGGCCCCTGAGGAACTAGGGAGAAATGCAGATACACTGGACTTCCTTACATGGGTTATTGCTGATTTTGCCGCAAATGTTGTTGACTGCCAATTTAGTGGGCCAAGCCTTTGATCTAGGGGCTTTCCCTTGTAAGGCAAGTTGCTGCAAGAGAGAGGGTAAACCTACTTATAATTGTGCCTAGGACTCCCTCACAGTGCCTCTTTTTTGTTCATATGTGCCCCTCTCTCTAAGCCCACTTGGCAGGTTATCACACTACCCTCCCCCTTACATGGGACATGACACCCAGTGGTGTAAATCTCCCTGGCAACACTGGAAATGACACCTGTGGATGAGTCTGGACACAGTACTGTGGCATTGAGAGGATCTTCTTGACCAAAAGGGGCAAGAGAGATGAAAATAGAAGGTTCCATTAGCTGGAAGACATCAAATGGAGTTGAGCCATCACTCTGGAGGGTATTCTTATTTGCTATATAGATAACCCCTTTTAGTTTTTAGAGTGTTGGAATGGCTAGAAGGAAATACCTGAAGCTATCAAAATGCAACCCAGTAACCTTGGTTCTTGAAGATTATTGTATAACTTTATAACATGCACAGTGTGACTGTATAATTGTGAAATCCATGTGTCTTGAACTCCCTTTTTCCAGGGTATGGACAGATGAAAGGAAAAATGGGGACAAAAATTGGATGAAAAATATGCTGGAATAGAGGGGATGGAAAATCTAAGTGTTCTCTTTTGCTTTTATTTTTATTTTGAAGTAAGGAAAAAGTTCAAATATTGATTCTGGTGATTAATTCAACAAATGTATGATGGTGCTGTGAACAACTGGTTGTACACTGTGTGTGAATATATCTTATTATAACTGTGTTTAAAAAGAAGAAAATGAACAATAGGGAGGAGGAGGAGATTGGGAGGATTTGGATACTCTTTTTATTTATTTTTTATTTTATTTTTGTCATAATAAAATGTTCAAAGTTTGATTTTAATGATTGCACAACTACATGATGATACTGTGAACAATTGATTGTACACTTTGAATGATTGAATGTTATGTGTATATATCTCAATAAAATTACATTAAAAATAAAATAACACTTCTGAAATTATACTAAGGAAGCAGTCATTTACTGTAACAAATCCTAAGGCTGGACCTGATTTTGCATATATATATTTCCTAATTTATGGAAACTTTAATAAACAAATACACCAAAATTAAAGTGAAAAAAAAAAAAACTCAGCAATATTCTGTTTACAAGAGACTCATCTTAGACCTTGTGACACAAAGAGACTGAAAGTGAGTGGATGGACAAAAACATTCCACAGAAACAGCAATCAAAACTATGCTTGGATAGCTATACTAGTATAAGACAAAATAGTCTTTAAATGTAAAAATGTCACTAGACAAAGGACACTATATATTTTAAAAAGGGAAAATTCACCAAGAAAAAATAATTATAAATGTTTATGCAAACAATCAAGGAGCTCCAAAATACATAAGACAAACATTGGATAAATTTAAGGGAGAAGTAGACACATCTACAATAATAGTGGCAGACTTCCATACACCACTCTTTTCTTTTTATAGAAAAACTAGGCAGAGGACCAGTAAGGAAATTGAGAACCTAAACAATACAAAAAATGAATTACACTTAATTAACATATATAGATCATTATATACCAAAGTAACTGGATACGCACTCTTCTCTAGTGCACATGGAACATTGTCCAGGATAAATCATGTGTTGGGAACAAAAAAAGTCTTACTAAATTAAAAAAAAAAATGAAATTATTCAAAGCACATTATCTGACCATAATGGAATGCAATGAGAAATCAACCACCACAAAGGAACGAGATCTTCCACAAATATGTGGAAGTTAAACAAAACACTCATAAACAACCAGTGTGCCAAAGAAAAAATTGCAAGAGAAATTTATACATATCTAGAGATGAACATAATTGAGAGTACAACATATCCAAATCAGTGGGAGGCAGTAAAGGCAGCTCTGTGAGGACAGATTATAGCTCTAAATGCATAAATCAAAAATTAAGAAAGAGCTAAAACTAAAGAACTAACAAGACAACTGAAGGGTCTAGAGAGTGATAAGCAAACTGATGCAAAACAAAATAGACAAATAGAAACTACATAGCAAGGCAGAAACAAATGAGCTGGAGAATAAAAAAAAAACAGAATAAACCCTTAAATTGGTTCTTTGAGAAGATCAACAAGATTAACAGACTGTTATCTAGACTGATGAAGACAAAAACAGAGAAGACCCAAGTAAATACAATCAGAAATGTGAAGGGGTTTATTGCTACAGATCCCAAGGAAATTTTTTAAAAAATCATAAAAGGATACTATGAGCAACTGTATGCCAGCAAACTAGAGAATTTAGAGGAAATGGACAATTCCTGAAAACACATGAACAACCTAGACTGACCCAAGAAGAAATAGAAAACCTCAACAAACCAACACAAGCAAAGAGATCCAATCAGTTATCAAAAAAAATCTACCTACCAATAAAAACCCAGGGCCAGATGGCTTAACAGGGGAATTTTACAAAACTTTCCAAAAATAATTGACAACTTTCTTGCTCTAATCTTTTAAAAAATTGAAGAAAAGGGAACACTACCAAATTCATTTTATGAAGTTAATACCACTCTGGTACCAAAACCAGATAAAAACACTATGAAAAAGGAAAATTATAGGCCAATCTCCTTAATGAGTTTTACTAAGCAAAACTCATAAAAAAAGTACATGCAAAATGAATCCACAGGCAAACTATAAGAATTATACCCCACAAGCAAGTGAGGGTCATTCTTGCCATGCAGGGGTGGTTCAACATCAGAAAATTAATTAATGTAATTCAGCACATGAACAAATCAGTGGGGAAAAATCAAATGACAATCATAATAGACACTGAAAAACATTCAACAAAATTCAACATCCCTGTATCCCTTTTTGATAAAAACACTTCAAAAAGCAGGAAATGAAGGGCATTTCCTCAATATGATAGAGACATATATGAAAACCTATGGCTAGCATAATAATGTTGAGAGTCTGAAAATCTCACCACTGAGATTGAGAATGAGACAAGGAAACACAATGTCAACTCTATTATCCAACTTTGTGCTAGAAGCTCTAACCAGAGCAATTCACAAAGATAAAAATTAAAAGGTATCCAAACTGGAAAGGAAGAAACAAAACTGTCATTGTTTGCAGGTGATGTGTTCTTATATTTGAAAAAATCCTGATAATTCAACCACAAAGCTACTTGAGCTAATAAACAAATTCAACAGAGTGGCAGAATTATGCAGATTAATGTACATAAGTCAGTAGTGTTCCTGCACACTAGTAATGATCTAATGGAAGAGGAAATAAAAATAAATTCTATTCACCAATGCCACAAAAAATCAAGGACCTAGGAATAAACCCAACCAAGGACATAAAAGACCTCTACACAGAAAATTACAAAATTTGACTAAAATATATTTTTTTAAAAAGAACTAAATAAGTGGAATAATATTCCATGCTCATGGATACAAAGACTAAATATTGTTAAGATGTCAATTCCGTGCAAACTGATCCACAGATTCAATGCAATCTCAATCCAAATACCAAAAACCTACTTTGCATACTTGGGAAACCTAATTATCAAATTTATTTGGAGGGAAAGGATCCTGAATTAGCCAAAAACATCTTTAAAAGGAATGAACTGAGAATTGCACGTACAGATTTGAAGACTGTTAGGAAGCTACAGTAGTCAAAACAGCATGGTATTGGCATAAAGATAGAAATATTGAACATAGGAATTGAATTCAGAGTGCAGAAATAGACCACCAATATACAGTCAATGGATTATTGATAAGGCCACCAAATCCACTGAACTGGGACAGGCAGTCTCTTCAACAAATAGGGCTGGGAGAACTGGATATCTATAACAAAAACAATGAAAGAGGACCCCCTTTCTCAGACACTATACAAAAATTAACTCAAAGTGGATCAAAGACCTCAATATAAAATACAATACCATAAAATCCCTAAAAGATATTATAGGGAAACATCTTAAAGATACAGTATTAGGGGGTTGTTTCTTAGACCTTACACCCAAAGGATAAAGACCACAATTAGTTACCATCTCACACCAATAAGTATGGCTGCCATCAAGCAGGAAACTATGAATGCTGGAGAGATGTGGAGAAATTGGAATCTTATTCATTGCTGGTGGGACTGTATAATGGTTCAGCCACTATGGGAAACAGATTGGCACTTTCTCAGAAAACTAGATATTGAATTACCATATGATCTTGATATTTCACTTCTCTTTATATACCTAGAAGATTTGAAATCTGTGACAGGAACAGACATTTGCACACTGATGTTCATAGCAGCATTGTTCACACTTGCTGTGAGATGGAAGCAATCCAAGTGTCCTTCAACAGAGAAGTGAATAAACAGAATATGGTATACTCAGACAATGGAATACTATGCAGCAGTAAGAAGCAACAAGTTCCTGAAACAAAGGGAAACATGGATGAACCTTGAAGATATAATTCTGAGTGAAATAACTCAGACAAAAAAAGAGAGAGATTGTATGTTACCACTTCTAAGAACTATCAGAACAATGCAAAATCAATCTCTTATAACATAAGAATATTGGAGACCTGGTGATAGACAGTAGCTAGTGAGGGGGAATGATAATCTAACACATTCAGATATGTTAATGAAGGTGAATTCAAAGGTATGGTACTGGATAAGGGCTACTATTTTTAAACTTAAAACCTTCAGACTGCTCCTATGCCAGCTAAGTCCCAAAACCCAGAGACAGTAGCCACTTCAAGAACATCAAGCAGATTAAGTCCCCTTGGCTTATAAAGTCAAACACTCCTTTTCAACATGAATAGGTTAGGGTAATCGCTGCTTAAACATCCTTGAAGATCAGTAAAGTGATTAAACTCGAGGAAGGGATAGCAACAAACAACATGGAATTTAACAAAGAATTATGAGTACTGAATACTTAAATAATTTGATTTTCCTAGTTGGCAGATTATTAGAATAAACAGAAAGAAATAATTGAAATGGTGTAATTGTGACCCATAACATCCTTTGAAATTTTTTTATAGCTACTTGTTAAATTGTAATTGAAAGCCATACGTTTTTGTATATATGTTATACTTTACAACAAGGAAATAACTGAAACTATGGTACTGCAACTTATAAAAAAATTGAAAATTTCCTGTATATCTACCTGCTAAATCATACTTTGAAATATATTGCATACTTGTAAACATAGTTCATAATAAGGAAATAACTGAAACTTAGGAATTGTAACCTGTAATATTCTTTCAGATTTTCTCTCTACTTGTTATATTGCAAATGGAATGTTATTACTTTCATGTATATATGTTATATTCTACAACAAAAATATGTGAGTGTTCCTGTTTGCTAATGCTGCTATTATGCAACACACCAGAAATGGATTGGCTTTTTTAAAGGGGGCTATTTATTTACAAATTTACAGTATAAATACCATGAAAATATCCATTTAAGGAATCAATGCAAGTATAACTTCATTGTAGAACAGTCTCTGGCATCTGAAAACCCTCTGGTAGCCAGAAAGGCACATGGACGGTGTTTACTTGCTCTCAGGATGAATTTTAAAATGGCACCCTCTAAAATGTCAGCTTCAGCTTTCAGTGGCCATCATAAAAATGTGCCTCTAAGCTGTAAATCTGAGCTTCTGTCTGAGCTCTTATATGGCTCCATTGATTTAATTAAGACCCAAGCTGAATGGGTAGGGTCACACCTCAATGGAAATAATCTAATATAAGTTATTACTCACAATTGAGTGGGTCACATTTCCATGGCTAAAACCTAATCCAAAGATTCCAACCTAATCCACACTAACAAGTCTGCCCCACAAAACTTCATCAAAGATCATAGCATTTTGGGGGACATAGTACATCCAAACCAGCACAATGAGAAATAAAAATCTACCAATAAATGAGAGCACAGGGCCACATGGCTTCACAAGGGAATTTTACCAAATTTTGAAAGAAGAATTGATACCATTCCTTCTTAAATTCTTTCAAAAAAAATGAAGAAATAGGAATACGACCTAACTCATTTTATGATAACCAGATAAAGATATGCAGAAAAGGAAAATTTTAGGTCAATCTCCCTAATGAAAATAGATGCAAAATTCTCAACAAAATACTTGCAAATAGAATCCAAAGGTACATTAAAATAATTATACACCGTGACTATGTGGGGTTCATTCCTGGCATGAAGGGTAGTCCAACATAAGAAAATCAGTTAATGTTATTCAACAAATTAACAAATTGAAAGGGAAAAATCAAATGATCATTGCAAAACATGCTGAAAAAAGCATTTGACAAAATTTAGCATCCCTTTTTGTTAAAAACACTTCAACATGTAAGAATTCAGGGTAACTTCCTCAATATGAATCAGGGCATATACGAATACCCCAAAGCTAGCATAGTACTTAATGGAGACTGGTTGAAAGCCTTCTCTCTATGACCAGAAATGATACAAGGGTGCCCACTGTCACCTCTATTATTCAACATTGGGTTAGAAGATCTAACCAGAGAATTTGACAAGACAAAGTTATAAAAGGTATACAAATTGGAAATGAAGAAATAAAACTGCCATTATTTACAGATGTTATGATCCTATATTTGGAAAATCCTGATAATTTGATGACAAAGCTACTTGAACTAATAAACAAACTCAGCAGAGTTATGGGATATAAGATTAATGTGCATAAGTCAGTAATGTTCCTATACACTAGCAATGACCTAACTAAAGAGGCAAAACATAAATAATTCCATTCACAATAGCAAATAAAAAAATCAAGTACCTAGGAATACAGTTAACTAAGGGTGTAAAAGTCTTCTACAAAGAGAATTACAAAATTTCACTAAAAGAAATTAAAAGGGCCAAAATATGTGAAAAATATTCCATGCTCATGGATAGGAAGACTAAACATTGCTAAGATGTCAATTCTACACAAACTGATATACAGATTAAACACAATCCCAATCCATATGCCCACAACATACTTTGTAGACTTGGAAAAGTTAATTGTCAAATTTATTTGGAAGGAAATGGGTCTCAAATTACTAAAACATCCTAAAAAGATACAAAACTGGAAGGACTTACACTTCCAGACTTTGAAGACCACTGTAAAGCTACAGTGGTCAAAACAGCATGGTATTCACATAAAGATAGATATATTGATCAATGGAATTGGATTAAAAGTTCAGAAGAACCTCAGATGTATGGTTGATTGTTTTGGTTAAGGTCCCCAAATACAAAGAAATGGGAGAAAACAGTCTCCTTAACAAGTGGGGCTGGAAAAATTGCACAGCCATATACAAAACAATGAAAGAAGACTGCTACCACACAATCTATAAATAATTAACTCAAAGTTAATGAAGGACATCAATATAAGTGGCAGTAGAGGAAAACTCTTGGAAGATAATATAGGGAAACATATTCTGGATCTAGTAATTGGCAGTAACTTGTTAGACATTACACCCAAAGTACAAGCAACAAAGAAAGAACAGATAAATGGAAACTCCTCAAAATCAAAAGCATCTGTGCCTCAAAAAACTTTGTAAAAAATGTTGAAGAGGCAGCCAAATCAATGGGAGAAAATATTTGGAGAACGTTTATCTGAAAAGAAACTGATATCCTGCATAAATAAAGAAATCCTAGAACTCAACAACACTAATAAAAAGAGTCAAATTATGAAATGGAAAAAGGACATGAAAAGAGATGCTTCTGAAGAAGAAATATAAGTGACTAAAGAACACATGAAAAAATATTCATTATCACTAGCTATTAGGGAAATGCAAATCAAACCACCATGAGATACAATCACACACCAATAAGAAAGGCTGCCATTATACAAACAGGAAACAATAAATGCTGGAGAGGATTGGTGAGATTGGGACTCTTATTCATTGCTGGTTGGAATTTATAATGGTACAGCCACTGTGGAAGGTAGTTCGGCAGTTTCTCAAAAAAACTAGATATCGATTTACCGTACAGTCCAGCAATTCCACTTCTCAGTATATACTGAGAAGGAATGAAAGCACTGATATGAATAGACATTTGCACACTGATGTTCATAGCGGCATTGTTCACAAATGCAAAGGGATGTAAACAATTCAAGTGTTCTTCAAAAGATGCTTGGATAAACAAATTGTGGTATATACATGCAATGGAATACTATGCTGTAGTAAGAAGAAACAAGGTCCTGAAACATTCGGCAACACGGCCGATACGTGAAGACATAATGCTTGAGTGAATTAAGCCAGACACAAAGGAAAGTTATTGCATGTTACCACTTCTATGAAATCTCTGAACAATATAAAATCAATGTCTTATTTATGTAGAATATTGGGGACCTAGTGGTAGAGAGAACTAGTGAGGGGGAGAGATAATATAGTATGTTCCGATGAGTAAATGAAGGTGAATTCAAAGTTATGGGAACTGACATGAGTGATGATTGTTAATGGGATTATAAGTATTAGAGCTCTATTGAAGGCAAATAGAAATGAAAGGGATTGTTTAAACTACGTTTCCCACAGATAAGCACCAAAAATTATATATACATATATATATATATATATATATATATATATATATATATATATATATATATATATATATATGCTTGCATGATATACTTCTAAGGTATGACAGTAGCACAGAGAGTTCAAAACAGACAGGTGTATGGGATAAAATTTGCCATTACATACTAAGGAGTATAATTAATAGGAATAACCTATTAGTACCACACAAATACTAACAAGAAATAATTAAGGGCTGACAAGAATTATGGGGTACTTGGGTCATGAGAATTATTTAAAATGGAGAGTGATGAGGATTGTAAATAAATGCATAAATACATACATGCAAACATAAAATAAAAGTAAAAGGAACACCTGAAACATTCCAACCCCATCCCACTCTATTTATCATTTAATTTTTGTCCCCACTTTTCTACTCATCTGTCCATACAATGAATAAAAGCAGTGTGAGCCACAAAATTTTCACAATCACAGTCACAGCATGTAAGCTACACAGATACACAACGATCTTCAAGAATCAAGGCTACTGGGCTGCAGTTAAGCAGCTTCAGGTATTTCCCTCTAGCTCTTCTATCCACTAAAATCTAAAATGGAGTAAATATATAATGCCTCAGAATACACTCCAGAATGACCTCTCAACTCCACTTGAAATCTCTCAACCACTGAAACTTTCTTTTCTTTTATTCCTCTTCACCCTTTTGGTCATGATGATTTTCTCAATCCCCTAATCCTGGGTCCAATCTCATCCCCAGAGTCATTACCTGCATTGTCAAGGGAATTTATACCCCTGGGAGTCATGTCCCATGTAGGGGGGAGGGCAGTAAGTTTACCTGTTCAGTGAGTTAAGAGAGAGAGATGCCACATCTTAGCAACTAAAAAGTTTTCTGACAGTTCCCTTAGGTTCAATTGTAAGTAGGCTTAGCCTCTCCTAAGCAGTAACAAGTTTCTGAAGTGAAAGCCCCCAGATAGAGGGCTCAGCCTGCTAAGTTAGTAGTCCTCAACATTTGTGAGAATATCAGAAATAACCCAGGTAGGGAAAGCCAACACTTCCATATTTTCCCCCATTCCTCAGTGGTCCATGCAAGTAAATTTTTATTCTCTGCCCAAATTACTTTGGAAGGAATTGGGATATCACCCTAACCTGTATAAACACACCAGATCTCACTTCCTATTCAGAGTTCCATGTTCTTGTGGTATTTGAATAAACTGACTATATAAATTAATGTGCTACAGAAAACATATATCCTGCACCAAATAAACATCCCTTCCCTAGGTCTCACACAAAGGATGAAGTTTTAAAACACAGTCAGTATTTTCCTTTATGCTTTGGACTGATTTGCAGTAGTCCTAAGCAGATCCACTTCATTCATATATCAAATTGAAGTCTGAACTTTTTCAGCTTTTTTAATAGTTGACATACAGGATAATACATGCATAACTGCTGAGCTCTAGGTCTGAGACTCAGGTGCCACAGAGACACCCAATGATCCAGAGACTGACCAGGTAATACACAAAAAGCTAAGCATCTCAGAATTTAGATATAGCCATAAAACTCAGGTATAGATTTGACTGCTGCAAGAGCTTACAATCCAGAGACCTTTACAGTAAGCCTTCCCCCAATAATCTGTGCTCTAAGATTCATTTCTTTTTGTCTCCACATTACAGATAGTCCATAAGAGTGATGTGTTATGTTTGTCTTTTCATTTCTGTTGTACTTCACTCGAAATTCTGTCTTCAATATCCAGTCACCTAATTCCATGCCTCATAACTACATTCTTTCTTGCAGTTTTCTATTGTATACATACTACACAGTTCACCATTGTGTTCATCAGTCAATGTATCCTTAGGACATCCATTGCAAATCATGAATTTGCCACTGTAAACACCAGTGCTCAAGTGTTCATTTGTGTCCCTGCTCTCAGATCTTCCAATAATAATAAACCCAATATTGCAGATGAAAGACCTTGTGGCACCCATAGCCTCAGCTTTTTCAGGAGACCACATTGACCTCCAGATTGGCTACCCCATTCTACTTCTCCACCATCAGTGAATAGGTGCATCCCTCTTTTCAGATTTTTCAAGCACTTGTATCCTTTGATTTTATCCTTGCAATTATATATATATATATATATATATATATATATATATATACACAATCAGTAATCCATGGTGTACAATTAATTGTTCAATGTTCATCACATACTTGTGCATTCATCATCAGAATCAGCATATGAATACATTCATTTCTCAATTTTTTTAAAAAAAGGTAAATGATAATACAAAAATAAAAGGAAAATAAATTACATTAAGATCAGACAAAAACACCACTACCAAGAATCCCATATCCCTCACTGATACCCCACCTTCATAGATATTTAGCTTTAGTATAGTGCCTTGGTATGCTGAATGGGAGCATATTATAGTATTACTGTTAACCATAGACTCCATTTGCATTGATTGTATTTTTCCCCAAGACTGCTCTTTTACAGCACCTTGCAAGGTTAGCATTCATTTGTTCACTCACATGTAAAATAGGTTCTATATGTGTACATAGAATCACCATCATTGACAACTCTAGGTTTCACTAAGTTATAGATTCCCAGTCTTTACGGTCTATCTTTACTTCTGTTGCCATATACGCCTTTAGCCTTCCTCTTTCAACTTTACTCACAAACATCTTTGTTCAGGGTGCATAAAATATATTGCTACCATCACAAAATATTGTGCTATCCATTTCTGGATCTATACTATTGTTCTGGTTTGTTAATGCTGCCAGGAGGCAAAATATCAGAAATAGATTGGGTTTTATAAAAGGGGGTTTATTTGGTTACAGAATTACAGTCTCAAGGGCATAATGTGTCCAAGGTAACATATCAACAATCAGGTACCTTCACTGGAGAATGGCCAATGGCATCTGGAAAACCTCTGTTAGATGTGAAGGCGCATGGCTGATGACTGCTGAAGTTCTGGTTTCAAAACGGCTTTCTGTCAGGATTCTCCTCTCTAGGCTGCCGGAACTAAAAGTGTCACCTTAGTTGCTCTTAATTGCCTTTTCTGCATTGATTAAAATGATTCAGTGTGTATTCTGCTTTGATTTATTGATATGGTGTTTTAAATTACTTGATTTTTTGTTTTGAAGAAGTCTTGCATTCCTGTAATAAATCCAAATTGTTCATGGTGAATAATTCTTTTAATGTGCTGTGGGATACAATTTGGGAGTATTTTCTTGAGGACTTTTCCATCTATATTCATTAAAGAGAATGGTCTAAAATTTTCTTTTTTTGTGGTATTTTTGTCTGACTTTAGTGTTAGTGTGATGTTGGTTTCATATAAAGAGTTAGGTTGCTTTCCTTCCTCTTCAATATTTTTTAAAAGATTGAGCAGGATTGGTACTAATTCTTTCTTGAATGCTTGGTAGAATTCACATGTGAAGCCGCATGTTCATGGACTTTTCTTTTTGGGGTAGCTTTTTGATGACTGACTCACTCACTTTAGTTGTGATTTGTTTGTTGAGGTCATATATTTCTTCTTGAGTCAATGTTGGCTGTCCATGCTTTCCTAGGATGTTGTCCATTACATCTAAGTTTCCTAGTTTATTAACATATAGTTGCTCATAGTATGCTCTCATTAACTCCTTTTTACCTGTAGGGTCAGTAGTTATGTACCCTTTCCCATTTCTGATTGTATTTATTTGCATATGCTATATTTTTTTAGCCTAGCTAAGTGTCTGTGGATTTTACTGACTTTCTCAAAGAACAAACTTCTGATGATATTAAGTATCTTACTGTTTTCATGTTCTCTAATATCACTTTTTTCTGCTCCAAACTTAGTTATTTCCTTTGCTTTGGGGTTAGTTTCCTGTTCTTTCTCTAGTTCCTCCATGTGAAGAGTAAATTCCTCAATTTTTGCTCTTTCTTATCTTTTAATATAAGCATTTAGGGCAATAAATTTTCCCCTTTATGCTGCCATTCTGTGTGTGTTTGTGTGTGTGTATACACACATAGACACACACACATAGATATATATATATATATATATATATATATATATATATATATATATATATACACACACACACATATACATATATATATACACATATAAAATTATGGAAACTTGTGTATACATGAGTTTGAATGCACAGATATCTTTCCTAGCTCCATCCACTGGGCAAATTTAGAAGCAGTGGCATCCCAGTAACAATGAACACACTCAATGACAGAACTTGATTTCCAAAGCTATTATGGAACCATCACTGCTTGAAGTAATGGCATGTCTGAGGGCTGGGTCAGGCAATATATAAGATAAACCTAGAGCATCTCATAGTGCCAGAAAAAATTTGGGGAAAAAATGGTGTATGTTACAATCACCCAGGAGACAACCTGGAAGAGCTACCACAAGACAACTCTGGAAAAATAACCCATTAAACAAATAAATAAATGGGGGTAGAGGGACAAACTTTTACAGATAAATTTTAGATAACAGAATTTTAATTATTATAATAATTTCTTATAAAATTGTTTCTTCCATGTGTTCCTATATTACCATCTGATTGCCTATACAAGTGCATGTTTCCTTATTCTAGTTTTTGTGTCTATATTTTGTTTTACAGATGTCCTCAAAATTTTTAATATTAGTATTGTTTCATAGTTAGTCAATGTCACAAAGAGAATGATTACAGACTATATGTTGTCAAGACTTCTTGACTTGTGAGATATGCAAGGAACCCATATTTAACTGCTGTCATATCATTTTTGTAAATCTCATATTGGTCAATTTTAATAGAAATACATTTATCACTTACTGCCAGTCAACTGCAAGACTGGCTGCCAACATACTGGACTCTCTATAAATGAATCATACAGGATATATCACTCTCCACCTTGTGAAAACTCTGCTAACCCTTCTTTACAGTTGGAAATTTCCATAAAATTTCATATTACTGAGCACAGAAACAATGTCACACAACACAAGTAAAAGAAAATTTCCATTATATACATAGTGTAAAGAAAGAAGCCACTAATATTTTCTTTTCCTGGGGTAGATAAGGATATTGGGAAATTAAGTTTCAACTAAAAAAGCTTTTTAATGATAAAGTTCTGCAAGATGGAGATCCACATCTTCCATATCATCCTTCCACATGAGAATCATTAACCACATGATCAATTTCCCCTGCAGGGAAGCTCCAGGGTCTGAAAAGAAAGTTAATGGTACCATCACCTCAGATCCTGGAATCTGAACTCACAGACAGGGATCTGGTCTGGAGACTCCTTTGGCATGTGGGAAAGGGGGATGGGGAGGGTCCATGCATCACTGAAGATCAGGCTTCCTGCTTGTAGGGACAGTGCTCCTCCATCCATGGAGAACTGGGGCCCAGGATCCAGGGAATAGTGAGTGGCTTTTGTTCTGTGCAGACAGAAGAAGCATCTGTGAGAGCAGGGCAGGGTGAAATCCATGATGAGGGTACCCCCTGCTTAAGCATTTCCCTATCCCACACAGCTTTTTTCTGTGCCCACTTACAGATAAAGATGCCACTGCCTCCCTTGAAAGTTTCCCCAGTTCCTGGGATCCTGCAATCTGAGGTCCTCTTTGCCATGCTCAGGACATTTGCCTCCCACCCTAAGCTTTAAGGTGGACACTTATCAGTCATGACAGATTATTTCATGGGTGGCATCGTTCTAAAGGATTGACACACCTTAGGTGAGGCCATTTTCCTTAATGCTGGGATATGGCTCCTAATATTATCCCCTCCTGTGGTTGGATACCCTGGAGAAAGGGTAATGAGAGAACCAGATTGAGCTGGACATGGTCTCTGTGCCATCCAGACTCTGCTTTGTGTACACCACACACTGCCCTGTGGGGAGGAGCAGCTCTCTGTGCTTGGACTGCAGAACCCCCACTCCTTCCCATAGTCACAGGTCTAGAATATGACACAGCCAGGGCTGGATCCCAGGTGAAGCAGTACCAGGCACAGTTGTTCCTTCCTACCCAGCACTGGTGCACCTGGAACCCAGTGACTGTCACCAGGTCAGTGTCTTGTAGCCCCAGGAACCACACATGCAAATCACCCTGGGTGCACACAGAAGACATATGAGTCAGAGGCTTGGCCTGTGTGGTGTGTCTTCATCCTCCAGGTGGACATGCAGTTGCTGGGGCTCCTATTCTACTGGCTGGCATCCCACTGGGTGAGGGTCTTGAGGGTCCACACACTCACAGGGACTTGATTTTGGGATGGGGCGTAATCACAATTTATCTCCTTGTCCCCAGGTGTCCTGTATGACCTGACACAGTGGAAGCTGGGGCCAGGGCTGGTGAAGCCCTTGTAGACCCTCTCCCTCTCCTGTGCTGCCTCTGGGGGCTCCATCACTACAAGTTACTACTGGAGTCGTATCCACCAGCGTTCTGGGAAGGGGATGGAGTGGATGGGGCACTGGAATGGTAGCACAAACTACAACCCAGCTTTCCAAGGCTGCATCTCCATCACTGCTGACACATCCAACAACAAATACAATCTGCACCTGAACTCCATGACTCAAGAAGACACAGCCACATATTATTTTGTGAAAATTACACTGAGAAGTCAGGGTGAGCCCAGACACAAACCTCCCATGAAGAGCACCAGAGGGGCTGGGCTACAGTGGAACTTTGGCACCACCAAGGAGAGGAATCAGCCCCAGGAGCTGGTGCAGTGTGAACAGTTTTCTGTCAGGGTCTGTGGCTTCCTTTGCATTTAAGTCTATTTCCCTGAAGATTTGCCTTCCCCTTGCCAGGGTTCCCTTTCATTTCAGTATCCAGTAAAATGTCAGGCAATTCAGGTAGTGCATTTATTTCATATCAAGAGGGAAGAAAGGTCACTGTCCCCAACCTCTTCCTCCCCTTAGTTAGGTCTTTGATTTAGATACCAGTGTGACCTTTTCTAGCTCATCTGAAATAGTAACTCAGGCACCACATGAAAATTCTGTGGGAAAAATTATTTTCTCTACGTTTATAAAATTAAACCAAGTGCATGAATGAATGGGTAATTAAATCAGCATTTCTTTTCCTTGTGAATGTATTTTATATCTTGAATAAATAAATAAACATACATCTGTTTTCTTTGTAAAATAGATTTTATATCTTCAATGATTTAGATTTAGAGGGAAATTTAGAAAGTAAACAGAGACTTCCAGAGACCCCAACATCTGGTTTCTTTTAATAAGAACCACTTATATATCCATGGTAAATTAAAAAAAAAACTGTTAACATTAGTGGTAATAATAATAAACTCTAGACTATTCCATGTATGTCCTCTTTTTGATATTGGATTCAATCCTGGACACCATGTTCTATTATATTTCATGACTTCTTAGTCTCTTCAGGTCCGTGACACAGTTTCCCTTTCTTGCCGTGTGTCTTCATATATTTTGAAGAATGTCCCTCTATTTGGATTGTACACAGTATTCTCATAATTGCACTATGGCCAGAGTTTGGGAAAAAGTGTCACGGAGGTGCAAACCCTTCCCCTTTGTCATAACAGGGACATATGAGATTAACATCATGCAACATTAGCTGTATTGAATTCCCTCCCTCATTTAAGGTGGTGGTTTCCAACTTAGCTGTAGAGATACTATCTGTCCCTTTCCACGTTCCATTCTTTGGAGTTGAGTCACTGAGCCCAGGGTATACTAAAGAAGATGGGAGGTATGTTTCACCTCCTTCATAAATGTGGTCACATCAATCTGAATAGATTACTTGAAATAATGACATGGTTTCTTGGATGTTTATTTTGTAATTTGGGTTATAATCCAAATCATTATTTATTTTGAGGCTCATATTTTCTAGTTTTCCAAGTTGAAGCTCTTTCAAGGTGTTCTGGAGATCCCTTTGACATATCCCAATCAGTATGTTTCTGTGTGTGAGTGTGTTATGTGTGTGTGTTTATGTGTGTGTACAAATGTGTGAGTGAATGAGTGCATGTGTGTTGTGACTTCTTCCTTATATTCTGGTACTACAAGGTGTTCTGGCCTCAGCTTGTGTTTTTCCTTTCCTCATCCAGGAATTCCATCTTCCTCTGTGTATGTAAAAGCCCATGTATCCCTCAGCAGAACTGTTAAGGATGTACCAAGGAAAGGCCCTCCAGAGGTCTCTGGGAAAGGTGGCTGCTGTGACCTCACCTCTCAAAAAGGTAAGCCCACGTTTCTGTTGTAGACAAAGCTCTGGGGGGCAGCACCACCCCCAGTACACAATGAGGCAGTGTTACATCCAGGGCAGGAGAGGCAGCACCACCTACAAATCATGGGAAAGGCCCTGGACATAGTCCCTGAGGCTTTCCTGCAGAGGCTCAGGGAGCTTCCCATTCCCCTAATCTGATGTCCTTATCCCTCTGCATTTCAAGTTTGGGTTTGAGGTATCTCCTCACCTCAAGAGTTCCAGCTCCATTCACTTGCTTCTGCTTCCCTGTCCTCGGTTGCTCCCTAAATCTGTGTCCTGGAAAGCCAAACAGGCAAGAGTTGGGGAAAGCAGCTTCTTGTGAGGGCTATGTGCTCCCTGATTCTCAAATCAGCCTTCCCTGTAGACTCTAGAAGCCATCAGATGGCCCAGATACAGTTTGACTTCTAGTGATCTAGTGAAAGCTCAGTGCTAGCCTTAGGAGTGTCAGTTATTTTGCTTAATCTGGTTAGAGGCCCCTGGGAAAAACATCATCATTGCTTAGAAAAATGAAAGCTCTGGGTTTTATCATTGCTCTGCTGACTGTACACACTTGTGATATTCAAAAATTTCAAAAAATAGATCCTTGAGTCTGCAGTTTATGGTTGTGACTCACTGAGGTCTTCATTGTCCCCAGGCACAAATCTCCCATGGGGGAGCATTCTGAGGAACACTCAACTTAGTGCCCAACACCAGGAGAATGTGCAGAGCTAAAAAATGATGGTATTCTTTACTGTGTCTCAAGTTGATTTTGCTCCAACTGCTCAAGAACCGAGGTAATAGGAAATCTTGTTTTACAATTTTAGAGATTGTGATATTATCTCTTGGTTCAAACAAAATTTAATACTTATTTCTGACAATGTGTAGAGGAGCATGGACAAGATCATCATCAATTGCAACATCAATGAGGTTGACTTTATAAGCATTTGGACTATACTGTAGGAAAAACTAATTGGATTTTAGATTATTATTTTCTTTGTCATTTATTTGAGAATTCTTAATCTCTTCTTCAGAAAGGAGACATTCTCTATGCTTTTCCCATCTGTGAATCCTTTGTATGTTCCTCCTGAACTAGAATTTCCAGGGCCACCGGAACAGCAACATGGGGAGGTGTGGACCAGGCATCTGAGGGCCCTTTCAGTGCTGAGCAGACTCCATGATCCAAGCTGAAGTCTGCATCTGTGTATCTGGGTGTGGATGATGCTGTAACATGCCTGTAGTAGGGAAATAGCTTTGGGGTTTAATTCTGTGAGATATTGGGATTGGATACCAGGAGATTATTAGGAAGAATCATAACCTAAATGCCTTTCTTCTCTTTCTCTTCATAGGAGATTCATACATACTTATTTCCTCTGGACATTAATAAATTAATAAGTTTTTAAACTAAAAGTTTATGTTATGATTTAAAGCAACAAGTAGTTTACAAATTGCAGATATCTGGAAAAATGGTGTAAAGTTAATGTATGCATATGGCCAAACATGGGAGAAAATAAAGGAAACACTAAAATGTATATATAAAATATCATGTCAGAGTTGTCATAGATGCCACCTGTGAGCAACAAGGAGGTTTTCACAGGTGACTCTTAGGCATTAATTATAATTAGAATTTGTTTCTTCTTACACAAATGAGGTTCCAAGATACCAACTTCTGACAAATGTACACATTTATATTCCATATATATATTTATATATAGTTATAAATGTCAAAATAACCAAAAGGTCCCTATTAGTCTAGACTCATGGCTTTCTCCCACCTTTACATTCTTGCTAGCAGTTTTTAAATCATCAATTTCAACATGATTTATACACTTGCCTTGCTTCTTATATAAGGCTTTTTGTTTTTTCTTTTCTGTCCTTGTTTTTGTTTTGTTTTTACTGAAGATGAAGCATTTCTTGCAGCTGATGGCATGTACTTTCAGAGAAGCATCAAGGTAAAGCACTCTAAATGGGAAGTAATTTTGGTTGTTTCTCTGACATGTAACATTTTTCTAAGAATAAAAAATGCATTACAAAAATTGGAAAAAAATTAAAACAATCTAGTGAAAATAACATATATGCAGCCTTCCCATATATCTCTATGGTTGACACTTAGCATTGGTGTTGTAAATTTAATCCAATTGTTATAAATGTATTAAAATATTACTGTTAATTTCAAGACCATATTTTGCATTAGGTGTATTTTTCCTACATAACACACTATTATTAACTAATACTTGTAGGGATGTTCATCTGTTCTAGTTCATTGAAGAGTAGTAATCATATTCATTGTCCACAGAATTCCCTGTGTTATACAGTCCCATGTTACATCCTCTAGCCTTAATTCTAGTGACATACACACCAAATTTCCCATTTCTAGCACAAACTCTCACAATTCAGCACTGTTAATTTCCCTCATGACAATTTGCTACCATTGCCTCTATCCATTTCCAAAATTTAAAATCAGCATTATTAAAAATTCTGAACAAGTTAAGCAACAGCTCCTGATTCTCTACTTTTATTCTCTCTCCTGTTTACATTTATTTTAGATATTAACTCCATCAGTTTGTTCACTATACTTAGTTCACATGAGTGAAGTCATAATATATTTTTTCTTTTTCTGTCTTATATCACTCAACACAATGTCTACACAATGTCAACCTTGTCAACACAAGATTCAAACATGTTTTTGCATATATCAGGATTTCATTTTTTCTGAAAGATAAATAGTATTCCATCATATATATTTACCGCGTATCGTATATCCATTCATTTGTTGATCAACACTGTGGTTGTTTCCATCTTTTTGCAATTTTGAATGCCTTTGAACATCAGTGTGCAACTGTCTATTTCAGTCCATTCTTTCAGTTCTTCTGAGTATATGTCTAGCAGCAGGATTTCTGGACCATATGACAGTTCTATAATTAGATTGCTCACTAACCACAAAACTGTCTTCCACAGCAGTAGCACCATGTTACATTCCCGCCATTAATTAGTACATGTTCTGGTTTCTCAACATTCCCTCCAACCCTTGTAGTTTTTGGTTTGATAAATAGGGAACACTCTAGTAGTTGTGAGATGGTATCTTGTGTTTTATTTGACATATCGCTAAGAACTAGATTAGATGAACATATTGTCATGTTTTTTAGCCATTTGTGTTTCATCTTTGCAATAATGTCTATTCATGTATTTGCCCTGTTTTTAATTCAGTTGTTTGTCATTTTCTCATTGAGTTGTAATATTTCCTTTAATACTCTGGACATAAACCCATTATCATATATGTGGTTCCAGATATTTCAATCATTGAGGTGATTGTCTTTTAAACTTCGTGACTACATACTTTGAAGTATTCCTCCAATTTAACAATATTTTTCTTTCACTTGTGCATTGGATGAAAAGTCTAAGGAAATTCTGTCTATCCCTAGATCTTCAAGATGTCTGGCTCCATTATCTTAGAGCTGTTTTATGGTACTGTTTCTTATATTTATATCTTTGATCTATGTTGAGTTAATTTTTGTATAAGGTGTGAGAAAGGGATCATCTTTCACGTTTTTGTATTTGGGTATCCAGTTCTCCCTGAAGAATTTATTGAAGATAATGTTCTATCCTGTTTTAGTGGGCATAGGAGCCTTCTTAAAAATCAGTAGGCCATGGATCTGAGGGCCTGTTACTGAACTCAGAGTATGAACACATATAACAACTGTCAAAAAGTTATAAAAAGGGTCTAGACTTCAGTTAGAGATATAAATAAAACAGATGTGGTAAGGACTATGGAATATCAGGCCAAAGGGTAAAGGATGATACTGGCTACCTTTTAAAACTTCAAATTCCATGTGAGACCAAGGGAAGAAATATTTAGTTGGTGCACGACCTATATTTAACTCATTTCTCTCATGATTTAACTCATATTGTCTGTTCAAATACCATAATTAAATGGAAATTTTAATAGGAATTGAGACATGCTGGGTTGGCATACATTAGTGTGAAATAGTGACATATTCCAAGGTAATTTGGACAGAGAATAAAAATGTGTGTTCAGGGCCCAACTGAGGAGCTGGGGAAAATGAAGAGGTGTTGGGCTTCTTCACCTGGATAGTTGTTGATGTTCTCACAAATATTGGGCACTGATGGTTTGGTGTGCCAAGCCCTCTATCTCAGGGCTTGCCCTTATGAAGCTCATTACTGCAAAGAAGTGGCTAAACCTGCTTATCATTGTGGCTAAGAGTCTCCCACTGCATACCCCTTTTTGGTCAGATGTGGCCCTCTCTCTCTAGCTAAGCCAACTCAGCAGGTGAACTCACCACCCTTCACCATATGTGGGATCCGACACCCAGGGTGTAATATGGCAATGAGGGATGTGACACCAGGGGATGAAACGGGACCCAGCATTGTGTGACCAGAAGGGGGATGTGAAACAAAATGAAATAAACTTTCAGTATCTGAGAGATTTCAAATTATTCAAGAGGTTACTCTGATTAACATTCTTATGCACTATATAGATAAAACTTTTTAGATTTTATTGCATTGGAATAGCTAGCTAGAAGTAAACAACCGAAACTATCAAAGAGCAACCCAGTAGCTGTGACTCTTGAAGGTGATTGTATAGCAATGTAGCTTACAAGAGTTAACAATGTGATTGTGAAAGCCTTGTGTATAACACTCCCTTTATCCAGTGTGTGGATGGATGAGTAGGACAATGGGAACACAAACTAAATGAAAAATAGGGTGAGTGGGGGGGGGGTGATTTGGGTTTTCTTTTTCACATTTTTTATTCTTTTTACTTTTTGTGGTGCAAGGAAAATGTTCAGAAATTTATCAGGCTAATAAATGCACAACTATATGATGGTACTGTGAACAACTGATTGTACACTTTGGATGACTGTATTGTATGTAACTATATCTCAATAAAATTGAATTGAAAAATCAATGGCCCATGGATCTGAGGTTCTATTACTGAACTTTTCATCATGTTCCCTTAATTATTAGGTCTATCTTTATGACAGCACTAAGCTCTTTTGATCACTGTAACTTTATAATATGTTTGAAGCATGAGCACTCCAACCTCATTTTTTCTCAAGATGTTTCTGGACATTTGAGGCTCCTTCCATTCCACTTCTTCAAAGTAAGCAGTTGGAATATTGATTGATATTGCATGGAATTTGTAGATGAGTTTGGGTAGAACTCACATCTTAATGACACATAGCCTTCTGACTCTTGAACATGGAATGTCCTACCATTTAATTATTTCTGTTAATTTTTTAGCAAGCTTTTGTATTTTAATGAGTACTGGTCTTTACAACCTTGCTTTGGTTTATTTCTATATATTTTCAGTTTCTAGCTGCTATTGTAAATGTTGGTTTTCTCTAGATTTCCTCCTTGATTTCTGATTACTAGTGTACAGAAATACCCCTTATCTTTATGTGTTGCTCTTGAATTCTGCCTTTCCTTTGATCTCTACATTTTGAAGTGTTTTTATTAAGGCAGAGTGCTGGATTTTGACAAATACCTTTTCTGACTCAATCAATATGACCATGTGGGTTTACACTTTTGATTTGCTAATGTGGTACATTGTATTAATTGCTTTTCTGTTGTTGGATTACCTTTGCACACCTGAAATAATACCCACTTGATCATAGTGTACAATTTGATGGGTTTGGGGATAATATTTGAAAGTATTTTATGAGGATTTTTGCATCTATATTCATTAGAGAGTTAGGCCTGTAATCATCTTTTCTTGTAGTCTATTTGTCAGGCTTTGGTTTGATATTGATTTCATGGAATGAATTATGTAGTGTTCCCTTCTCTTAAATATTTTGAATGCATTAAAGAAGGACTGGGATTAATTCTTCCTGGAATCATTGGTAAAATTTACCTGAGAAACCATCTGGTAATTAGCTTTCCTCTGTTGGGAGGTTTTTGTTTATAAACATAGTTATATTGAGATACATTCACACCCAACAATCATCCATAGTGTACAATCAATTGTGCACAGCACCATCATATCATTGTACATTCATCACCTGAATCAACTTTTGAACATCTCCTTACTCCAAAAAATAATAAAAATAGGAATAATTGACAAATTTACAATAGTAGTAGGAAACCTCAATACACCACTATCTTCTATAGATAAAACAAGTAGACAGAGGACCAGTAATTAAGTTGAGAACCTAAACAATATGATAAATGGGGTACACTTAATGGACATATATATATCACTACATTCCAAAGTACCAGGATATATATTTTTCTTTAGTATCTATAGAATGTACACCATGATGTATCATATGATGGGGCACAAAACAAGTATTAATAACTTTTTAAAAGATTGAAATTATTTAAAGCACGTTCTCTGATCACAATGGAATGCAACTATAAATCAACACCACCAAAGAACAAGATCATTCATAAATATATGGAGGTTAAACATCACATTCCTAAACTACCAGTGGGTCAAAGAAGAAATTGCAGGTGAAATTAGTAAATATCTAGAGATGGAAGAAAATAAGAAAACAATATATCAAAACCTGTGGAATGCAGTTAAGACAGTGCTGAGAGGGAAATTTATAGCTCCAAATGCATATGTCAAAAAGCAAGAAGAACTAAAATCAAAGATCAAAATGAACAACTGAAGCATCTAGAGAATGATCAGCAAACTAAACTTAATGCAAGTAGCAGAAAGGAAATAACAAAGAATAAACAGAAGTAAAAGAACTGAAGAAAAAATAACAAGAGACAGCATAAATAAAACCAAAAGTTTGTTCCCTGAGCAGCTCACCAAGATTGAGAGACCCTTAGCTATAGTGAGAGAATCAAAAAGAGAAAGGACTGAAATAAACAGAATCAGATAACAGAAGGGGATAATTACTATGGGTCTAAGAAATAAAATAAACTCATAAGAGGATATTATGAACAACTGTATGCCAACAAGCTAGAGAATTTAGAAGAAATGGACAATTCCTAGAAACAGATGAACAACCTAGAATGAACCAAGAAGAAATACAGGACCTCAACAAACCAATCACAAGCAAAGAGATCCAATCAGTCATCAAAAATCTACCTACAGACATCTGGCAAGATGGTGTAGTAGGTGAGGCAGCACAGCTTCTCCTCATCAGAGAATGCAACTAGAAAGTGGCTGGAGGACAACAGGAACTGTGGCTCCTGGGTGTGACTGGCCATAGAGGGTCCCCCATATTACCTGGAGAGAACACCTGACAAAAACGGAAGATAGAAAGCAGCTGGAGGGGTGTAGGGAGTGAGTTCCCTGTCCAGACAACCCTCCTCCTAGCCAGCAGCAGCAAAATCAATACCAGCCAAGGGTGTGAACAGTGGCTCCTCACTCCCATCAATCCTAACTTCAGTGTTTGCTGGGGTCTGTACCCCTCAGGCAGACTGCAGGTAGCTCCAAAAGGAAACCTGCCAGAAGCAAATGCTGTCTCCCCATGGAGGTCTGTGATGTGCAACAGTAAGTAGCAGGTAAGGGAGAGGTGCCATACAGAGAATCCAGAGCTTGTCACACACCAAGGGACTTGTGGGCACAGGGGAGGCAAAGAAATGGCAGGCAGGGCCCTTGTCCCACCTGCAGGGTTCCCCTGATCAGACTCCCTGATTACCTGCCCTGGAACCCATGCTGCAGACACAGAAATTGGCTACCCCAGCACACACAGAGAATGGGTACACAGAGAATGGCTTTGCACACGGCTTGGAATCCACTCACCACAAGGAAGTTTGGGGAAGACCTACTTGAGAGCACAACCTGCTGGTAGATAGAGAAACTGCACTCCACCAAACTTTGGTTCAGGGGCCCCACCCACTGGTAAAATTGGGGAACTGCAGTCTAACAAACCAAATCATATATAAAGGCTCAATTAGTTCTGTGCTTCCCACAATAACCCTAAGAAAACAAGCAGATGTCCCAAAGACAGCAGAAAATTACAAAGCACTTAAAAGATTTAGAAGCAATGGACAAGCAAAATGAGCAATTAAAAGGCACAAACACACAAAATTTGGAACAATTAATCAAAGATATGGACACAAACATAAACACCATGGCTCAGGATATAAAGGACATAAAGAAGACCCTAGAAAACTATAAAGGAGAATTTGCAAGAGTAAAGAAAAAGTAGTGGTTATAATGGAAATAAAGAACACTTTTGATCAAATTAAAAATATCCTTGAAACCAAAGACACAAGATTTGAAGAAGCAGAGGAAGTAATTAGCAACCATGAATATAGGGTGATGGAAAGTGAAAGCACAAAAGAACAAATATGAAAAAAGTTTAAAAAAACTTTGAAATGGAGCTCAGGGAAATGATGGACAACATGAAGCACACAAATATGAATCTGTGTTTCACAAGGGGAAAAAGAGTAAAGGCTTAGGAAGAGCATCTGAAGAAATTATTGAGGAAAACTTCCCAACCCTTCCAAATGATACATATATGCAAATTAAAGATGCGCAATGAACTCCAAATAGAATAAAACAAAATGAACCTACTCCAAGTTATATACCAATTAGATTATCAAATGCCAAAGAAAATTAGACTTCTGAAAGCAGCATGAGAGATGTGATTCACCACATGCAATGAAAACAATATAAGACTAAGTATTAACTATTCAGTGGGCACCATAGTGGCAAGAAGACAGTGGTTTTACATATTTCAGATTCTAAAGAGAAAAATTGCCACACAAGAATTCTTTATCCGTCAAAGCTATACATCAAAATTGAGGGAGAGTTTAAGATTTTGAGAAAAACAAAGGTTGGTAGCATTTGATAACAAGAAGCCTGCTCTTCAAGAAATATTAAAGGGAGTTCAACCAGCTGAGATACAAAGAATGGAGAGAAGGCCCAAAGAAGAGCACAGAATTGAAGAGTTATTCATAAGGGAAACTTAAAGAAAAAAAAAGAGAGAGAGGGACAAGAATAGTTTTAACAACTAAAAACCAGAGGATAACTTGGCTGGTTTAAAAACTCCTTTCACAGTAATAATTTTGAATGTGAATGATCTATGCTCTCTAATTAAGATACAGTTGGATATGATAGATTAAAAATATCCAGAGGCAGAGCAATATGCTGTCATAGAGAAGTGTGGCATTTAGTTAGTACTGTAAAGCAACTAGTAAATAACAAAGAACAACCAGTAAATAATCTGGAACAACTGTTTGGAGAAATCCATGAATGAACACCCATAGTACACCAGCCTGGAATGGGTGGAAATGCTGAGAATGTATTCAAAGGCATAAAATTACACTTCAACTGAGATACAAGAATTTATACCAATAATTATCAAACAAATCTCCTAAATCAATTCAAAAATCAATCCAAAAATCACATCAATAAGTTGAGGGAAGATATGGCAAAAGAGATGAAGGATGTAAAGAAGACTTTGGGTGATCAGAAGGAAGAAATCAAAAGTTTGAAATAACAATTGGCAGAACTTAAAAGAATGAAAGGCACATTGCAAGAGGTGAAGAACACAATGGAGACATACAACAGCAGATTTGAAGAGGCAGAAGAAAAGATTCATGAACTGGAGAACAAGACATCTGTAACCTTCACACAAAAGAACAGATGGAGAAAAGAATGGAGAAATATGAGCAACCTCTTAAGTAACTGAGTGACAACAAGAAGTGCATGAATGCATGTGTCATGCTTGTCCCAGGAGGGCAAAAGAAGGAGAAAGGGGCAGAAGCAGTAATGGAGGAAATAGTCACTGAAAATTTCCCATCTCTTATGAAAGATGTAAAATTACAGATCCAAGAAGCACAATGAACCCAAGCAGAATAGATCTGAGTAGACTTAGGCCAAGACACATAATAATCAGATTATGAAATGTCAAATACAAAGAGAATTCTGGAAGTGGCAAGAGTAAAGCAATCCATCATAAACAAGGGAAGATTGATATGACTCTGTGCAGATTTCTCAGTAGAAACCATGGAGGCAAGAAGGTAGTATTGTGATATATTTAAGATACAGACAGAGAAAAATTTGCAACCACTAATTTTATATTTAACAAAACAGTCCTTCAAATATGAGGGAGAGTTTACAATATTCTCAGACAAACAGACAATGAGAGAGTTTTTAAGGAAGATACTTGCTCTACAGAAAATACTAAAGGAGGCACTACAGACAGATAGGAAAAGGCAGTAGAGAGAGGTTTGGAGCACACTTCTGGGAGATGGTACAAAATGATGTAAGTACACTGAACAAAGATGACTGTGAGTATGGTTGAAAGAGACAGGTTAGGGGTGTCTAGGAACACCAGAAGGAAAGATACAAGATAAAGAATGGGAGTGTATAGCAGAGTGAATCCTAGAGTGGTCAATGACTGTGATAAAATCTACAAATATGTTTTTAAATGAGGGATACAAATGAATGAAAACTTTGCAAGGTGTTAAAAAGAGGGTGGTGTTGGGTGAAATATAATCAATGCAAACTAGAGTCTACAGTTAACAGTAACATCACAATATGCTTTCTTTAATTGTAACAAGGGCAATACACCAAAGCTAAATGCCTGTATGAGGGGTACATAAGGGACGAGAATGAGATTCTTGGCATAAGCATTGTTGTCTGAATTTTTATTGCGTTTTATTTTAATTTTACCATTTCTTTTGCTGCTTTTCAGTTGCCATTTATTTCTTCCTTTTTCTTTTGCCTTTTTACTTTTTCACCCTTTCTCTTTGTGGCTGTATTGTTCTTAGTTTTACTTTTCCTTTCATCCTTTTATTATTCCTTTCTTTAAATTATTTTTTTGGTAAGGAATATATGTAAGTGCTAATTGTGGTGACAAACGCACAACTGTATGATGATATCAAAAAGAATTGATTTTACACTGTGGATTATTGTATGGTATTTGAATATACCACTATAAAATTGCAAGGAAAAATAAATGAGACACAAGTGCTGAAGAGAACATAGAGTAATGTATGTGTTTACCATTGGTGGGGAAGAAGAATGTTATAGATTTTATGGAGGACAGTGTTTTGGTTCCACAATAAGCTAATTATGTAGATGTCACAGAGTACTACAACCACCCGACTGGGTATATACTTGGAAGATCAGAGATCAGGGACACAAATGAACATTTACACCCTGGTATATATGGTGGCAGTATTCACAATTTGCAAAGACAGAGGTTATCTAAAGGTACACTGATTGATGGACAAAATGGTGGTCTGTGGTGTATGCATAAAATTGAATAGAATATTGAGACTACAAGAATGAATGAATCTCAGAGACACATAACTATGTTAATGGCTCTTGAGCACAACATTTTAAGTGAAGCACACCAGAATTAACAGAAGAATCATAATGCCTCATTAATATGGAATAACGGTAATGTGGAATGTCTGAGAACTGAGTCTTAGGGCACAGGTTATCAATGGAATGCTTAGTGTAACATCCCTAGATTGTAAGCTCTCACAGAAGGCACAACTATTCTTGAGTTATAATGATTATCTCTAAATCTTGAGATGTTGAGCTCCTTGTACATAATCTTGTCAGTCTCTGTAACATAAGGTATCTCTGTGACATTTGAATCTCGGAGGTTGAACTTGGAAGATATGAATGTCATTAATACCCAGTAAGGCAACTTCTGAAGGAGCTGAAAAAGAGTTCAAATTTCAATTAGAGATATGAGTAAAGTGAATATGGTTAGGACTAGGGCAAATCAGGCCAAAGGGTAAATGATGATACTGACTGGGTTTTAAAACTACAACTTTTGTGTGAAACCAAGGGAGGAGATGTTTATTTGGTGCAAGTTCTATATTTTTGGTAGCACACTAGATAATTTAAACTGCACAATCAGTTTATTAGAAAATCATAGCTGCATGAAACAATGAAAGGGAAGTGGGATTTGATGAGTTCTTAAAGGCTGGGGTGAAATCATGATACATCCCAGAGTGATATAGGCAGAGAGTAAAAGTGTATTTGTGCAGCCCACTGAGGAACTAGGGAGAAATGCAGATATGTTGGACTTCCTCACCTGTGTTATAGCTGATTTTCCTGCAAATGTTGCTGGCTGCCACTTTAGTGGGCCAAGCCCTTGATCTAGGGGCTTTCCCTTGTAAGGCAAGTTGCTGCAAGAGAGAGGCAAAGCCTACTTGTAATTGTGCCTAGGAGTCTACCCAGAGCACCTTTTTGTTGCTCAGATGTGCCACCTCCCTAATCACACTTGGCAGCTGAAAACACTACCCTCCCCCTTACATAGGACATGACACCCAATAGTTTAAATCTCCATGGCAACACTGGAAATGACTCCTGGGGATGAGCCTTGACCCAGTAATGTGACATTGAGGGGACCTTCTTGACCAAAAGGGGCAAGAGTGATGAAAAAAATAAGGCTCCATTGGGTGGGAGATTTCAAATGGAGTTGAGAGGTCACTCTGGAGGGTATTCTTATGTGCTATATAGATAACCCCTTTTAGTTTTTAGAGTGTTGGAATGACTAGAGGGAAATACCTGAAGCTGTCAGAATGTAGCCCAGTAACCTTGATTCTTACTATTGTACAACTTTGTAGCATGCACAGTTTGACTGTATAACTGTGAAATCAGAGGGTCTTGCACTCCCTTTTTCTAGGGTATGGACAGATGAATGGAAAAATGGGGATAAAAATTAGATGAAGAATACAGTGGGATGGAGGGGATGGAAAAATCTAGGTGTTCTCTTATGCTTTTATTTTTATTTTGAAGTATGGAAAAAGTTCAAATATTAATTCTGGTGGAGAATGCACAAATGTATGGTGGTGCTGTGAATAACTGGTTGTACACTGTGTGTGAATACATCTTAATAAAATTGTAATTAAAAAGAAAAAAAATGAACAACAAGGAGATTGAGGAGACTGGGAGGATTTGGATATTCTTTTCCTTTAATTTTTATTTTATTTTTGTAGTAATGAAAATGTTCAAAGTTTGATTTTAGTGATGATTGCAAAATTACATGATGATATTGTGAACAATTGATTGTACACTTTGAATTATTGCATGTTATGTGAATATATCTCAATAAAATTACAATTAAAAATAAAGTAACACTTCTGAAATTATATAAAGGAAGCAGTCATTTACTATAGCAAATTCTAAGCCTGGACCTGATTTTATATATATATATATATATATTTCCAAATTTATGGAAGTTTTAATAAACAAATACACCAACAATAAAGTGAAAAAAATAACAGCAATATGCTGTTTACAAGAGATTCATCTTAGACCTCATGACACAAAGGGACTGAAAGTGAGTGGATGGATAAAAATATTCCACACAAATTTCAATCAAAAGTATGCTTGGATAGCTATACATATATCAGACAAAATAGTCTTTATTTTAAAAAGGGATAATTCACCAAGAAAAATAATTATAAATGTTTATGCAACAATCAAAGTTTCCAAAATACATAAGAGAAACATTGACTAAACTTAAGGGAGCAGTAGACACATCTACAATAATATTGGCAAACTTCCATACACCACTCTCTTCTATAGATAGAACCAGACAGAGTACAAGTAAGGAAATTGAGAACTAAGCAATACAATAAATGACTTAGACTTAATTGACATATATAGATCATTATATCCCAAAGTACTTGGATATACATTCTTCTCTAGTGCATATGGAACATTTTCCAGGATAAATCATGCATTGTGCACAAAAGAAGTCTAACTTAATTTAAGAAGAATGAAATTATTCCAAGCACATTATCTGAACACAATGGAACACAACCAGAAATCAACCATAACCAAGAAACCAGATCTTCCACAAATACATGGAAGTTAAACAAAACACTCCTAAGCAACCAGTGGGCCAAAGAAGGAATTGCAAGAGAAACTCATAAATATCTAGAGATGAATGTAATTGAGAATACAACATATCAAAATCTGTGGGATGCAGTGAAGGCAGTTCTGTGAGGTAAGCTTATAGCTCTAAATGCATATATCAGCAAGCAAGAAAGAGCTAAAACTAGAGACCTAACAAGATAACAATGCTAGAGAATGATAAGCAATGTCACCCAACAATGTCACTGAATACATATTAAGGAAAATTTTCACTATAATCATGAAATAAAGAAAGAAGCCCCTAACACTTTTCCTGGGGCTGATAAGGATATTGGTAGATTCAGCTGACACTAAAAAAGCTTTCTAAGAATCCAGTTCTGCAAGATGGAGATTCACATCTACCACATCATCCTTCCACCTGACACTCAAGTACCCACAAGACTACTTTCCTCTGCCTGCTGGCTTCTACCCTGGGTGAAAATCTCAAGGATCCAGGTGTGCACAGGGACTTGAATGTGGGACGGGACAGACTCACAATGTATCTCCTTGTCCCCAGGTATTCTATGCAAGCTGACACTACAAGAGATGTGCCCAGGGCTGGAGAAGCCCTCACAGACTATCTTCATCAGCTGTACTGTCTCTGGGGGCTCCATCGCCAGCAGTAACTATTGGAATTGGACACACCAGCATCCTGAAAACGGGCTGGAGTAATGGGGTCCTGGAGTGGGAGCACCTACTATAACCCAGTCTTCCAAAGCCACAACTCCATCACCACTGCTGTGTTCAAGAATGAGTAATATCTGCAGCTGAGCTCCATGAGTGCTGAGGACATGGCAATGTTATCATGTGTGAGACACACAGTGAGCAGAAGGCAGTGTGAGCTCTGTCGTTAGATACAAACATCCCCTGAAGGAAGGGGATGGTGTGCAGGGGCCTTTTGGGACCAAAAAGGGCAGGACTCAGCCCCAGAAGCAGGTGCAAGGTGGAGAATGGTTTCCTGTCAGGGTCCGGGACTTCCTCTCCCCTTAAACTTATTTCCCTGAAGATTTGCCTTCCCCTTGCTGTACTTTCATTTCAGTTCCCACTGCAAAGTCAGGGCAATTCAGAGCCTGCATTTATTTTACATTAAGAGGAAATTCAGTCATTGTCCCCAGCCTCTATGTCCACTTTCTTGGGTCTTTGATTTAGATCAAAGTGTGACTTTTCTAGCTCGTTTGATCTAGTAACTGAAGCACAACCTGAAAAATATGTGTGAAATAATTTTCTCTTCTTTTTAAGAATTGAATTCAAATTAGAGGAAGAATGAATAATTAAAATAACATTTTTTCTTTTTAAAATATATATTATATCTTCAAAGTTTTATGTTTACAAAACAACTGAGAAAATATACAGACTTCCCTTCTAAGTCCATGATACTTTAATTAAAACTGTAAATATTAATCATAGCAATAATATACCACAGACTTTCTTTGGATGCCACCTGCTATTCCATGTATGTCCTCTTTCTGATATCAGATACAATCACGGACACCATGTTTAATTTCAATTTCATGTCTGCTTAGTATCCTCAGATCCATGAATGTTTCTCATTCTTCCTTGGGTTTTCAGTTATTTTGAAGAATGTCCCTCTATTTGGGTTGTACAAGGTATTCTCATGATTGCACTTTGGTCGGTGTTTCAGGGAAGAGTGCCACAGAGGTGCAGAGCCCTTCACTTTGTCTTATGACAGGGAGCACATGATGTCACCATGACTCAGCACTAGTGGTGTTGAATTCCCTCATTTGGTTTGGGTGGTGTTTTCCACATCAGCCCTAGAGTTACTATCTGTCCCTTTCCATATTCTGTCACTGAGTTCATGGTATTTTCAAGAAGAGGGGAGTTATATGTCAGCTCCTTCATCAGTTTTGTTTCCTGAATCTGTATAGAATATTTGAAATAATAAAATTGTTTCTTGGATGTTTATTTTATACTTTGGATTATAATCCAATACAAAATTTACTTTGATGTTCAAATTGCTCTAGTTTTCCATATGGAAGCTCTTTCATTGTAATTGGTATATCCTTTTGACATACTCCCATCAGATGTATCTGTGTGTGAGTGTGTTATGTGTGTGTTAGTGTGTATGTGTCTGAGTAAATAAGTGCATGTGTGTTGTGAGCACTCCCTTAGGTTCTGGTACTAAAGGTGTTCTGGCCTCATCTTGTGTATTCCCTTCACACATATTAGAATTCCATCTGTCTCTCCAAATATAAATTCCCATATACCTCTGAGAGGGAGTGTTTAGGAAGTACAAAGAAGAGGCTCTCCAGAGGTCTCCGGGAAAGCGGGCTGCTGTGCCCACACCCCTCAAAGCAAAAGCCCTCAGTTCTGTCTTGGACAAAGTTCTGAGAGGCAGCACCACCTCCAGGATGCAGCTGGGCAGTGTGACCTCCAGGCCAGCAGAGACAGCAACATCTAGAAAACATGGGAAAGTCCCTGGACATAGTCACTGAGAGTTCTCCGAGGAGGCTCAGGGAGCTGCCCCTCTCCTTATCTGATAGGTTTATCCCTCTGCATTGCACATTTGGATTTACTTGGCTTTAGTTAAATTACAACACTTTATAAACTCCCCACAAATTGAATTAAAAATAACAATTGTGCCCCAAATTTATGTTCTCACCTTGAGAATCCCTGCTCCATGCATTTCTTCTGTTTCCAAGTCCTTCGTTGCTCCCTAAATCTGTGTCCTGTAAAACCAATAAAGCAGGGTGAGGGGAAAGAAGTTTCTTGAGAGGCTTTGTGCTCTCTAATTCTCAGCTTAGCTTGCCCTGTGACTCTTGGGGCCATCAGGTGTTCCAGATGCAATTCTACATTCCAGTAATCTATTGAGTGCTCATTGTCAGTTTTCTTCTTTTTCTGGCTATAGGCCTACTGTAAGGACATGATGATTATTTAGAAAAACATGCAATCTCTATATATTATTATATGCATGATAACTGTACTCACTTGTGAGTCCATCAAAGATGTCAAAAATAGGACCTTGGGTATGCAGTTTCTGGTTATGACTCACTGAGACTCTCATTGTCCCCACATTTCCTGTCCCAAGTGCAGATGTAGGAATTGGGCCCAGGATTATTGAAGCCCATATCTCTCACCTGCTCCATACCTGGTACCTCCTTTACTAGTTTTTACTTCTGGGCTTTGATACAGCAGCCTCCAGGGAAGTGGTGAGGCTGGATGGGGAGCAGCATTTCAGATGGGAGTACAGAGCTATGCCTCTCCTTCCAGAGTGGACTCTCCATCTCCATGGACATGTCCAAGGGTTACATCTCCCTGCAACTGAGCTCTATGACCACCCAGGACATGACCATGTATTGCTGTTAAAGAGACACTTTTAGAGGAAACCAATGTGAGCCCAGGAACAAACTTCATCTACAGGAGGGGTCTTAGGACCACTCATCATAGTAATCAAGACCAGGAGCAAGTACAGGGTTACACAACAGTGGCATTGCTTACTGTGTCTCAGGTTGTTTTTGCTCCAACTGCTCAGGAACTGAAATCATAGGGCATTTTGTTTTACAATTTTAGAGATTCTACTATTTTCTCCTAATTCAGACAAAATCTAATACATATTTCTGACAGTGTGTAGAGGAGAATGCACTGAATCATCATCAATTGCAACATCAATGAGGTTAACTTTACAAGAGTTTGGATTTTGCTGGAGGAAAAACAAATTAGATTTTAATAGCTAGTGAAGATGAGAACCTTGCTATTCATTTTTAGCCATTTGTATTTCCTCTTTGGAAAACTGTCTACATGTATCTTTCACCCATATTTTATTTGAATTGTTTGATATTTTGCTGTTGAGTTGTAGGATCTCTTTATTTTTGGTATTTCAATCCCTTATCATATATATGGTATCCAAATATTTCCAGAGTTAGTTTCCTTCTCTCCTTCTTGACAGTCTTTTGAAGTAAAGAATATTCAGTTTTGAGTATTCAATCTATTTTGGCTTCACTGCTTATGCTTTGGGTATAAAAATCTAAGAAAATACTGCCTATCAGTAGATATTGAGGATGTCTCCCCATGTTTTATTCTAAGATCTTTATGGTACTGGCCCTTATATTTAGATCTCTGATACACATTTATTTAGTAATTGTTTATGGTGTGAGATTTAATTATGTTGGATATGGATATCCAGTTCCCCCGGCAGTATTTTGAAGAGAATGCTCTGTCCCATTTGAATGGACTTCGGTTTGTTGTCAAAAATCAATGGACCATAGATGATAGGTCTATTATTGACCATAGATGATAGGTCTATTATTGAACTATCATTTCAATTCTGTTGATCAATATGCCGGTACCAAGTTATTTGACCACTGTAGCTTTAAAATATACATTAAAGTCAGAAATTGTAAGTTATCCTATTTATTCATTTCCAGGATGTTCTTAGCAACTTGAGGACCCTTACCATTCCAAATAAAATTGATAGCTTTTCCATTTCAGTAAGGTAGGCAGTTGGATTATTGATTGGGATTGCATTGAATCTGTAGATCTATTGGGGAAGAACTGACATCCTGATGACACTTACCCTTCCCATCCATGAACATGGAATGTCTTTCCATTTTTTAGGTCTTCCTCCCTTTATTTTAGTAATATTTTATAGTTTTGTGAGTATCTTGCCACTTTGTTAAACTGGTTCATTAGTTCTGTTAGTTTTGTTGTAGTTTGGGTGGACTTTCTAAATGTAGGATCATGCCATCTGCAAATAGTGAAAGATTTACTTCTTCTTTTCTAACATAGATGATTTTACATGTTTTGCTTGCCTAATTGCTCCAGTTAGAACTTCTAGCACAAGATCAAATATCAGTGATGACAGTTGGAATCCTTGTCTTGTTCATGATCCTACAGCAAAAGCTTTCATTATCTCATTGTTGAGTGTGACGTTAGCTGTGGACTTTTCATAAATGCTCTCTATCATGTGAGGAACTTTCCTTTGATTCCTATATTGTGAAGTGTTTTAATTAAGAAAGGATGCTAGATTTTGCCAAATGCCTTTCCTGAATCAATCAATATGATCATGTGCTTTTCTCTTTTGATTTGGTAATATGATGTATTGCATTAATTGATTCTCTTGTATTTAAACACCCTTGCAAACCTGGAATAAAATCAACATGATCATGTTGTATAACTCATTTGATGGGTTGTTGTATTTCATTTCTAAGTATATTGTTGAGGATTTTTGCATATATATTCTTTAGGGAAGTTAGTCTGTAATTTTCTCATCTTGTAGTATATGTATCATTCTTGTTATTGGCTTGATGTTGACTTCATTGAATAGTTAAGTAGCTGCCCCATCTGTCCAATATTTTGGAACATTATGAGCAGAATTGGAGTTAATTCTCCTTGGAATCATTGGTAAAATTCAACTGTGAATCCATGTGGTCCTGAGCTTTTCTTTGTTGGGAGGTTTTTAATGACTGATTGAAACTCTTTACTTGTGGTTTTTTTGAGTCTTCTATTTCTCCTTGAGTCAGTGTATGTTGTTTATGTGTTTCTAGGAAATTGTGCATTTCATCTAATCTGTCCAGTAGGTTTGCATACTATTGTTCATAGTATCCTGTTATGATATTTTTATCACTATGGGTTCCTTGGTAATGAACCCTTTTTGTATCAACTTTATTTGAATCTTCTCTCTTTTTGTGTTTGCCAGTATAGCTAAGGGATTTCCAAATTTATTGATCTTCACAAAGAATTAATTTTTGTTTTTACTGATATTCTATTGTTTTCTTGTTCTCAGTTTCATTCAATTCTGCTCTAATATTTGCTATTTCTTTAGTTTTTCTTGCTTTAGGATAAGTTGGTTCTTCTTTCTCCAAGTTTCTCCAGGTTTTCAATTAGCTCTTCTTTTTTATTGTAGATGTTTAGAGTTACGAATTTCCCTTTCAGTACTGCCTTCAATGCATTCCATATGTTTTGATATGTCATGAACACATTTTCATTTATCTTGGTATATTTTCTTGCAATTGTTTCTGTGACTCACTAACTGTTCAATATTATGTTGTTTAGTTCAATATATTTCTGAATTTTCCACTTCTCTGGCAGGTATTAATTTCAAGTTCCAGGTCATCATGATCAGAGAAAGTACTTTATATAATTTCAAACTTTATGTATTTATAAAATTTGTTCTGTGCCCCAGCATGTGTACACTTCTGGAACATGATGAATGAGTATCTGAGGATGAATCTCGTTCATTCCCACTTAAGTCTTTCCAGGGAGATGGGGTTTTCCTTGAAGTGACAGACCAGGTTCCAGAGTCTTAATACCAAACGTTAGAACATGTACAGTACAGTTTCATTTAAAGAAAGTACAAAAGCTGAGATCATGAAAGCAGTTGTAAATAAGGAAAATGATTACCTAGGGAAAGAGGGAGGGATTGGGAGGAGACCAGGAGGAATGCTGGGGAGAGGTGACTCAAAGATAAGATTTCTTCCTGTCTATGAGGTGACATGGGCATATAATAAGCATGCATGTAAGGTGTTCACTCACAATATTTTGCTGAAATATTTACTTGATCTTTTGTGATTTTTCTGTGCAGAAAAAAAAATGTTTCTTAATAAAAAAGATAGTCCCAAATGGACTACAAGATCCTATATCCATTAGCTTGTAAGTACTGTGAAGATATAGATCATATGGAATAAAGCACAGCATTGGGAAACAGAGAGAGCAGTATGCTCTCCAAGTTACTCATTAAATGTAGTTGGCAATAGATGTGGGTCCTTTGAGATCCAAGTAATTCATCTGTAAAGTGGACTAAAATGTACACTTAATAGATACTTTTTTCTGTCCAGCCCTATGGCATCTGCTCCCATTCTTCTTGTAAGAGTCTTGGTTTCCCTTGTAGAAGTGCTGTTCACCACATGCATTTCTTCAGGTTTGGATAGGTGTGATCATCCCAGAACTTGGGATAGGCAGTGAGCAAACTCTGGCAATGTGTGTATTCTGCTGTCACAGAAAAGTGATCAGTGGAAAAATAGGCTTATTAACTCAATTACAGCTCATCTGTGATCTCCTACTGTATGAGCAAGGAGGTGTTTGTTTTAATTAGAGCTACCAAAAGAAGGTTTAACAGTTGTTCTTGTGGACATGAAGGAAATTGACTGTCAGAGAGTGGGGGTGGCGTGGAGGGAGGTAGATCAAGGAGACAGGAGAATACCCAAATTGGATGCTTTGGTCAATGGATCCGGTAGAGCCTTGAGTTTCTAACATGAGTTTCACTCACTTTAGCTAATATGTTTACTTTTTGTATGAAAATGATGAAAATTGTCACAATATGAGAGATTTGAAAAAAATATCATACACTAACAATGATGACGGTAACATGAAATTAATGTGAAAATTTTGTTTTTAGGGAAACAATATTTTTGCTTATAAGTTACATGTCAGTGAGACAGCATTTCCAAAAACAAATTCAAAGAAATTCATTCCAATTTATTTAATTTAGAAGCTAGGTTTTAGTGTAGGACTTGATTTGGTAAAACAAATAATAGAATCTTTCAATGTCAAAGAAAAGAATTGTTTCCATTCAAATTCTTATTTCAAAGCCCCAGAGAAGCAACAGGTCACCAAGGATCCAAAGGAAGCCATGGAAATAAGAGCCTAATTTTAATGCCTCTGGGAGGCAGCACTCAATTGAGGTCTGCATCAAAATTCTCAATACATGGAGGTGAGATGAATTTGAGTTCCAGTAGTTTATAACAAAAGGAATGGGATCACACTTTTAACTTTCAATAAGGGAATGTGGGGTGGCTAGGTCAGGAAGTAGTCCACTTTGGTGCCACTTTCCATCTGTAGTCATCTGTAGAACAAGCTGGAGCATGTAGCCCAGAGTCACAGCTCACTTCTTTAGCCAGAGGACATGCAAATGGGGGATCTCCTTCTGTTGACACAGGGCATTTGTAGAAACCTGAACTTCTCATGTCTGATCTTGCCCTTCCCCTTTTGAACTGATGGAATCCAGAAATGCCATTGTGAACATTGTGTCAAGCTGGGTTATTTTCCCAGAGTGTTTGCTGTGGTTATTTTTTTGAGTGGGCCACAGTGAAACTGGTGTCTGTGCCTGTATTTGCTTCCTTGTGATTCTTCCTTGAACATTTATCTCTATCTTTGCAGGTGATCAGTGTGAAGTGTCAAAGATTGGACTGGGGTGATGTGAGACAGTCACAGGGTTCTCTGAGAATGTCCTGGGCCACCTCTGGATTTGTCTTCAGCAACCACTGGATGAACTTCCTCTGCCAGGCTTGGGATAGGGACAGAGTAGGTTAATTTAATGAGACACCAAGCTAGTGACAACACTAGGAGTATGCTTGGTGTATGAAAGTCAGATACATTACTTCCAGTGATGAATAAAAAAATATGCTTTATCTACAAATGGGTGGCCTGAAATCTGAGAACTCAGTCATGTGTGAGAGAAAGCACTATAAGGAGAAACCAGACACAAACCTCCCCTACAGGGTTGGAACTGGGCTGTGTGGAGCACTCAGGACCATGGAGCCCTGGGGCCCAAAGCATTTATCAGTACAGGTGTAGCTGTCTTTGTTTCCTCTTCTCAATATTTAATAGAAGGCAAGAGGAAGAAAGATCCTCCAGGGACCGTTTTTCCCTTGCTTCCTCTGGCACATAATTTCTTAACATCAGGAACAAAAGAGCATTGTCTTAAATACATTGGCAAAGCATGAACAGGAGGTCATTGGGTTTATGATGGGAAAACCAAATTGTGGAATCATTTCAGCTTTCATTTTTTCTGGAATGAAAAAATGAAATCTTGTAGTTCATGCCTTTTTTCATCATTAATATGGCTTCATGCCATGGAAATATATTGACCCCTGCTCTGAAGAAGGCCCTGGTGAGGGAAAGGTGAGAATAGTCCTGTGCTCTCAGAATTCCCTCAGATGGAGCCACCACAACACACAATGGTCAAGCCTGAAAGGAGGAGGACACAGCCACTGTAAGCTAAGTGTGAGGTGAAGAATAGAGAAATGGATCATCAATACTAAGAATTAATCAGCTGAGAGGGAAGAGGAGACTTCTTTTATGTTACCAGATTTACATGGTCCTCCTGGAGCTCAAGGTCACCCAGAGACTCACAGAGACTTTAGATTATCCTTTTTCTTCCAATGCCTCAATTTAGTTGGTTTAATCATATGAACTGAGAGACACCAAGACAGTTTGGATACGGATAAAAATGAAGATGGATTGCAAAGTTTCTAACAATAAAATTTATTGTTTAAACTAAGGATAGTGATATCTGTTAAGTTCTCCCAGTTTGATACCATATATTTCTAGTAATGAACTCTGTATTTTTCAATAGGACATTCTGATTCACGAAAACCTGTCTTATCCCTTCCCTGGTAGAATGAACATCAGTGAGACAAATATTTCCACCTACAAATGATATCAAGATGAGCTTCAGAAGATACAATTAGAGGAGTAGGGCAAGATGACAGAATGGTGAGGTGTGGAATTTAGTTACTCCACTTGGGAAACTGGCAAATAGCCCAGAATTGTCTGCAATAGATATTGGGGGATTTCTGTGACTGAACACATGTTGTCCTCCATCCTGGAATAGATGGAACAGCTGAGATCACAATGAAGAATTATAATTTTCCCAACCACATATTATGGTACTCACCCAAGTCCACAGGACCAGCTGTCTTCAGTCTGGTTCCCCAGTGGGAAAAAAGAGTCTTTGCTGGGATCAACGAGGGTGGCCGAACCAGGCTGCAATTGCAGAATTCCATAACAAATTTTGACTGCTGAATAAGTCTCTGAGCACAGATAAACCAAGAACAAGCACAAAAGGAAGAGAGAGGATTTGTCTGTCAGAGAGGAGATGAGGTTAACAAAAAAAAAACAGAAAACAAAACACAACAGAGTGTCTCCAACTCCAAATAGCCCATTAGAGTTGGGGGCATTCTTGGGCTTCAGCACTGCCCCAGGCAAGCACTGCCCCAGGCAAGGGAGGGATTAAGGCATGACTGAGAATAAATTGTCAGGTGAGGAAGAAAATTCTCCAAGGGAATACCTTTAAATAGTCTCTACCAGGATCAAGGAAGGTAGCTTAACCAAGCTCTTATTCTGGTTTTATTCCTGGTATAGTGGAGGTGGAGTTAATGAAAACCAAAAAAAAAAAATATATATATACATATAGAAAACTTTGGAGTAAAACAAGCTCAGAATAATGGAAATGTGCTGTGCCCCAAGAAAAGGGTCACTTAGAGAAGGGTACCAATTTTGGCTCTTGACAGTTAATCCTGGGGTCGGGGACTGTCTCAGAAAAGAAGATTCCCTTTCCCCATCTTCTCTCTCTCCCTCCCTCTGTCCCTCTCTCTTCCATTTTAAACTATTCTAAGTTGCTCATTAGAAAAAGCCTCAGGCATTTTCAATTATCAGCACGGACCCAGGCAAGCTTGGAGTTAAGACAGTTCAATGAGACAAAGTCAGGGATCACATGGAGGAGAAAATTCCCAAAGTACTTTTTATACTAAAGAAAAAGATGGGGACAACACAAGTGATGGCCTTCCTTTAGAGAATTCAGACCACATGTGCTGGAAAAAAACAGAATTACCTTAAGCTTATTTTATCCATGCCCCTGGGAGAGACATGATCTTCTGAGAAATAAAGGAACTGCATTTTTTTAGACAAGTGGTGAGTAGTGGGATGAAAAGTGCAACTTGCTGGGAAGGATTGGAAAGGCACAGAGCCTAGAGATCTCACAGGAAAGTCTGAAACATGCTGGGACTCATCCTCAGGGAAACATGATACTTATTACATCCTATTCCTGAGATCTGGTCATATCTTGTCTGGGAAAATCTGACTGGGATCAACCATATCTTGGTAGACCCTCCTCCAAAAAAAGGTTCCATATAGGCATGGCAAGAATGAGAAAAAAAAGATCTGAAAAATTCTGATCAATTGAACAGAAGTTATGTTAGAGGTCTAGAATAAGTTGAAATGAATTCCAAAGGACATAGAGAGAACAATGCCAAATAAGAAGAACACCCTAGGTAAAATACTAAAAAAAACATCCAGAATAAATTAATGAATGAAATCAGATGTGTAGACATCAGCAAAAAGTTATGAACCACATAGGGAAAACAAAGATATAGCATAGCGAAAAGAAAAAAACTAATATTTCAAGCAATTATAGGAGTTGAAACAACTAATTAAAGATATTCAAAAAACATGGATAATGTCATCAAAACTCAAATCAGTTAGCTGAGGGAAGATATGGCAAATGAAATGAAGGATATAAAGAAGACATTGGATAAACATACATAGGAACTCAAAAGTTTGAAAATTCAAATAGCATAATTTATGGGAATTAAAGGCACAGTAGAAGACATGAAAACACAATGAGACCTACAAAACAGAATTTAAGGAACACCAGATAGCTTTAATGAACTAGAGGACAGCACATTTTATATCCTACATGCAAAAAAAAAAAAAAAAAAAAAAACAGATAGGGAAAGAAAGAAAAATTTGAGCAGAGTCACAAGGAATTGAATGACTATTTGAAGCACATGAATATATATGTTATCAATGTCCTATCAGGATAAGAGATGGGAAAGAGGGCAGAAGAAATGATGGAGGATATAATCACTGAAATTTTTTAATCTCTTATGAAAGATAAAAAATTACAATTCCAAGAAGCACAGCATACCCCAAACAAAGTAGGTCTGAATGGACCTACTCTAAGACAATAATTAGATTGTCAAATGTGAAAGACATGGAGATAATTCTGAAAGTGCCAAGAGAAAAGCAATCCATCACATAAAATGGAAGCTTTACAATAAGGCTATCTATGAATTTCACAACAGAAATCATGGACTTCAGAAAGAAGTGAGATATGTTTAAGTTACTAATAAAAAAACTGTCACCCAAGTATTCTATATCCAGGAAATAATTTGTTCACAAAGGAGGGAGAGATTAAAATATTTTAAAAAAAACAGACACCAAGAGTTTATGAACAAGATCTACTAGAGTGTGTTCTATAGGCTGATAAGAAAGAAAAGGCAGAGAGCGTAGAAATGAAGTCTATCAGGAAGGGTAAAAAGAGAGAGAGAAAAAAATAACTTATGACATACAGCATTAAAAAGACAAATATTAGAAGATACTACTACCTTTAGAGTAATAGCATTAAATGTTAATGGATTAGGGTCACCAATAAAAAGATATAGACTGACAGAATGGATTAAAAAAAACAGGACCCTAATATATGCTGCCTACAAAAGACTCACTTGAGACAAAAGTACAATAATAAGTTGAAATTGAAAGTTTGGAAAAAAAGATATTTCATGCAAACAACAACCAGAAAAGAATGGTGGTAATTATATTAATATCTGACAAATTAGACTTCAAATGTAAAACAATTAAAAGAGACAAAGAAAAATACTATATATTGATAAAAGTGACAACTCATCAAGGAAACATAGAGACATAATTATTTATGTACCAAGAAAGAGTGCCCCAAAATGCACAATGCACCCCTGGACAGCACTGAAGGGAAAAGTGAACACCTCTATAATAACAGAATTCAATAATACACCACTCTCATCAGTGGATAGAACATCTAGTAAGAGGATCAATATGGAAACAGAGATGTTGAATAGTACAATAATTGAGCTAGGCTTAACAGGCATTTATAGAACACTACACCACACAATAGCAGGATACAATTTTTTTCTCAAATGCTCATAGAACATTTTCCAGGTTGACCAGATATTGGGACAAAATTCAAGTCTCAGTAAATTTAAAAATATTCGTATTATACCAAACACCTCCTTGGATCATAATGGAACAAAGTTTGGAAATCAATAACAGTCAGAAGATCAGAAAATTCAAAAACATATGAAGGCTAAACTATACACACTGAAACAACCAATGGGTCAAGAAAGAAATTACAGGAGAAATTAGTAAATATTTTGAGGCAAATGAAGATGAAGACACAACATATTAAAAACAATGGAATACAGCAAATAGGTGCTAAAAGGGAAATTTATTGCTTTAAATGCTTATAGTAAAAAAGAAGAAAGAGCAAAAGTTGAAGAATTAACTGTCCACCTGGAGGAACTAGAGAAAGAACAGCAAACTAATGCGATAGCAAACAGAAGGAAAGATATAAAGTTTAGAGCAGAAATTCATGAAATTGAGAATAGGAAATAAAAAGAATCAAAAAAACAAGAAATTGGTACTTTGAGAATATAAGTAAAATCAATGGACACTTAAGCTAAGAAAAAAAGAGTCAGGATGCAAATAAAATCTGAAATGGGAAAGGGTACATAAGCACTGACCCTGTGGAAATAAAAGAGATAATGAGAGGATACTATGAGCAAATGCAGGTTAATACTAAACAAGTTAGATTTCAAATGCAAAACAATTAATTAGACAAAATACATGAGGCACACTAGACAACTATACAAGCTAGATGAAATGGAAACTTCCTAGGAAAGCATAAGGAAAAAATATTGACTCAAGAAGAAATAGACAAAGTCAACAAACCAATCACAAGTAAAGGGATTGAATCAATCAGAAAAGTGCTCCAAAAAAAAAGAAAAGAACAGGGCCAGTAGGCTTCACATTTGAATTCTACCAAACACTCAAGAAAGAATTAGTGCCAATCGTGTTCAAACTCTTCAAAACAAATGGAAGATGAGGGAAAGATACCTAACTCATTCTATGAAGCCTTCATCCTAATAACAAAGTCAGAGTAATATTCTACAAGAAAAAAAAATTATATACCAATCCCTTTAATGAACATAGATACAAAAATCCTCAACAAAATACTCACAAATCAAATCCAACAAACAACTGAAAGAATTATACACCACAACCAAGTGGAATTTATTCCTGGTATACATTCTGGTTCAACACAAGAAAATAAGTTAATGTAATACATCACATCAATTAATCAAAGTGGAAAAACAAAAAGATCACCTCAATTGATGCAGAAAATGCAATTGACAAAATTCAACATTATTTCCTGAAAATATTCAAAAGAATATGGATACAATGGATCTCAGTCAAAAAATAAATAAAAAAACATCCAAATTTGCATGGAAAGAGTAAAAATTTCATGGTTTGCAGGTAACATGATCCTGTATGTAGAAAATTCCATAAAATCTATGGCAAAGCAACTAGAGTTACAAGTGGAGTTACAAGAACAACACACAAAAATCAGTAGTGATGATGTACACTAGTAATGAGCAATATGAGGAGTAAATAAAGAATGGTATTCCATATACAGTAGAAAACAAAACAATCAAATATTTAGGAATATATTTTACCAAAGCCACAGAAGAGCTATACAAAGAAAACTACAGAAAATTGCTAAAAGAAATCAAACAGAACCTAAATAATTGAAAGGATGTACAGTATTTATGTATTGGAAGACTAAAAATAGTTAAGATATCAATTCTACCTAAATGGACTTAGAGATGCAATGCAATACAAATTAAATCCCAGCAAGTTACTTTGCAGAAATATAAATAGCAGTATCCAAATTTATTTGGAAAGTCAGCGTGCCCTGAATATCCCAAAATAATTTGAGAAAGAGGAATGAAGTGGGAGGTCACACATTGCCTCACTTTAAAGCATATCACAAAGCTACAGTTGTCAAAAATATGTGGAACTGGCATAAAGATAGATATAATGACCAACAGAATTGAATTGAGTGTTCAGAAATGTACCCTCTCATCGATGGGCAATTCCTTTTTCCCAGGGTGATGAAGAAAATGCAACTGGGACAAAGCAGCCTCTTCAATAAATGGTGTTTGGAAAACCACATACTCATATCTTAAGGAATGAAAGAGGACTCCTATTTCAGACCTTATACAAAAATTAATTCAAAGTGTATCAAAGACCAAAATATCAGAGCTAAGAACATAAAACTTGTGAAAGAAACTGTAGGGAAATATCTTAATGATCTTGTGATAGGAGGTTGTTTCCTAGACCTCACCCAAAGTGTGAGCAATGAAAGAAAAAATTGACAGATGAGATCTCCTCAAAATTATGCACAAGCTGACTCTTGTGCATGAAAGTTTTTTGTCAGACAAGTAAAAAGGGAGCCTATACAATGGGAGGCAAGATTTGGAAACCATATATAAGTTAAGGGTTCAATATGCAGAATATATAAAAAGACCTTACTGTTTTACATGGCAGGAAGACAGAATATATTTATGAAGCATGCAACAACATGGGTGAACCTTGAGGACAATTGAAAAATAGGGAAAATCATGGACACTTTTCCAAAGGGGGAATATAAATGGATCAAAAATATATGAAAAGTTGATCAATTTCACTGGCTATTAGGTAAATACAAATCAAAACCATAATGAGATAACATCTTACACATACAGGAAGGGCCATTATATATATTAAAAAACACAGAAAATTAAAAGTGCTGCACAGAATGTGGAGAAAAAGGCACACTTATTCAGTTTTGGTGGGGATTTAGAATAGAAGGTAGTGTGATGCTTCCTTGGGAAGCTAAGTATAGAATTGTCACATGTTCCAGTAATCCCATTAATTGGTAGGTATTCAGAGGAACTGAAGGCAGGGACAAGAACAGACATTTGCACACCACTATTTATAGCAGAATTATTAACAATTGCCAAGTAATGGGAAGAGCCCAAATGCCCATCAATGTTTGAATGGATAAATAAGCTGTGGTATATACATATGATGGAATTTTACATGGCAGTAAGACAGAATATAGTTATGAAGCATGCAACGACACGGTTGAACATTGAGGACATAGTGTTGAGTGAAATTAACCAGAAAAAAAAGCACAAATAATCTATTGTCTCACTAGTATGAACTAACATTAATGAGAAAACTTTGAGAATTAAAGTTGAGATCAAATATTATAAGGATATAGAAAGAGTGTAGGGATCAGATATTTGATGCTTTAGGAGTGGATAGCACAATATTTTGTGATGATAACACAATATTTTAAGTATATTGAAAAAAGTTGAGTGTGAGTATGTTTGAAGGCTAGGATCATTTATTACACCAGCAGGAAAGATAGAAAACGTAGCCTGGGAATGTGTAATTTAGTGAAACATAGAGTGGTCCATTACGTTTATTAAATATACAAATTTAAGACTGTTTTTACATGAGGGAGAACAATGAATGCCAACATTACAAGGTGTTGAAAATGGCATGTTACAGGAGAAAAAATAGAATCAATGCAAACATGAGTCTATTATTGACAATAGCATCATAATATGCTTCCATTAAGTGTAACAATGACAATATACCAAAGCTAAATGTCAATAATTAATGGAATGGTGAACTGGGGTGTATTCAGATTATGGAATATTGAGCAGCTGCAAGAAGGAATGAAGTTCTGTTGCATGAAACTAGGTAAATAGACCTCGAGGAGAGTATGTTGAGTGAAATAATCCAGAAATGAAAATACAACCATTATAATGCCTCAGTAATATGGACTAACTACAATGTGTAAACTCTGAGTATTGAATCTTAGCATAGTTTATCAGGGGAAGACTTATTGTAAAGTTTCCTAGATTGTAAACTCATTCCGCAGTCACATCTACTCCTATTAATGGTTATTTCTGAATTCTGAGACGCTGATCTCTTTCTGTATAATTTGGTTCATTCCTTGAACTTCTGTGTGACACCTCAGACTCAGAGCCAGAGTTCAGCAACTATGCATTTCAGCATTAAGCTTATACAGCAACTGAGAACCTGAAAAAGATATCAGACTTCATTTAGAGTTATGAAAGAAATTGACTTGGTTAGGACTCAGGATAAAAGATGATATTGACTGTATTTTAAAACTTCAAATTCTGTGTGAGAACAAAGGAAGACATGCTTATTCGTGCAAAATCTGTATTTTCTGTAGCAGACTAATTTAATCTGTGTGGTCAGTTTATTCAAACACCATTATTACACAGAACCATGAATAAGTAATTAGATGTGGTTGCTTTGTACAGGTTAGTGTGAAGACTCGATACATCCCAGAGCAACTTGGATGGAGAATGAAAACTATTTGCAAAGTCCCTTGAGTGACTGGGGAAAGTGTGGGAATATGAAACTATCTCACCTTGGGTATTCTTGTTATTCTCATGAGCATTGGGAACTATAAATTTAGAAGTCAGAGCCCTCAATCTTGGGGCTTGCCCTTATGAAAGTAGTCACTGCAAAGGACAGGCTAATTCTACACATAATTTTGCCTAAGCATCAGCCCCTGAGAATGTCTTTTGTTGCTCAGATATGGCCTCTCTCTCTAAGTCAACTCTGTAGGTGGACTTGCTGTCCTTCTCCTTACATGGGACATGACTCAGGGGGGTAAACCTTCCTGGAAACATGGGACATGACACCTGTGGATGAGCCTGACTGAACCCTGGGATTGAAAAAAGTATTCTTGACCATAAGGAGGAAAACAAATGAACAAAATAACATTTCAGTGACTGAGAGATTTCAAGGAGACATGAGAGTTCATTCCAGAGATTAATTTTATGCATTATGTAGATATCTTTTTAGTGTATTATAGTAGCCAGAAAGAAATGCCTGAAACTGTTGAACTGCAACCCAGTAGCCTGTATTCTTGCAGATGATCATATAACGAAATAGCTTATATGGTGTGAACATGTGATTGTGAAAACTTTCTGGCTCATACTCCCCTCTTTTTATCCAGTGTGTGGAAAGATGCATAGAAAAATGTGGACAAAAAATAAATGAATAATAGACAGGTATGGAGAATGTTTGGGGTGTTCATTTTACTTTTGGTTTTATTCTTACTTTTATTTTTATTTTTATTTTTTTGAGTAACAACAATGTTCAAAAATTGATTTTGGTGATGAATGCCCATTGATTTGATAATACTGTGAACAATTGATTTTACACTTTGGATGACGGCATGGTATATGAATATATCTCAGTAAAATTGCATTTAAAAAAGAAATGTGGAGGTGTGCAATTTAGTCACTCCTCTAAGACAGTGGGGAATTAGGCAGAAATGGTGTGAAACAGTGTTTTTAGGGTCTCCAGTGACCAGTCATGTGTCATACAATATTCTGGGATGGGTGGAAGAGTGGAGATCACAACAAAACCTGTAAGTTCCCCCAGCCAGGGGTCTGGTGCCCCTCCCTGCCCAGAATCTGCAGACTGTCTTACAGCTGATTTCCTGAAGGGAAGAAAGAAGGGGGGCTCAACCCAGCCTCAACTGCAGAATTAATTAACAAATTAATTAATTAACTTTTGTAGTTGGGGGTGTTCAGGTGCTGGAGAAAGGTTGTGTACCAGGAAGTGGGACACGTGGATGTGGTCACCCAATCAGATTCTCATTTGGTGGCTCCAAAAAGGCTTGGTTTTTGTTTGTTTGTTTGTTTACATTTTTTCTGGTTTCTTTTCTTGCTCTCTGACTCATTGTTTTACCTTTCAACAGCCCCCTGGAAAGGGTGGAATTAAAGGAGTTGGAGAGTAAGTATCCAGTTGAAAGAAATCATATACTAAAGTGCATATCTTTAAATACTCTGTACTGAGACTGACAAAACAGTGTCTGGGGAAAAGACTTAGAAAGGAATTTCATTTTTTTTTCTTTTTCTTTTATTTGAATACATATTCTAAGTAGGTCTTTACAGAAAGCCTCAGATATTTGCAACTGGCATCTGGACCCAGGCAACAGAGAGCCGAAATAGGTCTGTCAGGCAAAGCAATGACTAGTGTGGGAGATAATTCCCTAAAGGACATATTATCAGACCGCAGAAAACAAGAGTATAACATATAGAAGGAATGTCTGATCCACAAACAATCCAAAAGGCCTGCTTCCTCCACATAGATAACACAGCTACATTTCAAAGAAGAATAATGCTCAGAACCCTAGCAACCAATCAGCCCAGAAATTGATAGGCACTACCCAATCTAGGCACAGGATGCACTCAGCAGGCATCCTTTGCCTCAACACCCTCCCATCCCAACATGGGTTTTTCCTATAAAAAATGCTGCTCTCAGATAGAGAGCTGGAGCCATTTTCTTTCCTTCTTTTCACTGGCTCCCACCTGCCTTCTTCCTCTATAAACCTTAAACTCTCAATTTAAACTATGACTTGCTGCATTGTGTGGATTCTTGAACAACTCTGACCTAATAGGCATAACTTCCCCAAGATAAGGAGTCATGGTCCAGCTCAATTAGCAGCCCTTCTTCAAAGAACTCAGACCCCAGGGACTGGAAATAGAAAGAGGCTTCAGTCAGTCACAACAAAAGAGGGACAGAGCCTGCAGAGAACTAAAGGCACTGCACATCCTTAAACTAGTAGGGACCTGTGGCTTGACAAGTGCCACTGGCTGTACAGTATAGGAAAATCACAGAGTCTAGAGGTTTCACAGGAAGTTCTCATTCTCAAGGAAACTCCATATCCTCCTCCTGACACCTGGGACTCTCTGGACTGGGAAAACTTCATTTGGACTGACCATATCTGAGGTGACCCTCAACAAAAAGGCTACATAGAGACAGAGTAAGGAAAAGAAAAACAAGGGGTGAAGAATTCTGATCAACTAAGAAGAAGCTAACTGAGAGGTCTAGAATAAGTTGAACTGAAAACCAAAGGATAGAGAACAGAGTCAACCAACAAGAAAACCCTAGGCAAAAGAGTGAAAATGAGCTCCATTGTAAACTAATCAACAAAATCAGATGCCTAGACAGCTAAAGATAAAGAGCCATACTAGGAAACACAAAAATTTGGACCAGTCCAAGGAAAAAATTGTTCAAATGATGTACATGAGTTGAGACAACTAACTAAAGCTGTTCAAACAAATCTCCTAAATCAATTCAATGAACTGAGGAATGATATGGCAAAAGAGATGATGGATATAAAGAAGACACTAGATGACCATAAAGAAGAATTCATAAGCTTTGAAAAAACAAATGGCAGAACTTATGAGAATGAAAGGCACAATGGATGAGATGAAAAATACAAAACATGGATACAACAGTAGATTTGAACAGGCAGAGGAAAGGATTAGTGAACAGGAAGACAAGACATTTGAATACATACACACAGAAGAATGAACAGGGAAAAGAATGGAAAAATATGAGGAGTGTCTTAGGGAACTTAATGACAAGGTGAGGCACATGAATATATGTGTAATGCATATCCCAGAAGAAGAAGGGGAAAGGGGCAGAAAGAAAAATAGAAAAAATATTCACTGAAACTTTCACAACTCTTATGAAAGACAGGAAATTACAGATTGAAGAAGTACAGCATACCCAAAACAGAGTAGACCTCAATAGACCTACTCCAAGACACTTACTGATGAGATTGTCCAAAGCCAGAGACAAAGAGAGGATCCTGAAAGAAGCAAGATAAAAGCAATCCATCATATACAAGAGAAACTTGATAAGACTCCATACAGATTTTTCTGCAGAAACCATGGAGGTAAGAAAGCAGTGGTGTGGTATATTTGATACAGAAAGAGAAAAACTGCCAACCAAGAATTCCAATCTGGCAAAAGTGTCCTTCAGAAATGAGGGAGAGATTAAAATATTTTCTTTCAAACTGACACTGAGAGAGTTTGTGAATAAGACACCAGCATTACAAGAAATACTAAAGGGAGTGCTACAGGCTGATAGGAAAGGAGAGGAGAAAGAGGTCTGGAAAAGAATGTAGAGATGAAGACTATCAGGATGGGTAAAAGTAAAGACAAAAAAAATAAGATATGACATACAAAATCCAAAAGACAAAATTGTAGAAGAAATTACTGCCCTTACACTAAATGTGAATGGATTAAACTCCCCAAGAAAAAAAATATAGACTGACAGAATGGATTAAAAAACAGGACCCAACTATATGATGCTGTTTACAAGAAACTCACTTTAGACACAAGGACACAATTGCACTGAAAGTGAAAGGTTGGAAAAAGGTATTTCATACAAACAACAACCAGAGAAAGTGGGAGTAGCTATATTAGTATCAGAAAAATTAGTCTTCAAAAGTGAAACAATTAAAAGAGATAATGAAGACATTATATATTAATAAAAGTGTCAATTCATCAAGAAAACATAAGAATGATAAATATTTATACACCATGCCAGAGTGCCACAAAATACATTAGGCAAACACTGAAAACACTGAAAGGAGTAGATACCTCTAAAATAACAGTTGGAGACTTCAATATAATGCTATTGTAAATGGATAGAGCATCTAGACGACATCAGTAACGAATTGAATATGCTGAATTGTAAAATAAGTGAACAACAGCAGGATACACATTTTTCTCAAGTGCCCATGTAACATTCTCTAGGATAGACCACATGTTGGGTAACAAATCAAGTCTCAAGAAATTTAAAAATATTGATATTATACAAAACACATTCTCAGACCAAAGTGGTATGAAGTTGGAAATAAATAACAGGCAGAAGGTCACAAAATTCACAAGCACATGGAAGTTAAACAACATACTCTTATAAAACCAGTAGATAAAGGCCAAATGACAATTAAAACACTACTTATAAAAAGTTATGGGATGCAGGAAAGCCTGTGCTAAGAGGGAGCTTTATTGCCCTAAATGCCTATATTAAAAGAGAAATGAGAGCAAAAATCAGGTAATTAACTTTCCACCTCAAAGAACTAGACAAAGAACATCAAACTTACCCCAAAGAAAACAGAAAGAAAGAAATAATAGAAATTTAAAACAAGAAAACAATATAGAGATTCAACAAACCCAGAAGTTGGCTCTTTGAGAAAATCAACAAAATTGATGGACCCTTGTCTAGGCAAACAAAAACAAAAGAGAGAGAGGATGCAAATAAATACAATCAGAAATTTGAAAGGAGACATAACTACTAACCCTTCAGAAACAAAGGAGAAATGAGAGGATACTATGAGCAACTATATGCTAATAAACTAGGCACCTTAGACAAAATGCACAACTTCTTCCAAAAGCATAAACAACCAACATTGACTCGAGAAGAAATAGAAAACCTCAACAAACCAAGCACAAGAGATTAAATCAGTCACCAAAATATAAAATCATCAAAACATAAAGCCCAGGACCAGATGTCTTCACATGTGAACTCTACCATGCATTCAAGAAAGAATTAGTCCCAATGCTGCTCAAGCTTTTCAAAAAATAAAAAAAAAAATAGAAGAGGAGGAAAGCTATGAGGCAAATGCCACCCTAATACCAAAGTCAGAAAAAGATACTACAAAAAAGAAAATTATAGACTACTCTCCTTAATGAACATAGATGCAAAAATCCTCAACACAATTCATACAGATCAAATCCAGCAGCACATTAAAAGAATTATACACCACAGCCAGGTAGGATTTATACAAGGTATTCAATGCTGGTTCAACATAAAAAAATAAAAAAAAAATGTAATATATCACATCAATAAATAAAAGCAAAAGAACCACATGACCATCTTGAATGATGCAGAAAAAGTATTTAAAAAAGTTCAACATTCTTTCTTGATGAAAACACTTCAAAGAATAGGAATAGAAGGGAAATTTCTCAATATGATACATGCAATACATGAAAATCCCACAGCTAACATGATACTCAATGGGGAAAGATGGATAGCTTTCCCTCTAAGATTGGGAACAAGACAGGGATGCCCACTGTCACCACTTTTATTCAACTTTGTGCTTGAAGCTCTAACTAGAGCAATTAGGCAAGAAAAAGAAATAAAAGGCATCCAAATTGGAGAGGAAGCAATAAAAGTTCACTGTCTGCAGATGACATGATTCTAAATGTAGAAAATCCAGAAAAATCTACAGCAAAGCTACTATAATTAATAAATGAGTATAGCAAAGTTGCAGGCTACAAGATCACACAAATAATGAGGAACAGGAGAAGGAAATCAAGAAAAAATTTCATTTACAATAACAACCAAAAGAATAAAGTATTTAGGAATCAACTTAGCCATGGCCACAAAGGACCTATACAGGGAAAACAACAAGAAAGTGGTAAACAAAATCAAACAGGACCTAAAAAAAAATGGAAGAACATATCATGTTTATGGATTGGAAGCCTAAATACAGATAAGATGTCAATTCTATCTAATCTGATTTATAGATTCAATGCAACACCAATTAAAATCCCAACAACTTACACTGCAGAAGTAGAAAAACCAACAACCAAATTTATTTGGAATGACAAGGTGCTCTGTATAGCCAAAAATAACTTGGGAAAGAGGAACAAAGTGGGAGGTCTCACACTACCTGAGTTAGAAACATATTACAAAGCTGCAGTGGCCAAAAACATCTTGGTACTGGCATAAGAATAGATACACTGACCAATGGAACTGAAGTCAGTGTTCAGAAGTAGACCCACGCATCTACAGACAGCTAGTCTATGAAAAGGCAATCAAGCAAAATTCCTTTAGAATCGAATGGCCAATTTCTTCTTTACCTCTGTTGTCATACATGCCGCTAGTCCTCCTCTTTCAGTCTCTGGTATAAATTGTGTTTGGAGAACTGGATATCCATTTCAAAAAGAATGAAAGAGGACTCCTATCTCATGTCTTACACAAAAATTAACTCAAAATGGATCAAAGACCCAAACATTAGTGCTAAGACCATAAGACATTTAGAAGAAAATGTGCAGCGATATCTTAAAGATTTTGTGATATGAGGTAGTTTCCTATACCCTATACCCAAAACATGAGAAACCAAAGAAGAAATAAACAAGTGGGATGTCCTCCTAATTAGCCAATTTTATACATCAAAGACTTTGTCAGCAAAGTAAGAAAAGCAGCCTATGCAATAGGAAACAATATTTGGAAACCACATATCAGATAAAGGCATAAAATCTTGTGTATATAAAGGAATCCTACAACTAAAAACAGAAAGAGAAAAACACAATTTAAAAAATGGGCTAAAGACAGGGACAGACACTTATCTGAAGAGGAAATACAAATGGCTCAAAAACATGAAAAAATGCTCAACTTCTCTGGCCATTAGGGAAATGCAAATGAAACCACAATGTCATATCATCTCACAACTACCAGAAGAGTCATTATCAAAAAAAAAAAAAAAAAAACAGCAAATTACTAGTGTCAGAGAGGATTTGGAGAAAAAGTTACACTTACGGTTGGTAGGAATGTAGAATGGTGCAACCACTCTGGAAGGCAGTGTGGCTTTTCCCCAGGAAGCTAAGTATAGATTTGCCATGTGACCCAGCTATTCCATTGCTAGGTGTATACTCATAAAACCTGAAAGTTAAGACATGAACTGACATTTGTAAACCAATATATATAGCAGCATTATTCATGATTGCCAAGAGAGGGAAGCAACCCAAATGTCCATCAACAGATGAGTGGATAAACAAACTGTGGTATATGCACCCAATGGAATATTATGCAGCTGTAAGACAGAACAAAGTCACAGAACATATAATAACATGGAAGAACATTGAGGATGTTATATTTAGTGAAGTTGGCCAGAAATAAGAGGACAAATAGTGCATGGTCTCATTAATATGAAATAATATTAATGCACAATCTTTGAGAGTTAAAAGCTGAGAACAAAGGCTATCAGGAGATAGAAAGAGGGTATAAATTGGGCAGAATTTTCAACAGGATTCATTGCATAGATTCAGAAATAGCATAATACTGTGAGATTGTAGAAAAATATTGTAAATACACTGAAAAAAGATGTCTGTGAGTAAAGCTGAAAGAGGAAGACTAGGGGTGTGTATGACACCAGAGGTAAAGATAGATGACAGCAAAACTGGAGTGGTCAATGATTCTGACTAAATGTATAAAAATAAAAATGTTTTTACATGTGACAGAATAAATTAATGTCAACCTTGTAAATTGTTGGGAAAGGGATGGTATTGGGGAAAGAGTATAATCAAAGCAAATTGGAGTCTATGGTCAACAGTAACATTGTAATATACTTCCATTAAATGTAAAAAAAGATAATATACCAAAGTTAAATGTGTAGGAGAGGGGGATATAAGGGAGAGAGATGAGATTCTTGGTATTGGTGTTGTCAGTTCTTACTATTATATTGTATTGTATAGTATTTTCTTTTTCTTCTTATTATTTTATTATTGTTTAAAAACTATTTTTCTTAGTAATCAATATGTTTAAGTGCTGATTGTGGTGATAAATACACAACTATATGATAATACCATTAGAAATTGTTTCTACACTGTGGATAATTGTATGGTATGTGAATATATCTCTATGAAATTTTAGGAAAAATGTAAATAAGGGTAATAGTGTTTGATAAATCATGGAGAGACGGATGTACCTATTTACTGTTGGTGATGAGGTAGATTGGTGTAGCCTACCTAGAGGTTAGAGTTGTGATTCTGCAAGAAACTAAGTATGTGGGTGCCATAATGTCCTGAAACTCATGAGGTACATACTAGGAAGATCTGAGAACAGGGACTTGTATGGACATTTAAACACTGGTGTTTTTGGAGAGAGTATTCATGATATGTGACAGGTGGAGGTGGCCTAAGGGTACATCAAATGAGGTAAGAATGGTGAACTGTGGTTTATGCACACAATGGAATATAGAGAAACTGTGAGAAGGGGTGTATCTGTGAGGCATGCAACAAGGTGAATGGATCCTGTAGACAGCATTTTTAGTGAACTACACTGGAAACAAATACAAACATTATAATGTCTCACTAATATGGACTAACCACAATGTTTAAACTCAGAATTGAACCTTAGAGCACAGCTTATCAAGGGAATGCTTATAGTAATGGCCCCTAGATTGTAAGCTCTTACAGCAGTTATATCTATTCCTGAATTGTAATGACTTTCTCCAGACTCTGAGATTCTGATCCCTTTCTGTATAACCTGAGTGGTCTCTGGAATCTTGGGTGTCTGTGTGACATCTGAAACTGAGAGCTAGAACTTGGTAGACAATAATGTCAGTATTAGCACATATAGCAACTGTTAAAAAACTGAAAAAAGAGTCCAGACTTTGATTAGAGATATGAATGCAGCAGATCTAGTTAGCACTAGGGCAAATCAGGCTAAAGGGTAAAAGATGATACTGACTGTGTTTGGAAACTTCAACTTCCATGTGAGACCAAGGGAAGAGATGATTATTTGTTGCAGGATCTATATTTTCTAAACAATTTAACTTGGCAGTCAGATTGTTCAAACACCATAATTACATGGAAATTTGAACAGGAAGTGAGATCTTGTAAGTTTATATAGGTTAGTGTGAAATAGCAACATCTCCCAAAATAATTTGGGCAAAGAATAAAAATATATGTGCAGGGACCCTCTGAGGAGCTGGCAGAAAATGCAGAAGTGTTGAGCTTCCTCATCTGTGTTGTTGCTGATGTTCTCACAAACATTGAGCACTGACAGTTTGGTATGCTGGGCCCTCCATCTTGGGACTTGCCCTTACGAAACTCACTGCTGCAAAGGAGAGGCTAAAACTGCTTATAACTGTGCCTAGGAGTCTCCTCCTGGATGCCTGTTTGGTGCTCAGATGTGGCCCTCACTCTGCAGCTAAGCCACCTCAGCTGTTGAACTCATTGCCTTCCCCCACTGTGTGTGAGACTTGACTCCGAGGGGTGCAAATCTCCCTGGAAATGCACAATGTGACTCCAGGCATTGAATCTGGACCTGACATCGTGGGATTGAGAACATCTCCTTAACCAAAAGGGGGGTGCACAGTGAAACACAATTTCAGTGGCTGAGAGATTTCAAATGGAGTCAAGAGGTCACTCTGGTAGGCATTCTTATGCACTAGATAGGTATCCTTTTTAGGTTTTAATGTTTTGGAATAAATAAAGTAAATACCTGAAACTATTAAACTTTGACCCAGTAGCTCTTAACTTTTGAAAGTGATTGTAGCTTACAAGCAGTGTGATTGTGAAAACCTTGTGGATTGCACTCCCTTTATCCAGGGTATGAATGAATGAATAGAAAAATGGGGACAAAAATAAATGAAAAATAGAGCGGAATGGGGGTGATTTGGATGTTATTTTTTGCTTTTATTTTTAACTCTCATTTTTATTCTTTCTGGTGTAAGGAAAATGTTCCAAAATAGATTCGGGTGATGAATGCACAACTGTGTGATGGTACTGTGAACAGTTGATTGTACACCATGGATGATTGCATACTATGTGAATATATCTCAATAAAACTGAATTTAAAAAAAAGAAATGTATGTGACAGAAATATCAGCAATGTTCTCTCAGTAATCAGTGGAAAAAAGAGTAAAAATCAATGATGATATTTAAGACTTGAACATTATCAATGCACTTGATACTCCTGAATTCTAACAAGACAACCACAGCCAACCATAGGCATACCTTTCAAGAGTACTTACTTGTTTTCAACTGAGGTTGAAATGCTTCCTCCGTTTTCATGTTTTCCTTAAAATTAATGTTACATTTCTCTTTGAATATTGATCATACTTTTACATATTTATACATTGCAATGGAAAATGTACATTTAGTTAACACACCTCAACAAATCTTTAGTCAATACACCCAAAACTTTGCAGGGGAAAAGTAATTCATTCATTGGTCTTTTAGATTCTCTCCAGCATGAAACCCAACGCTAACTTTATATTTCTGAACTTTTGTCATGGTGGTTGTTTTCCCATTCTGTGTTCATCACTGGTAACCTTCAAAGTCATTGCCTGAAATATTCACTCATTTTTTCCAATAGTAAATTACTAATAACTTTGGTTCCTCCCACCAGCCTTTTAACATTTCCTAGGTTCCACCTAAAGGTGTCATTATTCATATTCACCCACATCTCAAGCTCTTTTTAGGCTTGAGATTGCAATATTTCTACATTTCCTGGAATGCATAGACCCTAGCAACACATATTCACCTATGTCTCTCTATATCTAAATGTATCTGCCTGTATCTATATCTACATCTTGACATCTGTCTTTCTGCAAACATTACACAATCTGTTATGTGAGAAAGTCTTTATAACACTGCCTGTCATGGTCTATCACTATCTTACAACCAGGAAGACTCTCCTTCATCTGAGGAACCTCAGGCCCAGAGACCACTCAGACATAAATAGTGGGATAACCTGGCTCTTGGTCTAGAATACCATCTCTTTCCCTTCATTGTCCCAGAGTAGCTTAGTCCAATTCTCCTTGTCCCCTGTAGTGGTTTCAGATTTATCCAGGTATCCCAGCCTATCCAGCTTCTTTCAATTGTTCTATAACCTATAATCAGAAATTAGATTTATTATATAATTTACATGAATAATATTGCATATCCAGTTTTAAATCTACTGCATTGTAGATTCTGTTCATGAAACTAAATAGAAGAAAGGGGTTTTCAGAGATAAATGTGTCCTTACAGGTTGACTTCCAGTTGTTGACACTGTGGCTGAGACTGGGTTGACCTTCCCCAGCTGCAGAGGTGTGACAAGTCAGGAGCTAGAACAGAGTAGGGGATCCTTGTGCAATCTTGGTGGTCAGAGATGAGGGTCCTCCTCACATGTCCATTCTACTTCAGGGGGTGAGGGAATAATACCACTAATAACAGGGATGATACATCTAATGAGAATGGAAACCTACAATTTCACATGTGATATTACTACCAAAATTTCCAACTTATCTCTTTCCAGCTTGAAGCACAGAGAGGTGAGGTCACATATTCCAGGTGGCACATGGAGGAGGGGATGGAGCTGTACGGTGACCTTCACCACCACAGACTTACAGGATCTCAGCCACCATCCCTTCAGTAACTCAGGGTCAGGTGGGGGCATCACTAAGTTGATTTTTCAGAGGCACTCACCTCCAGGGTAATGGCTCTCCTGCAGGCCATGGTGAGCTCAACCCCTCTGCAAACATCCATTGCACATCACTACTGCTTAGAGCTGTGTATATTATTTCACCTGAAGGAATGAAAACCATTTCACTGAGCTTTTAGTGATCCGGTGCAGCAGAACTGGACACTTTTAGCATACCTAAGTGGGTTCACAAAGAACAGATTCCTGACCCAACATAACTGTTGCTTGAGGACATTCCCCAAGCTGTTGCTATTTTGGCAATGAGAAGGCTTAGTGTTCCTTAAAGCTCTCCCTCAAGGAGAGAGTGTGAATTCCAGAATGTTCTTGCTGATATGCATGTTCCCACAAGGAAAGAACAGGATTGGGAGGATATATATGATTTGAACAACATTGAAAATAATTACCATCTAAGCAGAAATGCCTATCCTGTGTCAAAAATATACTTACTGATAGGATTTCATTACAGTATTCAGCCGCCCAGTAACAATTGAATATGCACAGGAAGGAAGATGTATGACTTGAAGATATGTTCTCCAAAAATAGTTATTCCCTAAAATCCATTCAAATTTATGGCAAAAATGATTGCCCATAGTCTTCTCTGAATTCAGTGTGATTGCTACATTAGGTGCTGCTTCAAAATTTGGTAAAATATCACAAACTTGTGGTAAGAGGGGAGAAAAAATTATCAGAATGTGTTTCTGAGAATTTGGAGGTCCCTGGAATTATGGTATTGATATTTAAAGGATCCCTGAGAATAGATGCACATTGACCATCTTCTCAAAGCCATCCTAGACCCTTGTCAATATCTGGCTCCCTGATCAACTTCTTCAGCACATTTCTTAGTGGAATGAAATGACCCTGGGCTTAGTGAAAGGGTGATGAATGTACATCCCCAGCATCCTCATCCAAAGGGAGCAAGAGAGAAACTCCCCACTGCCCTGTTATCTTTAGAAAGGAAAATATCTCCCACATCCAAATCACAACTTACATAATCAGATGAAGCCACAGAACACATTTACTTAAATTCAACTTCCTCCTCAGTCTGGAGTACATTTGTCTGGGCCAGGTTATAATATGCTGCATTCAATGACTGTTCATGATAAGGTAAGAAGGAAAGGGAATTTCACAGGCAAGTGGATCTAAATCATTCCATACTTGGGTGAGGACATTGAGATTGAGTGGTGTTGACCTGCCCAATTTGTACAGGTGTGATATATCAGGAGCAGGAGCAGTTCCACTGCTCTTTGTGCAGTCATGGTGGACAGAGTTGAGGACACACACAGGACTTCTCTGGTCCCACTGGGGATAAAACCATTAATAACAATAATGAAAGTCTGTAACATCTTTGACAATTTAATAAAATTACAAATATGAAGTAAATAATGAGGAATGACAACAGCAAAGTGGAGACACTGGAGCCAAACTCCTTTCCTTCCACTAATATTTGAAAAGAGAATGTGTTAAAACTAAAATTGTCAGGGGAAGTAGACATATTAAATATTCAAAATATATATGCCACACATGTATATACATACACACAGACATACTTAAAATTCCTGGAAGTAGTGGCAAAATGACCATGTTCCCAAAGCCATCCTTGATCTTTGGCCAAATCTGACTCCTGACCAGTACATTTAACACATTTTCTGCCTGTAAGTAAAGGAACCTGCACATGGTGAGTGGGCACCCCAGGGAGTGGACTGTTCTCCAGGGCTCAACTGGCATCCTTCCTCAGGTGCCTCTAAGACAAGGACCACCCCTCATCCCCTTTCATTATAGTACAGTGTTTACCTCCCAAATGCAAATCACCACATGGGCAAACAGTTGAAACCACAGCACACATTTACTTAAATTCATGTTCTACCTCTTTCTGGATGATTCCTGGGGGCAATGGACCTTATCCACAAGAACATGAAAACTTTGTGATTTTTCCTCTTTCTGGTGGCAGCTCCAAAATGTGAGTGTCTCTGGGATTCAGACATGAAGGTAATGGGGACGATGCATCTGAGTACTTGACTCACTATGGTTCTCCTTGTCTTCAGTTGTCCTTTCCCAGGTGCAGCAGAATGAGCCTGGACCCGGCCTGGTGAAGCCCTCACAGACCCTGTTCCTCACCTGCTATGCCTCTGGATTTTCTTTAACTAGATTTGGTGTGAGCTGGATCCACCAGGCTCCAGGAAAGGGGCTGGAATGGGTTGGCTTAATAAACATATTTGGAAGCACATATTTCAACCCAAATTTTCAATCCTGACTCAGCATCACCAGGGACACCTCCAAGAATGAAGTTCCTTTAAAACTGAGCAGCCCAAGAACCAAGGACACAGCCACATGTTACTGTGCAACAGACACAGTGAGAGGAAGTCAGGGTGAGCCTAGACACAAACCTCCCCTGAGGGCAGAGTATGGGCTGGGCTACAGGGGGTGCTTGAGAGCATCAGGGGGTCCTCAGGGCCCATCTCCAGAAGAAGGTGCAGAAAGGGGCTGGGAGGAGTTTCATGGCTTTGCCTGGGATTTCCTCTTCTTGCTTCACAACATGTAACCCCCAGAGTACTGCCTTTGCATATTTTCTAAACAATGCTGTGATATATCCAAGATCAAAGCAAAGTACAGATTTTAAAAGGTTATTGCATGTGTTTTTATATTTTTATTCCAATCTGCCCTTTATCCTGGATATAACTGAAACTTTAAGCAGAACTGGTTTCCATTGACCTTGTGAAGTTAGTTCTCTGAACTTGTCAATTTCCTGAGAATGTCCATGAAAATTATCTCTTCCCAACCATCTGGTAGAGCTTGTGCCTCCAGGTGGAATTGGGAAAATGTGGAAAACCCTGGCATGGTCTCAGGCACAGCTTTTGGGGGTTTCAAATTGTCCGCTACATGCTCTGTGGCATCAAGGACCAGGTCCCTTTGTTCACTTAAAATCCCTTATTAATCCTCTCTCTATTGCATAGGATGTTATGATTTTTACACACTTGTGCAGCACACAGGTTTCCAATAAGGACATTAGAAAATGATAAATTTTAGGATTAAAATAGTGGACACAGAATGTTTGTTTATTTTTCACATATACCAAGAATATCCCTCAAACCATTTACAAGTAATTAATGCATTTCTTTTATTTTATTTTCATGAATGCCTTAGTCAATCATTTACCTTTGTATTCTTTTACCATGAAATTATCAAGTAGTTCAATATAAAGAAAATGTGAGGTCCTCACAGTTTTCTGTGAAGCAGGCAGAGTCATCAGGAATAAGAAAGTCACTCTCCTAATCCTACCTGCACAACCACTGGTTTCTACAGATGTAGCTGATGTGACAACCTCTAATGGAGACTATAACCTCTTAGATATGTACTTGGACATTACATCCCAGACCATCTTGAGAGTCTGAGGAGGTCTCCAGCTGCCTCCACAACACCCACCACCTCTGACTGGGAAATAGATTTCTCCTTGGTGCATCTTGTTTTCAAGGAATGAGAGTTCCTTTTGCTGTTTGTTAGGGCCCAGGTGCACCTACCATGATCCATCCCAGGGCCAAGGATATCCACCCAGAACATGAGAATCACCTGTGATGTAACTGGCTCCTTGTCCTTTGAACTCTCTGAATTCCAGCTTCCCGAGGAGAGGCTGGGATATGTGGGTTGGATCAACAGTGGTGGGAATATAATCCACCCAACAGCCACTGGGTCTTACAAAAGCCTCACCAAGGACACTCCAAAACCAGGAGCATTTACACGTGAGCCTCTGAGACCTGAGAACACATGTGTGCATGGTGCTGTGCTAGGAAACAGCAGGATCCCTGGTGTAGGGCAGGAGATAAAAATCTCCCCCTGACAGGAAGCCCAGAGTAGGTGGGCTAAGTGGTAGTTCCTTCCATGGAGCATACAGGTCAGACTCTGCTGAGGGAGGGTGGGGAGTTTCCTGCTTGAGACTCTCAGTTCCTTCCCTCCAGAGAGATTCCCCTGGAAATCTGTCCTCTTCTTACTGTTCTGTTTTCTAGGTTTCCTCAGACCTTCAACACAGGGGAATATCATTCATACCCATTGTTCTTTGATTTTCACAGTGCCTGGAGACAAAGGAATTGTGCAGATTGATAGTGCCCAGTCAGCTCACATATCCTTCTCACACTGGATGATTTCAGCATCTCCTGCTGCTCTACCTCCCTTCTCTGTTCTAAGTGACAGAAATGAGACTATGAAAGAAGGCCACTGAAGATTCATGTAGAAGTTACACTTTATTTGTTTTGGGTTATGTGATCAATACTTCTCCATCTTATTCATTACTATAATTCATTCATTATGTATTTATTTATTGCCTTCTATATGCCAAGCATGCTTCCTTATTAGAGATGAAAAAAAAAATCCTGTCCACTTGAGGATAATTATTGTGGCCATTTGAAAGAAAGAATAAAAAGATGAAAAATTTATGCTTACTGCCACAAAACCTTGCTCTCTGACCTGTAGTCATTGAATATGGAAGCTCCCTGGAAAGCAACTAGAAATGCAGACAAATTTTATACAACCCTCCCTTCCACATGCAGATCTTCTCCTGGATGACAACTGATCTCCTCTGCTACTCAGAATCTGGTTTCTCATCTATCTGAACAGATGTTTCTGGGCTTATGTGATTTATGCAAAAGAACAAGGAATCTGTTGTTCCTTCCAATTCATGGTGACAGAACTCAGTTGAGAGCATCTCTTAGGTGCTATGAATATTGTGATGGGGCTGAAGTCTCTGAAGTGAGTAACTCAGACATTTCCTGTTTGCAGGGGTCCTGTCCAAGGTGCAGCTGCAGGACTTGGACCAGGGCTGCTGAATACCTCACAGGGTCTTTCCCTATGATTCCTGGTTTTGGTGTTCTCCATCACAATCAGCGAGTACTGCTGCCAGTGGATCCTGCAGCTTCCAACAGAGCTGAAGATTTTGAGATGCATCGATGCTGGTGCTGAAACAGAATAAAGCCTGTCCCTCTAGAGCTGACTTGTTGACTCTGGAGAAATACCCAAGAACCAGTTCTCTCTGTAGCTGAGCTCTGAGACTAGCAGGCAAATGGGCATGTTTGACTGTGGAAGACCCACAATCGAAAAATCCTCTATGATCCCTTCAGGAAAGCTAGGATTGAAGAGCCATCTTGCAGTATACTGCATTTTAGGAAGTTTTCCTGAAATGAACAGGTAAGATGTGATTTTCAGAAAAAATGGGAGCTGAAGCAATCAGCGTGCACATGGGTGCACTGAGCCTGAAGGGGATTCAGCTGTTCCAGTCCCACAGGTGTGAAATATCAGTGCAGGTGATCCTTGTGCATTTGCAGTGGTCAGAGGTGAGGGGTCACCTGTGTTCCCACGTTTTATTCCCAAATGTGATGTCATGACAAATAGTAATAGTGTTGATAACAGCAAACATTTCTAGTTCCCTACTAAAAAATTCATATATAATTTTTTTTGCTGTAATTCTGAATCTGTACCCTGTGAGACTGAAGCTCATAGGATGCATTTCAAGTCCTCAGCATCGCAGGACAGAAGGCGATGGAGCTGTGCTATGCAGGCTGCCACAGTGATTTCTAGGACCTCAGCCACAATCCCAGGATTCATTTATGCAGGCCTCAGGACAGCAGCTCTCAGGTGATTTTCAAGAGGCCTGATTCCTGGGCAGGGAAACCCATGCCTTCTGCAAAACATTCATTTTGTGGCTAAATTGCCAAAGACCTGAATGTTATTTTCCTTGATGTAGTGGAAATCATTTTCACTGAATTCCAAATGCATTCACTGACTTTCTTTTTTCTTCTCCAGAATATTGAACTCAAAGTCTTGCCATGTTTGATGGTTAAGTTCACATTCAACATAACTAGATTTTGATGTCAAGTTGTTTGTTCATGTGAACACTTACCTGACGGTTACTGTGAAGATATTATGGGGTTGTAAAACGTTCCTATGATGACTACATCCATGGCTGATTGCATCTACTGTCTACAAAGAAGATGGCTTCAGCACTGGCAGAAGCCACATCCAATCTGTTGAAGGCCTTAAAGGGAGAACTGTGATTTCAGCAGTCAGAAAGATTTTCTATCTCTACTGCAGTATGCCACCCTCTACTAAGGAATTCATTGAAACCTCCTTCAGAGATCCTAACTTGTAGTTTCTCCTACAGAATCTGAAATGCCAATCTGCATGAGCATGTGAGACAATTCCTATAATAAATCTCATAACATTGTATCATAACTAATAGTAAATATATATATATATATATATTTGAGATTATATAGTATGATTTAGTTTGGTTCTTTTGCCTTTGGAATGTGTTCTGTAAACATACTAGATTCAAAACCATCAATGTCTCTGTTTGCATTGATCAAGATGGCACTGACAATCTGTGGCACAAAATGGCAATAGAGATACAAAAATATCACCATTGGGTAATGATACTCAAATGTTTGTAAGGGACCAGGCAATGGGTTACAATGTATTTGATAATGTCGAATTTTGTGGAATTAAAAAGCATAATGATATTGGATGTTTGTGCCTAAAGATGATGGATACAGTCGTTAAATAAAGGAAGAGCTAAAAAATCCAAATTCACACCTCAAGTTCAGTGTGAAGGATATGAAAGTGAACATGTAACCCCTGAAATAAACTCGTATTTCCAGAAGCCACAGATGTCACATTTCAGAAAACCTGATCCAGCATATCAATGAATGAGTTGCTAAATTACAATGTAAATTGAATTCCTATCTTGCATGGTGTATGCTGGTAAAGTGAAAGCATTATCTGGAAGGAATGGATTTCTGAAAATTAGTGTGGGGACATATGGGCTAATTGTGATGATAGTAGGGGGCATTTAAACCCTGGGGTCTGCTTTGTCTCCTTTTCCATATAAACCTGTAATGCACTGCCTTGAGGAATCAGCCAGGGATGTCCATCCTATATAGAAGAGCCAGCTCTCCTTCATCCATTTTTCCTGCAGTGCATGATAAAACTGTAAATTCCTCTTCTGAGGAAACAGTCTTCACACCTCCACCTGAACAGATTAACCCTGTTTCACACATGAAAATAGAATAGAATACCCTGAGGTAATTTCCTGGCAGGAACTGATAATACTTCTCTTGACCCAACCTACCACTTTTCTTTTGTTTCAGACCTATAATTAGACTGATGTCCCAACAGGCCTCAATATGTGAGGAGCAAAATATGACCCATGTTGATATGTATTGCACCCCAAAATAACTGCAAATTTTTCCCAGTTGTTTAGATAATATCAGGAGAATATATGTGGGAATGGATTTTAAGGGTGGGGGAAAACTGTTGAAGAAATTTTAAGTAGGATTGCCTGAAAAGATTGATACGTGCCCATTAGGCAGAGATTCTGGATTCCTTGGTATAGATTGACAGATTACAAAGAGCTCTCACATTTCTTCTGTTTGGCTGATGAAAGGACCAAAAGCTGTTAACATTTTCAGTGCCTTAAGTGCCAGAACTGTGCTGGTATAATGCAGATGGGGTTATAGAAAAGATGAGGTATAATGGAGTGTTAGATTGGATGTGTCAGGTAAGGCTTAATCACCTTCCCTAGGAATGTCCAGTGGACACACCTTTCACCAAGACAGGAAGCCATAAATTTATGTGGGAAGCCCCATCATCACTAAAGATCTCTATCATCACCTTTCCCTCTAGTTCATATTTTACTGTGGGAATGACTGCTAATAAACATGGATCCTTAAACACAATAGGGATGATCAGATTTCAGGTGTAGAGGAGCCAAGTGGCAGCATTTAATTACCAAAAATAAGGTGGATGTGGCTATGATAATGGACAGCAGAGTCAAAACATTAAACACAGAAACCTCTTTTCCAGACCTCTGGTTTTGACTAATGAATCATCTGGTACCTAGAAGTGAAAGACATGGAAATTCTGTTAAATTCTAACTTTGTAGAGGAAAAAGAGTTCCAGATCAAGTGAATCAATGTGAATTTGAAATCAAAAAGCAGTCATAGTCCCTCAATAAATACCTATACTTCAGGCAGTTTACAGTCTCAGAACCTTTTGATTGAGGGGAAGCTGGGTCTCCTTGGTGAAGGGAATTGATACACTGCCAAAAATTTTAATCTGTTACTCTTCCTCCCAGCCTTCCCTGAAGGGGCCTCTTGCCAGGGTTAAAATGCATTGGGATAAAACACATGATCAGATATTTTGGCAATTAATTAGACACTGGATCTGAACTGATATATATTCTAGGACACACAAAATATCACTGTGGACCATCAGTCAGAGAACTACCTGAGAAAGGTCAGGTGATCAATGGAGTTTTAGTTACTGATACTAGTGGGTTTCTCCATCTATTCTGTGGTCAATTCCCCAGGTCCAGCATGCATAATTGGAAAAGACATAGTCAGCACCTGGAAGAATCCTATGTTGATTCCATAACTTGTTGAATGAGGGTTATTATTGTAGGAAAGGCCAAGTGGAAGCCACCAGAAATGCCTTTACCTAGCTAAATAGTAAATCAAAACAATAACACATACCTGGAGGAAAGGCAGATGTTAGTGACACCATCAAGGTCTTGAAGGATTTCAACCACACCCCATTGAAACCCCTCACCATTCCTCTCTCATATTGGCCTCTGCAGGAAACAGATGGATCATGGAGGATGAGAGTGGACACTTGTAAACTTAAGTAGGCATTGATCCCATTTGCAGCTGCTATTCCAGATGTGTTATCATTGCTTGAGGAAATCAGCGCATCCCCTAGTAATTAATATGCAGCTCTTGATTTGGCAAATGCTTGTATCATGATAACTGCTAATAAAGACCCCCAAAATACTGTTTACTTTTAGCTGGCAAGGCAAGAAGTACACTTACACTCTCCATACACAGAGGAATATCAACTCTCAAAACCTTTGTCATAACCTAGTCAACAGGGGACATAATCATCTTTGCATTCTAGAAGATATCATCTCACTGGTACATTATATTGATAGCATTATGCTAATTGGACCTCATGAGCAAGAAGTAACAACTACTCAATACCTATTGGTAAGTGATTTGCTTTTAAGATGGTGGGAGATAAAGCTAACAAAAATTCAGGGTCCTTCCAGCTCAGTGAAATTTCCAGGTGTCACATGTGGGAAGTCTTGAGATATACCTTCTAAGGTGACACATAAGCTATTGAATTCAGCCTCTCCTACAACTAAAAAAGGAGTATCATGCCTTGATGACCTTTTTGAAATTTGGAAGCAACATATTCCTCTTTGAGGTGAGCTGCTATGGGGCATTTACCAAATGACCTAAAAAACTGCTAGTTTTGAGTGGATACCAGAAAAATAGGAGGTTCTGAAAAGGTTTCAGTCTACCTTGCAAGCTGGTCTGTCATATGGGTCATATGTTCCAGAAGATCCAACATTGCTGAAAGCATCTGTGGCAAATAGAGACATTGTTTGTATTCTTTGGCTGTATCCTAAAGGAGATGTGATTCAAGCAGGTCCTGAAGGCACAAGTAAGTAACATGAGGAAGTAGCCCATGTGTCTGTGCTCCCTATCTAAGTATATTATATTATCTTTCCTAACCTGCACCCAGGAACTCCTGTGTAATTCCCCACCATCAGTTGATGGAGAAAAAGAAAACTCAGCCTTGATTTAAAGACAGTTCTCCATGATATACAGGTAGTATATAAAATGGACAACTTCAGCTGGTGCATTCATTGGATTTTACTTAAGGACAACAGTGACTGGAAATCCTGACACTGGGCAGAAGTCATAGCAGAAAACCTATAATATCATTTTGCCTGGAAAAAGTATTTTCCAGAGGTATGTATGCATTCTTATTGATGGTCCGTTGGTGACTTAGCTGGATTCTTATGGATATTGGAAGTATATTAATGGTGAAAAAGTGGTCTGTGGGAGAGATATGTGGATAGACATATATGAATGGGTGAAAGACATGAAGGTATTGTGTCCCATATGAATAATTGCCACAGGGTGATTCAGCAGAGGATGATTTTAACCATAAAGTGGTTTCATTGACCCATTGTGTGGATTCAAGACAGCCACATTTCCCAACAACTCCTATCACTGCCAAAAGGGTCATGAACAAAGTATCCATGTATTCATGGTGGTAGACATGGGAATTATGCATGGGCTCAGCAATATGAGGTTATGTGCAACAAGGCTGACATGGACACAACCATGGCTGAGTGCCCCATATGCCAACAACAGAGACCAACAATCATTTCCCAATACGGCACCATTCCCAGAAATGAGCAGCCTGCTACCTAGTTGTATGTTGATTACACTGGACCATATCCATCATGAATGGACAGCATTTTGTATTTACTGGAATACACACATCCTCTGGATTCAGATTTTCCAGCCCTGCATGGAATTCTACTGCCAAAAGTAGAAGTTCTAACCAGAACAATTCACCAAGATAAAAATATAAAAGGTATTCAAATTGGAAAGGAAGAAATAAATCTTTCATGGTTTGCAGATGATATGATCTTATATTTGAAAAATCCTGATAATTCAACCACAAAGCTACTTGAGCTAATAAATTCAGCACACTGGCTGAATTGTGCAGATCAATGCACAGAAGTCAGTAGTATTCCTATACACTAGTAATGATCTAATGGAAGAAACAATAAAAATAAATTCTTTTCAACAAAGCAACAAAAAATCAAGAACCTAGGAATAAAGATAACCAAGGACATGAAGGACCTCTACACAGAAAATTACAAAATTTTGCTGAAATATATTTTTTTATAAAAGATGTAAATAGATTGAATAATATTCCATGCTCATGGATAGGAAGACTAAATATTGTTAAGTTGTCAATTCTACACAAACTGATCTACGGATTCAATGAAATCCCAATACAAATCCCAACAACCTAATTTGCATACTTGGGAAACCTAATTATCGAATTTATTTGGAAGGAAAGGGGCCTCAAAGAGCCAAAAACATCTTTAGAAGGGATAGCGTGGGAATTACATGTCCAGACTTTGAAGCCTGTTATAAAGCTACAGTCATCAAAACAGCATGATATTGGCATAAAGATACAAATATTGAAAAATGGATTTGAACTGAGAGTTCAGAAATAGACCACCAAATTACTGAAAAGGCCACCAAATCCAGTGAACTGGGACAGGCCATCTCTTCAACAAATACGGCTGGGAGAACTGGATATCCACAACAAAAACAACGAATGAGTTCCCCTATCTCACACACTATACAAATATTAACTCATAGTGGATCAAAAATCTCAATATAAGATATAGTACCATAAAACCCCTAGAAGATAATATAGGGGAACATCTTCAAGACATAGTATTAGGGGGTTGTTTCTTAGACCTTACACCCAAAGCATCAAGATATCATCTCACACCAATAATTATGGCTGGCATCAAACAGGAAACTACAAATGCTGGAGAGATGTGGAGAAATTGGAATCTTATTCATTGCTGGTGGGACTGTATAATGGTTCAGCCACTACGGGAAACAGTTTGGCACTTTCTCAGAAAACTAGATATTGAATTATCCTACGATTTGGCAATTCCACCTCTTGGTATATACCCAGAAGATTTGAAAGCTGTGACAGGAACAGGCATTTGCACACTGATGTTTGTAGCAGCATTGTTCACACTTGCCAAGAGATGAAAACAATCCAAGTGTCCTTCACAGACAAGTGGATAAACAAAACATGGTATATTCATACAATGGAATACTATGCAGCAGTAAGAAGCCACAAGTTCCTGAAACAAAGGGAAACATGGATGAACCTTGAAGGTATAATTTTGAGTGAAATAACACAGACACAAAAGGAGAAATATTGTATGTTACCACTTCTAAGAACTATCAGGAAAATGCAAAATCATTGTCTTACAACATAAGAATATTGGTGACCTAGGGATAGACAGTAGCTAGTGAGGAGGAATGACAATCTAACACTTTCAGATATGTTAATGAAGGTGAATTCAAAGGTATGGTACTGGATAAGGGTTACTATTGTTAACCTTAAAACCTTTAGAGTGCTCCTATGCCGCTAAGTCCCAAAACCCAGAGACAGTAGCTACTTCAGGAACATCAAGCAGATAAGTCCCTTTTGCTCATAAAGTGAACACTCCTTTTCAACATGAATAGGTTAGGGTGATCACTGCTTAGACATCCCTGAAGATCAGTAAAGTGATTAAACTAGAGGAAGGGGTAGCAATAAACAAGATGGAATTTAACAAAGAATTCTGAATATTCAATACTTATATACTTTGGTTTTTCTTGGTTGGTAGATTATTAGAATAAATAGAAAGAAATAACAGAAATGTGTAATTGTGACCCATAACATCCTTTGAAATTTGTTCTATAGCTACTTGTTAAATTGTATTTTGAAAGCCATACATTTTTCTGTATATGTTATATTTTACAATAAGGAAATAACTGAAACTATGGTACTGAAACTTATAAAAACTTTGAAAATTTCCTATATATATACCTGTTAAATCATACTTTGAAGTATATAACCTTCTAGTATATATATTTCATAATAAGGAAATAACTGAACTTAGGAATTGTAGCCTTTAATATTCTTTGAAATTTTCTAATTGTTAAATTGCACATGTACTGTTATTGCTTTTATGTATATATGACATATTCACAATAAAAATATGTGAATGTTCCTGTTTGCTAATGCTGCTGTTATGCAACACACCAGAAATGGATTGACTTTTATAAAGGGGGGCTATTTATTTACAAATTTACAGTATAAATACCATGCAAATGTCCATTTAAGAAATCAATGCAAGTATAACTTCATAGTAGAAAGGGCACTGGCATCTGGAAAACCTCTGGTGACCAGGAAGGCACATGGCTGGCATTTGCTTGCTCTCAGCATGCATTTCAAAATGGCATTCTCTAAAATGTCAGCTTCAGCTTTCAATGACAGTCTTAAAAATGTGCCTCTAAGCTGAAACACTGAGCTTCTCTCTGAGCTCTTGTACAGCTCCAGTTATTTAATTAAGACCCAGGATGAATGGGTGGGGTCTCCTCTCAATGGAAATAATCTAATGAAAAGTATTACCCACAATTGAGTGAGTGACATTTCCATGGCAACAAACTAATCCAAAGATTCCAACCTAATCAACACTGATATGTCTGCCCCACAAAATTTCATTAAAGATCGTGGCATTTTCAGGGACATAGTACATCCAAACCAGCACAATGAGAAATAAAAGTCTACCAATAAAATGAAAGCACAGGGCCAGTGGCTTCACAGGGGAATTTTACCAAACTTTCAAAGAAGCATTGACACCATTCCTTCTTAAATTCTTTCAAAGAAATGAAGAAATAGGAATACTACCTAACTCATTTTATGATAACCAGATAAAGATACACAGAAAAGGAAAATTTTAGGCCAATCTCCCTAATGAAACAGACGCAAAAGTTCTCAACAAAATACTTTCAAACAGAATCCAAAGATATATTAAAATAATTATACACTGTGACCATGTGGGGTTCATTCCTGGCAGGAAGTGTAGTTCAAAATAAGAAAATCAGTTAATATAATTCAACAAATTAACAAATTGAAGAGGAAAAATCAAATAAACATTACAAAACATGCTGAAAAAAGCAGTTGACAAAATTCAACATCCCTTTCTGATAAAAATACTTCAGAATGTAAGAATTCAGGGAAACGTCCTCAATATGATTAAGGGTATATATGAATACCACAAAGCTAGTATAGTACTTAATGGAGAGGGATTGAAAGCCTTCTATGACCAGAAATGATACAAGGATGCCCACTGTCACCTCTAATATTCAACATTGGGCCAGAAGATCTAACCAGAGCATTTGCCAAGACAAAGATATAAAAGGTATACACATTGGAAATGAAGAAATAAAACTGCCATTATTTGCAGATGTTATGAGCCTATCTTTGGAAAATCCTGAGAATTTGACCACAAAGCTACTTGAGCTAATAAAACACAGTAATAATTACTGTGCATAAGTCAGTAATGTTCCTATATACTAGCGATGACATAACTGAAGAGGCAAAACAAAAATAATTCCATTCACAATAGCAACTAAAAAATAAGCACCTAGGAATACACCTAACTATGGGTGTAAAAGTCTTCTACAAAGAAAATTACAAAATTTTACTAAAAGAAATAAAAAGAACCTAAATATGTGAAAAATATTCCATACTCATGGATAGGAAGACTAAACAATGTAAAGACATCAATTCTACCCAAACTGATCTATGGATTAAACACAGTCCCAATCCAAATGACCACAGCATTATTTGTAGACTTGGAAAAGTTAGCTGTCAAATTTATTTGGAAGGAAATGGGTCTCAAATTGCTAAAACATCCTAAAAAAAGAAGAAAGTGGGAGGACTTACACTTCCAGACTTTGAAGACCACTGTAAAGCTACAGTAGTCAAAACAGCATGGTATGGGCATAAAGATAGACATATTGATCAATGTAATAAGATTAAGAGTTCAGAAGACCCCCAGATATATGACTGACTGTTTTTGTTAAGGTCCTCAAATCCACAGAACTGGGACAGAACAGTCTCTTCAACAAGTGTGGCTGGGAGAACTGGATAGCCATAAGCAAAACAATGAAAGAAGGCTTCTACCTCACAATCTATACAATAATTAATTTAATTATTATTAAAATAAATTTAATAATCAAAGAATCAAAGTAATCAGTATAAGAGACAGTACAATAAAACTCTTGGAAGATAATATAGGAAAGCATCTTCTGGACCTAGTAATTGGCAGTAACTTCTTAGACCTTACACCAAAAGCGCACGCAAAAAAGAAAAAAACGGATAAATAGGAATGCCTCAAAATCAAAAGCATCTGTGCCTCAAAAAACTTTGCCAAAAAGTTGAACAGGCAGCCAACTCAATGGGAGAAAATATTTGGAGAATGTATATCTGAAAAGAAACTGATATACTGAATATCTGAAGAAATCCTACAACTCAGTAACACTAATAAAAACAAATTATGAAATGGACAAAAGACAAGAAAAGGTATATTTCTGAAGAGGAAATACAAATGGCTAAAGAATGCCATTCTTTATGAAATGGATGAAGAAATATCCATCATCACTAGCTATTAGGGAAATGCAAATCAAAACCACAATGAGATACAGTCACACACCAATAAGAATGGCTACCATTAATCAAACAGGAAGCAATAAATGCCAGAGAGGATGTGGAGAGATTGGGACTCTTATTCTTTGCTGGTTGGAATGTATAATGGTACAGCCACTGTGGAAGTTAGCTTCACAGTTTCTCAAAAACTGGATATTGATTTACCCAACTGTCCAGCAATTCCACTTCTCAGTATATACTGAGAAGATTTGAAAGCAGTGGTAAGAATAGACATTTCTACTCTGATGTTCATAGCAGCATTGTTCACAAATGCAAAAAGATGTAAACAATTCAAGTCTTCTTCAACAGATGCTTGGATAAACAAATTGCGGTATGTACATGCAACGGAATACTATCCCACAGTAAGAAGGAACAAGGTCCTGAAAATATGGCAACATGGATGAACCTTGAAGACAATGCTTGAGTGAAATAAGCCAGACATGAAGTGGAGCTATTGCATGTTAACACTTCTGTGAAATCTCTGAACCATATAAAATCAATGTCTTATAATGTAGAATATTGGGGACCTAGTATTAGAAAGAACTAGTGAGGAGGAATGATGATACAATATGTTCAGATGAGTTAATGAAGGCGAATTCAATTTTATGCAAATTGATAAGAGTTATGATTGTTTGTTAATGGGATTATAAATATTGAAGCTCTATTGAAGGCTAATAGAAATGAAAGGGGTTGTTTAAAGCTATAAACAACACAGATAAGCACCACAAATTGCATATATATATATATATTTGCTTGCATGATATACTTCTAAGTTATGACACTAGCAGAGAGAGTTCAAAACAGACAGGTGTATGGGAAAAAAATCTGCCATTACATACTAGGGACTATAATTAATAGGAATAACATATTAGTACCAAGCAAATCCTAGCAAGAAATAATTAAGGGCTGACAAGAATTATTGGAGGGGTGGGGTTGGGTCATGAGAATTGTTTTAAAATTGAGAGTGATGAGGATTATAAATAAATAAATAAATAAATACATGAATACATAAATACAAAAGTAAAGTAAAAGTAAATGGAACACCTAAAACATTCCAACCCCGATCCCAGCCTATTTTTCATTTAATATTTGTCCCCACTTTTCTACTTATCTGTCCATACACTGGATAAAGGCAGTGTGAGCCACAAAATTTTCACAATCACAGTCACACCATGTAAGCTACATAGTTTCACAATGACCTTCAAGAATCAAGGTTACTGGGTTGCAGGTAAGCAGCTTCAGGTAATTCTCTCTAGCGATTCTACCCACTAAAATCTAAAATGGAGTACCTATATAGTGCTTCAGAATACCCTCCAGAATAAGCTCTCAACCCCATTTGAAATCTCTCAGCAACTGAAACTTCCTTTTCCTTTACTTCTCTTCACCCTTTTGGTCAAGATGATTTCCTCAATACTCTGATCCTGGGTCCAAGCTAGTCCCCAGAGTCATGACCCGCATTACCAATGGAATTTACACCCCTGGGAGTCATGTCCCATGTAGGGGGGAGGGCAGTCAGTTTACCTGCTAAGTGGTTAAGAGAGAGAGATGCCACATCTCAGCAACTAAGAAGTACTCTGACAGCTCTCTTAGGCACAATTATAAGTAGGCTTAGCCTCTCCTAAGCAGTAACAAGTTTCTTAAGTGAAAGCCCCTAGATAGAGGGCTCAGCCTACTAAGTAGTCCTCAACATTTGTGAGAATATCAGAAATAACCCAAGTGGGGAAATCCAATATTTCCACATATTCCTCCAGTTCCTCAGTGGGCCATGCAAATAATTTTTTATTCTCTGCCAATATTACTTTGGGAGGTATTGGGATTTCACCCTAACCTCTATAAACATACCAGATCTCACTTCCTAGTCAAAGTTCCGTGTTCTTATGCTGTTTGAATAAACTGACTGTATAAATTAATTTATTTAATGTGCTACAGGAAATATATATCCTTCACCAAATAAACATCACTTCTCTTGGCCTCACACTGTAGTCGAAGTTTTAAAACACAGTCACTATTTTCCATTACCCTTTGGACTGATTTGCAGTAGTTCTAAGCAGATCTGCTTCATTCGTATCTCAAATTGAAGTCTGGAATCTTTTAGGTTTTTTAACAGTTGCCATAAGAGGTATATACATGCATAGCTGCTGAACTCTAGGTCTGAGAATCAGGTGTCACAGAGACACCCAATGTTCCAGAGACCGACCAGGTAATACACAAAGAGCTAAGCATCTCAGAATTTAGATATAACCATTAAAACTCAGGTATAGATTTGACTGCTGTAAGAGCTTGCAATCCAGAGACCTTTATAATAAGCCTTCCCCTGATAATCTGTGCTCTAAGATTCAATTCTCAGTTTTTGCACACTATAGATAGTCCATATTAGTGATGTGTTACGTTTGTCTTTTCATTTTTGTTGTAATTCACTCAAAATTCTGTCTTCAAAATCTAGTCACCTAATTACATGCTTCACACCTTCTTTCTTGCAGTTTTCTATTGTATGCATAAACCAGAGTTCACCATTCTGTTCAACAGTCAGTGTACAGTTAGGCCATCTCCACCCATTGCAAATCATGAATTTTGCCACTGTAAACACCAGTGTGCAAATGTTCATTTGTGGCCCTGCTCTCAGATCTTCCAATAATAATATACCCAATACTGAGGATGTAAGACCTTGTGGCATCCATAGCCTTAGCTTCTTCAGGAGACCACACTGACCTCCAGATAGGCTACCCCATTCTACTTCTCCACCATCAGTGAATAGGTACATCCCTCTCTTCACAATTTTCAAGCACTTGTATCTTTTGATATTTTCCACACAATGTTTTACATATATATATATATATATATATATATATAAAATACAAAAATCCATGGTGTACAATCATTTAATGTTTCATCACATAGTTGTGCATTCATCACTACAATCAGCACATGAATATATTCATTTCTCAATTTAAAAAAAAGATAAAAAAATATAAAAATAAAATAAAATAAATTACAACATTAAGATCAGACAAAAAAACCATTACCGAGAATCCCATACCCCTCACTTACACCCCACTTTCATATACATATATCTTTAGTACAGTGCCTTGGTACACTGAAAGGGAGATATTACAATGTTATTGTTAACCATAACCAGTTGCATTTATTGCATTTTTCCCCAAGACTGTCTCTTTTTCAGCACCTTGCAAGGTTAGCATTCATTTCTTCACTCACATGTAAAAAATGTTTTTTTATTTGTATTTGGAGTCACCATCATTGACCACTCTAGGTTTCACTAAGTTACAGAGTCCCAGTCTTTATGGTCTATCTTTACTTCTGGTGCCATACATGCCCCTAGATTTCCTCTTTCAACTTTATTCACAAACATCTTTTTTTCAGGGTGCATAAAATATTTTGCTACCATCACATAATTTGCTTTCCATTTCTGGATCTACACAAATGTTCTGGTTTGCTAACGTTGCCAGGAGGCAAAATATCAGAAATACACTGGCTTTTATAAAAGAGGTTTATTTGGTTACACAGTTACTGTCTTAAGGGCATAAAGTGTTCAAGGTAACACATCAACAATGAGGTACCTTCATTGGAGGTTGGCCAATGGCATCTGGAAAACCTGTTAGATGTGAAGGCATGTGGCTGATGACTACTCCAAAGTTCTGGTTTCAAAATGGCTTTCTGTCAGGATGTTCCTCACTAGGCCACAGGTCCTAAAAATGTCACTCTTATTTGCTCTTGGGACATTTGTCCTCTCTTATATTTGCTGGAGCAAACATTTCCTTTTAAAGGCTATCTCCAAAATATTGCTCTGTAAGTTGCTGTTTCTCTCTCGGCTCTTGTGCATTCTTCAAAGTGCCCCTCTTGGCTGTAGCAAACTTGCTCCTTCTGTCTGAGCTTATATAGTGTTCTAGTAAAGTAATCAAGGCCCACACTGAGTGGGCAGGGCCACACCTCCATGTAAATTATCTAATCAGAGTTATCATCTAGAGTTGTGTGGGTCACATCTCCATGGAAACACTCAAAGAATTACAGTCCAATCAACACTAATATTGCTACCCACACAAGATTGCATCAAAGATATTCATGTTTTGGGGGAACATAATACATTCAAGATGGCACAACCTTCAATAGAGTTGAGCATTCTATAATCCTTCAGCATCAAATGCCTAATCTATACCTTCTTTCAGTCTCCTGATAGCCTGTGTTTTCTGCTTTAACTCTCAAAGTTTGCTGATTTTTGTTAGTTCATATAGTGAAACGATAGAGTATTTGATATTTTGTTTATGGCTAACTTTGCTCAACACATCATCCTCAATGTTCATGCTTAATGTTGTATGTTCACTGATTTTGTTCAGTCATACAGCTCATAATATTCCATCATGTTTATATACCACAGGCTGTTTATCTACTCATCTGTTGATGGATATTTGGGCAGTTTCCATCTCTGGAAATCTTGGATAATGCTGTAATAAGCATTAGTTTACAAATGTCCATTGTGTGCTAGCTTTCAGTTCCTCTGAGTATATACCTACTAATGGACTTTTGGATCATATGGCAATTCTATATTAGCTTCCTGAGGAACAACCACATTGCCTTCCAGAGAGGTTGAACAATTCTACATTCCAATCAACAGTAAATAAGTGTTTCTTTTTCTCCACTATCTCCCCAATACTTGCAATTTTATGTGTTTTTCTTTTCATAATGGCCATTATAGTGGGTGTGAGATGATATCTTATTGTGCTTTTGATTTGCATTTCCCATGTAGCCAGTGAAGTTGAGCATCTGGCTATATTAAAATGTTTTTGAGCCACTTGTGTTTCCTCTATAGAAAAATATCTATGTATTTTGCCCATTTTTTAAATTGGGTTGTTGGCCTCTCTATTGTTGAGTTATAGGATCTCTTTATATATTCTGGATATTAGGCTCTTATCTGATATGTGGTTTCCAAATTCTGTCTCCCAATTTGTAGGCTGCCTTTTTAGTTTTCTGACAAAGTCCTTTGATGTCCAATTTTTTTTTAACTTTTCAAGAGATCCCATTTATCTATTTTTGCTTTCATTGCCCAAGCTTTGGGTTTTAGGTCTAGGAAACCACCTTTTATTGCAAGGACTTTAAGGTATTTCCCTACATTTTTTTCTAATAGTCTTATGGTATTATTGCTAATGTTTAGATATTTGATCCATTTCATGTTAGCTTTTGTATAAGGTGTGAGATAGGAGTCTTCTTTCCTTTTTTGGGTTTGGATATCCAGTTCTCCGAACACAGTTAATTGAAGAGGCGGCTCTGTCCCAGTTGCAGTGGCTTCACTGCCTTATCAAAGATAAGTTGTGCACAGAGGAGAGAATCTATTTCTGAGCATGCAATTAGATTCCATTGGTTGGTGAATATATCTACATGCCAATACCATGCCTTTTGACCATTTCAGTTTGCAGTATTCTATAACTATTGTAGAGTGAGAACTCCCACTTTGTTCTTCCTTCTTTAGATGTATTTGGCTCTTCAGAGCAACCAGCCCTTCCAAATAAATTTGATTATTGGGTTTTCTATTTCTGCAAAGTAAGCTCTTGGGATTTTAATTGGTATTGTACAATAAGCATGGTATGTTCTTCCATTTTTTTTAAGGTCCTATTTGATTAATTTAAGGAGATTCTTGTACTTTTCTCTGTATAGGTATTTTGTTGCTTTGGTTAAGTTCATTTCTAAATAATTGATTCTTTTTGTTGATATCATAAATAGATATTTTTTCTTGATTTCTTCCTCCTGTTGCTCATTTCTTGGGTAGAGGAACTCTACTGATTTTTGCATGTTGATCTTGTAGCCTGCCACTTTGTTTTAATAATTGATTAGCTCTAGTAGTTTAGCTGTAGATTTTTCCATGTTTTCTACATATAGGCTCATGTTATCTGCAAACAGTGAAAGTGTTACAATTTGAATGATTTTAGCTTTTTTCTTGAGTAATTGCTCTAGCTGGAACTTCCAGCACAATATTGAATAACAATGTGAACAGTGGGTGTCACGGTCTTGTTTCTGATCTTAGGGTGAAAGCTTTCAGTCTTTCCACATTGAGTATAAAGTTAGCTATGGGTTTTCCTACATTGCCTTTATTATAGCAAGAATGTTCTTTTCTATTCCTATCCTTTGAAGTGCTTTCATCAAGAAAGGATGTTGAGTTTTGTCAAATGTCTTTTCTGCATTGATTGAGATGATTCTGTGTTTATTCTGCTTTGATTTATTGATATGGTGTTTTAAATTACTTGATTTTTTGTGTTGAAGAAGCTTTACAATCCTGGAATAAATCCAACTTTTTCACGGTGTATAATTCTTTTAATGAGCTGTGGGATTCAATTAGGGAGTATTTTCTTGTGGACTTTTCCATCTATATTCATTAAAGAGATTTGTCTAGAATTTTCTTTTTTTATAGTATTTTTGTCTGACTTTAGTATTGGGGTGATGCTCATTTCATAGAATGAGTTAGGTAGCTTTCCTTCCCATTCAGTATTTTTGAAGAATTTGAGGAGGATTGCTACTAATTCTTTCTTGAATGCTTGGTAGAATTCACATGTGAAGCCACCTGTTCATGGACTTTTCTTTTTGGAGGAGCTTTTTGGTGACTGACTCAATCACTTTACTTTTGATTGGTTTCTTGAGGTCATGCATTTCTTCTTGAGCCAATTTTGGCTGCCCATGCTTTCCTAGGATGTTGTCCTTACATGTAAGTTTTCTAGTTTATTAGCATATAGTTTCCCATAATATCCTCTCATTAACTCCTTTATTTCTGCAGGGTCAGTAGTTATGCACCCTTTCCCATTTCTAATTGTATTTATTTGCATATGCTACATTTTTTGTTAGCCTAGTTAAGGGTCTGTTGATTTTACTGATTTTCTAAAAGAACCAACTTCTGATGATACTAAGTATCTCATTGTTTTCATGTTCTCTAATATCACTTGTTTCTACTCCAATCTGAGTTGTTTCTTTCCTCTGCTTTGGGGTTAGTTTGCTGTTCTTTCTCCAGTTCCTACATGTGAAGAATAAATTCCTCAATTTTTGCTGTTTCTTCTCTTTCAATATAGGGATTTAGGGCAATAAATTTTCCCTCCACACTGTCTTTGTATATATATATATGTTTACATATGTATTTACATATATACATATATATATACACATATATAAAATTATGGAAATATGTATACATGAGATTGAATGCATAGATAACTCTCCTAGCTCCATACACTGGACAAATCTAGAAGCAGTGGCATCCCAGTAGCAATGAGGACAATCAGTAACAGAACTCGATTTGCAAAGCTTTTCTCCAATAAATGGAACCATAACTGTTTGAAGTAATGACATATCTGAGGGCTGGGTCAGGCAATATATAAGATAAAATTAGAACATCTCATAGTGCTAGAAAATAAAAAATTTGGAAAAAGAATGGGGTATGTTACAATGACCCAGGAGAAAACCTGTAAGAGCTACCACAGTTCAACTTTGGAAAAATAACTCATTAAACAAATCAATAAATGAGGGTAGAGGGACAAATCTTTACAGATAAATTCTAGATAACAGAATTTTCAATGTAGAAGGATTGAAGAAAATAGCAGAACACAACAATAATTTTTTCTGCAGGCAAGATCCACTGCTGATGCTAAAATAATAGAAATTTTGGCAGAAACAGAATATTTCTTCAGAATCAAAGTACATTTCCAAAATATTTGTTAATGACTTTCATGTTTTTAACATAATTCCCAAATTCCTGTTATTCCTCCAAGCAGCAGGTAGAATTTATTTCCCTTCTGTGTGATTTTGGCCTGAACTTACTGAATTCTTCTAACGGATAATAACTAATAATAAATGCTACTTTCCACAATGTACACATCTTTTAATAACTCACTTTTGAATTCTGTTTTCTGGTATTTTGTTGAGGATTTTGCATCTATATTCATGTAACATATTGGCCTCTTGTTTTAATCTTTTTTCTTAAATTTATCTGGTTTGGTCACGAGGGTGCTGTTTGACCCATAGAATGAAAACTTTTCAAATTTTTGGAAAAGTTTGAGCAAAATTATGTATTTTGTATTCTTTGAAATTAATTATTCTTGTAATCTTTGGAAGAAATCTGATGAAAAGCCATCTCAATCTGGGTTTTCTTTGTTTGGAAGTTTTCATTCAATCTCTTAACTAGTAATCAGTTTGTTGTGATCTTCTATTTCTTCTTGAGTCAATACAGGTGGTCTCTGTGCTCCTAAGAATTTGTCCATTCCGTCTGTTTTACATAATTTATTGGTGTACTCTTGATGTAGTACACTCTTATCCTTTAATTTCATTACAGTCGGTAGAAATGCCCCCTATTCATTCCTGATTTTATCTATTTATACCATTTCTTTTTACTTTGTCAGCCTAAAGTTTTGCCAATTATACTATTTCATTCATTTTTTTTTCATAGAACCTACTTTTGGTTTTGTTTATACTCTCTACTTTTCTACTTCATTAATGCCCTCTATAATCATTATTTCCTTATCTCTGCTTGCATTGTGTTTAGTTTGCTCACATTTTTCTAACATTTCTAGTTTTCAGGTTAGGTCTCAGAGTTGAAGAATTTCTTCTTTTATAACGTAAACATTTAGAACTATAAATTCCCCTCTCAGCACTGCCTTTGCTGCATCCCATATGTTTCCATATTTGTATTTTCATTTTCCTCAAGTAAGTTCCTAATTTTGCTTCTGATTACCTCTTTAATGCATTGGGTGATTAAGAGTATGTTTTCTTAACTCCACATTTTTGTGAATTTTCCATGTATCCTTCTGTTATTGATTTTTAGCTTCATTCCACAATTTTTGGAGAGGATGCATTGTATGATTTCAATATTCTTGAATTTATTTTGATTTGCTTTGTGACCTAACATATGGACTATCCTGGAGAATGATCTATATGCACTTGAGAAGAATGTGAGTTCTGTGTTTGTTGAATGAACTCTTCTATATAAGTTTGGTAGTTCTAATTGGTTTATACTATCCCTAAAGTATTGTATTTCCTTACTGATCTACTGAATAGATGTCCTATCCTTCTCTGAGTGGTGTACTAAAGTCCCCTACTATTAATATAGAATGATTAATTTTCCATTTAAGTCTGTAAGCATTTGTTGCATATGTTTTAGTGCCCTGCTGCTAGAACCATGTACATTTATAATTGTTATTTCTCCCTATTGTGTTGTCCTATTTATCAGTATATAATGAACATTTTTCCCTCATAATTGTTTTTTACTTAAAGTGTATTTTTTCTGATATTAGTAAAGTGACACCAACTCTCTTTTGTTTAGTACTTGCATGGCATAACTTTTTTTCAGCTTTTCACCCTCAATCTACTTTTGCCTTTGAGAGTAAGGTGAGTCTCTTGCAGACAGCACAGGTTTGACTCATTTTTTAATCCATTTTGCCAATCTCTGTCTGTTGACTGGGCAGTTTAGTCCATTTGCATTTGAAGTCATTACTGATAATCCAGGACCATCTTCTGCTATTTTTCCTTTTGTTCTCACATATCTTCTTCCCATTTTGTTCCTCAATTCTATTTTTGCTTAATTTTACAATTATTTGATTTTTGTCCTTTACCATATTTCATGACTTATCACTTACATCTAGATATATTTTTATTCCACTTTTCTTATAGTAACCTTGAGGGTAAAATTTAATATTTGAAATATAAAACATTCTTATATAAAGTTTTGTACCAACTTAATGTCAAGAACAAACACACTTAATTTTCCTATAGCTTTCTTTCCCACTGCCATTTTTTTGGAACTTGCTACGACTTATAATTTTGTGCACTATATGTTAAAAATATAGATCTATCATGACTTTTAATGCTTTTCCATTTTATAATCTGTAGGATGTAAGTTATAACCATACAACATGTTACAATAATGCTAGAATTTATATTTATACAAAAATTTACATTTTTTACAAATCTTTAGTTTTATGCTGCTTTGAACCACTTTCTAGTGTCCTTTACATTGAGTCTGAGGAACTCCTTTTATGACTGCTTTTAGAGCAGGCCTAGTGGTGATGTACTCAATCTGCTTTTGTTTACTTGAGACTGTATTAATCTCCCCCTAATTTTTTAAAGAAAGTCTTGCTGGGTACAAAATTTTTGACTGGTGCTGTTTTCTTTCAGCAAATTAATTATTTAAACCCACTGCCTTCTTCCCCCATAGTTTCTGATGAGAAATCACCACTCAGTGTAACTGGGATTCTCCTGTAAATAGCATGTTACTTCCCTCTTGACGTTTTCAGAATTCTTTCCTGTTCTTTTGCATTCAATAGTGTGATCAATATATGATGGGGTATATTTTTCTTCATAATTATCCTGTGTGGTGTTCTCTAGGCTTCTTGCATGTGCATATTCTGGTATTTTTTTGTTTGCCGTTAATTAGTTCACTACCCCTTCTGACACTTTCTCTCTGTCCTATCCTTATGAGACTACCATAAACCATATATTCCTGTCCTTCATGGTGTCACAGAGGTGTGTTAGGCTATTGTCACTTTCAACTAATTATTTTCTCTTTCTGCTCCTCAGCTTAAATCATTTCATGAGTCTTGTCTTCAAGGTCACTGATTCTTTCTTCTGCTAGCTACAATCAGCTCTTATGCTTCTTTTGCTCTTAGAAGACATTCAAACAGATTTTATGAAAGGAAGTAGGAAAATGTTTTAGGAAGTATCAAGAAAACTACAAAACATTGGTTGACCATGGATTCCGTCTCTGAAATGCAAAGTATGTGAAATTAAAGTATTCAGAAAACAGTCATCCTAGGAGGCTCGTAAGAAAATGAATTTGGTTACACTGTGAGGTCAAATATTGATCCTATGTACACATGTCCCTCTCTCCCATTAAAGAAGAAAAAATTAAAAGATGTTCTTCAGTAACAATTCTAATGGAATTTAAGTAGATTTTAATTGCTCACCTACACAAATAATGTTAAATCAAGCATGGAAAATATGTAAATTGTAATATTATCTGCAGGTAGTATGTTGATTTTTAAAAACAATTCAAAGTTCATTCACCATACACAAGAGGAAAAAAGTTGTTTTAAATACTTAAATAACACATAGTTATGAATTTTCAACGTGTAAGCATATTTTAGCAAAATTTTTACTACTAAATTATCTGGAACCATAGCATGAACAAGTATAAAGAATTGAAATAAAAACAGCTTCTTTGGTCACCTTTATTGGAAAGCTAACCTATGCTATTCCGTTTCTCAGATAAATGTATCTAAAATAAGTAAATCTAAAATTAACTACTTAAGGAGTTATCTTTTAACCTATTCTCTGGTCTTTTCATATGCAAATATCAAATTGTAAGATTAGGAAGCACCCACACTTCAAAGTTCTTCACAAAACCTTACACTACTCATGTAGATTTTGGAGGCTAAATTATTTTGGTGAAGGAGATCATGGTATAACACAAGGAGGAAAGAATATAATCAAACTACTAAGAAAAGCTAATTGTTCAGTTATTGTCATTTTCAATTCCAGTAGTTCTCTTTGGTTCTTTTTTAAATTTTCTATTTCGTTAGTAAGACACTTATGTTCCTCATTTATTGTTTTCCTGATATATGTTAGTTCTTTCTTTGAATTTTCTTTCATCCCCTTGAACATAACTTTCTTTTATTAAAGCATTGGTATGTCCACATTGTGGTTTCTTCATTGATGTTTTCTAGATTTTTATACACTTTTGTTGGATGAGCCATCTTCTCCTGTGTTTTTTGTTTGTTTTTGTCTTTTACTCATGTTGAAAATATGCATTTTAAATTTTTTAAATCTTATCTCTGGAATTTGTTTCCTGAAATGTTTGTTTCTTGAATTTTTTATCAGCTGGTGATAAGACATTTTCTTGAACTTCCTCTGCCCTGTCAGGAAGGTCTGCTGCTACAGTGTGAACCAGTGTGCAGTGTTTTCCCTGTTCCCCATTCAGAATAGTGTCTTTGTCCACTTTGATTCCAAGGAAACAGACATCCTTCTACCAGGTGTTTGATGTCAACAATCCTTGCCCCAGACTGTCCACCTTTATGGTTCCTTATATTATTATTTTCCCTCAAGTTGCTTTTGCATAGTTAACAAATGCTAGGAGGAAGGGCCAAAGAAGACATTCCCAAGTCAGAATGTCCCAGTTGAAACAGAGCCAGATACCCATGAGGGGTTCACCGACCTGCCACAAAGTGCCCTCGGCAGTGGATCAGGAAGTGTACCATAATCTTTTCTGATAGCTCCCAAATGATGAAAATTCCTGGCCTACCCAGCAAGTGCTGCCCTTCAGATAATTGTCCCCTACAATCCTGAGGAAGTGTTAGTACTTCAGTCATTGTCTGCTGATGTCTTTGTGCAGTAGGAGTGAAAAATGGCTGCCTAAACTGTCTGGAGTGGCTTGAAACAAAAACTGAGTTTAGAGGCATCACCCAGCGATCCACATGTGTTAGAGAAAAGCTGTGATAGGTTATTGACCATTGTACCCCTGGTCCTGGGGAAGTGAATTTTTATGCCCCTTTCTCTCTACAGCTATCTAGTCAGGGGCTTGAAGTCACAGTGGCCAGCTATGAGGGCAGGAGATGTGCACAATTAGATGCCCAAGGAGAGAGCAATTCATTGTTCATTAACTTACCAGACTCTCCCTCCTGCTCGTCCTTAGATGCTGCACTGGGCTTTCCTCACCTCTTGAGTTTCAGAATCATTGTTTCAGACAGTTTATGCCAGTTTAATAATTGCTTTCTTTGGAAGGACTGAGTCCTGGAGCTTCCTACTCCATCTACTTTCCACAATACTCCATACAGATTATCACCTTCAGTCCAAATGTGACTGATTTCCAGAAAATCATTGTTCTCCTGATTCTGTTAAGATTTTCAATTTTGTTTGGTGGCCAGGCATTTTTTCTAATGTGTTAAAGGGATTTTTCACTTACACCACCAATTAAAATTTCCCTGAAATTCTTGAAATTTGATTTCATATCTTGAGTTTTGTTGTATCTGATCTATTTGCCCTCTTCCTGGTATCATTGTTTCTGATTACATAAACAGTGACCCATCTCAGGGTGGCCTGATTACCCTTGATATTTCATAATCAGTCACCATCACACTTCCTTCCTACAATTTATTATGGATATTTTTCCTATTCCATCCTCTAGTTCTTTATTGCAGGATTTGGACCATGATGTTTACCAACAGTGAATTCAGGAATTATGAGTGGGGAGCTGTTCCTGTAAAAGCTTCAGAGGTGCACAGTTGACAACATTGCTCAGTAGCAGCACAAAGCCTAGTTACCATCCCATCACTACCAGTCAGAGCTCAGGGATCCTCCTTGAGTGGATGAGGAGGGTCCTCATGCCAACATAATTATCTTATGATACTTGTCTGTGGGGTGGGTAATGTGAAACACAGCTGCTCTTTAGGTGGAAAGTCCCATAGACCCTATAACTGCAGCCCTTGGAAGAACCCACTGGCAAAACCATGGAGACACTCTGGGCTGGGATTTTTTTATGGATCTTTTCCAAGGAAATATCATCACATTAGGGAGACACAGAGATGCTGCTGTTGTGTGACTGTATATCTCAGTCACGGATCTCTGGATTCTGCAATATTTAATATGAGGTGCAGTTGGAGGAATCTAGGATAGACTGTAAACTACAGGGGGCTTATGGGCAACTCTGAGACATCTCAGGGTTGCCATCTGCATGCAGTGGATACACTGGGTTTCCATGGATTGGGGAAAAGTTCAAGGGGGTTTTCAGCATTCAATGTGATGCAAGTGAGATATACCACATTCTCTCCAGAGGGAAGTGAACCAACTTTCCCTGCATCTGAGTCATCAGTGTGCAGGAGATGCATAGAGGGGTTGGTAGAGAAACCACAATCACCATGACCTGCAGAGAATGCTAAGACACATGCACAAAAAGGCCCAACTCTTGGGGCCGTTCTGGGACAGGGGAGAGGCTACCTTTTTCCCCATCATGTCTATGGTGCCTGTCCTGCCCATGTTTTCTACCAGGAACCCCATTCTCTCCATGACTCTGGGTCTTTTATTTGTCACTGAGCCTCAAAATTCTCACTCTAAAAGTGTTTAAGAGTCTTCCAGAAACAGAGAGTCACTGCATGGTTGTGGGCCCTTTAGCAAGGACACCCAGGTATCTGTTGGCCCTGGGTAATGACAAGTCTCTGGACATGATGCTGCTCTGACTGAAGCTCTTGGCCTACATGATGCACAGAATAAGGCAGATAATTGTCCAAAAGAGTAAGAGGAAGAAAGAATCCTTGGTGTGGTTCTATTTAAAAATCAGTTACAAATGACTGGTTTTTGAAAACATACTTCTTAGGAGTACATGAATATTTTATTATGATAAGGTAACTGAGGTAGAGTGAATAGCTGGATACATGCAAGAGATAACAGAGGTGAGAAAATACAAAACCTAAATATATAATCATTATGACATAGCTTTGAGATAAATTAACTTTGGTTAATACGTTGTAAAATTTAGAGCAAAACAAGAGAGGTTGATAACTGAAAAGTATTAAAAATTATTTTCAAAATTAAATTCATAGCATATGTGCTGGTGTTTCAGAGATGAAAGGGTTGATAAATATTAGCATAAAATTTCAGAAAATATCCTTACTTTATTACATTTGTAGACTTACAAAAGTTGAAATCAGGGGCCAATTTAACAATTGCTACAATGCCAAGAGTGGTAGCCCAGATATATGGGGAATTCAGAGCTCTTTTTCATGAACTGTCACTGGGTGCTTGGGGGAACTTGTAGTGATGGGACAGGAGAAGAGAGAGACCACCTCATATGGCAAGGGCGTCCAGGAGACTCTGAGAGCCACCAGAGAAATATTGTTTATTGTTGGAGGGGGATAAAAGCCAATACCTCTTCCCTGATTGGAGGGGCAGAAAGCACGTGGGGCCTGTGCTGACATCTGTGATAGATGAAGCAGAAGCCTCCTGAGCCCAGGGAAGTGCAGGAAGTGACTTGATGCCCAACACCCACCAAGGACACAAGGTAAGGTGAACATGGGGACATACAATGACAAGGCAGCACCAACTTGCCATCCCACAGTGGGAGCCTTCTCAGAATTGAGTTCTCTACCCACATTCACACCTGAGCCATCATCTCATCTGAAACTTCATGAAGGATTCTCAACCATAGTCATAAATTTAAGCCAGGGCAGGATCCATGTCTCAAAGAAAATGTTAGATAAACATTGTTGTTATTCAAAGCTACAAATGTCTCACTAAAGCCATTTTATAACATCTAATATCAGGTAGTAGGAACAAATGGGAATTTACCTAATAATTAAGTCAAAATTGCAGGTTTGTTTTTTTTTTGTTTGTTTGTTTTTTTTTTTTTTTTTTTAGTTATGTGACTATTTTCAATATATGCACTTTGGCATCTAGAGTTTCCATTATGGTTTCCTTGAACAGAATTTTCATTTTGTAATTTCTGACAATCAAAGAATCATTTGTGCTTCAATTCCAAAAGGAGTATCTTGGCTTCTGCACGTCATGCTTTTTGTAATTCTTTTCTACCCTTCCCTGGTAAGTTTAGGAAACTTTGACTTTTCCAGGATTTATAAAAAGAGATAGAGATTCCAGATAAACCTTATATTTGCAAATCCGTCTACTCAAAGTCTGTATCTTAATAAATTTTCTTCCTATTTCAAATTGATAAAATTCACTCTAGTTTTGGAAAGTTCTCATTTGTTATAGATTATCCAAAATGCTTCTTCCACACTACTCAATTCCCTTTTCTCTCTACCAGGATCTAAGAAATAGGGAGACAACTGCATTATGAGATTTCCCCTTGCACCCCGACTCCTCTCCTTATCCTGCTCCCCTCTTGTAGCTTCAGGGCTACCCACATACAAAACTCTCTTGAAGACTTTTAAGGAAAGAGGAGCCTTAACCTGGAGCAAACCAGTCTGACTTCTTACCCAGTGTTGGTCCAAGGAAGACAAGAACTTCTAGGAGAAACCATGAAACTGCTGTGCCTCTAGCTCTGCCTGTTGGTGGTTTCCCCATGTGAGATTTCACAGGATTTCAGAAGTGGGTATATGCACAGTGGTGTCTGGCTGTGACTCACTGTGGCTTTGCTTGTCCTCAGGTGTCCTGTCCCAGGTGCAGCTGTAGGAGTCAGGATGTGGCCTGGTGAAACCCTCACAGACCCTGTCCCTCTCCTTCTCTGTCTCTGGCTTCTCCATCACCACCAGTACTTACAGCTGGGAATGGATCCACCAGCCTCCAGGGAAGGAACTGCAGAGGGTAGGGGGGATCTGGAATGCTGGAAGCACATACTACAGCCCATCCCTCAAGAGCCACAGCTCCATCACTAGAGACACATCCAAGAACCAGTTTTCTCTCCAGCTGAGCTCCATGGCTCCTGAAGACATGGCCATGTATTACTGTGAAAGACACACATTGGGAGGAAATAAGAGTGAACCCATACACAAATCTCCTCAGAGCACAGGAGGGGGCTGGGCTGCTGGGGGCACTCAGTACCCTTCAAGTACAGGGCCATCAAAGGGACACAGACACAATACAGTAAGGAAGTGAATTTTGTGGTTTCTAATTTTTGAAGGTGTATGTGTATTTTTCCTCTCCGTGCCTTATCTTTATTCTCTATAATTAAGTTTTCCCCTTCAATTTTATGGTCCTTCCTGCCTTCTTGCCTCTATTTCTCTTGTAAAGAAATAAATAAAATGTCAGATCCCCTTCCACTGGGATTAAATTGAATGATCCATGGAATATATGTACATGTTTATGTGTGTATTTGTATAAATGTGTATGTGTGTTTATAACTGTTTAACTATGTAAATATTTGTGAGTATATGTATAAGGAGACGTACATGTGTGTACATATATATGTATATAAATGTGAAAATGTATATTGTAGGTGTATGCATATATGTAAACACACTCACCTACATATATAGAGAGAGATTTAAAATATTATGTTTATATAAAATGCTTGAAGCCATGCTTATGTTTTATTATCATAACCCAGTTCTCATGCTTTGGCCCTGATAAGTGCCTCTTCACTTTCCTGACAATGGATTTTCCTGGCTGGTGCCCCCATCAGCCATGACTGTGTGTGTTGGATGCTGAAGTCTCCGAGCCAGCCCTTTCCCTAGAGAATCACCCTTAGCCAAGTAAACTCTCCAACCAGCTGCAAGTGCCCTGTTCCACACCTGCTGCAGGGTCTTCAACAAGTCTGTTTAGGGAATTCTCCTTCACTGCCTCTAATACAAAGTAAACATAATTGTTTCCATTTCAAAGGGAAGAAGTTGAATTGTTGATGTATATTTAGGTAAAAAGCACATCTTTGATACACAGAGCATCTGTGCACATGCACCTCCATGCCTATCAGCTGCAGTCTTAGGTACAATGTCAGCCACTGCAGATGATTAATGATGCCTCTGGGGATGGACCCACCATACTCTGAGAAGCCCACATAGAACATGGACCCCTCTAATCACCAAGAGGTGAGATGAGCAAGGATGCATTAGATCAGGGCTAGGTCTGCAGAGATAGGGCCAGGAGGGTATGGGCATCCATGCTCCAATGTCCTTGAGAAAGCCAGCCCCACCCTACTTGAGAATATTCTAATGAGAATCTTGCACACCTTTGTGGGCCTCAAGAATCATGCTTAGTGAGCAGGTCATGGGCAAAATTCTTGGTGTATTTGCTCTTGAATGTTGAATGCAAAGAAATGTTGAATGTATAGAAACGGCATCTTTTGGTCTCAGATGACAGCACAGGATAAGGAACTTTGTAACCAGTTCCACAGCACTACCATCAAATACTATTGTCCCTTATTGGACTGGATAAGGCATGTGCATTTCATGCTGGTCCACCTTGACCTGCTGACTCTCTTAAAACTGAAAATGTCCATGAATGTCTGCTGCTCACTTTTTTCCTTCTAATGCAAAATTCTCTCATTGACTCCAAATGAGAAAAGGTAATTCTAGATAACATGAGCAAGGAAAGTTATATCTGTCCTACACACACACAAACACGCACACACACTTGCCAAACATCCAGAATTTTAAAATACTGATAGATGTGGCTTATTATACTATCTAAGCCCATGTAGACAAGGCTTTGGATATTCTGGGAACTGCATTCTCAGGATTTGATGTACCTCTTTCTGGGAGCAAAACTACCCAAGGATATTGATGCAGGTTTACCCACAACCACTAGTAGGACATGGAAATGCAGTCACCTGTAACAGAGAGGTGTCAACACTTAGCAGGGTCACCCATGAGCAGGTGGCCTGGAGGCCAGGTGAAGGAGGTCCTTTTAACCTTCTCCACTAATGGGGATAGGAGATAATCCAGAATGGGGCCAGGAGGATAGCAGGGACCAACTTTCCACAAAGGAACCCTGAAAACATTGAGAATATAAGGGATCTGGGTGAAGCTCAGTATAGTTGTCATTCTTCAACATTTCCATCTTCACATGAAACCTGTGTAATTTCCATTGCTTTAATTGCATGTAAAATCAACTTTGTAGAATAATTTTATTGAAAATATGATTTTGTATTTTGTGAACTGCCAATAAAAGTGCTTGGTCTATGAACACCAGTGCTTTTATATAGTAAATGTTTGTATGAAGGGCATTACGGAGATTTGCTTGAAAGCATAGAGAGGATGCTCTGTGGTGTTTGGAGTGGCAGCATCTTGGTCAGACCCACTCTGTTATGACATCCAAGACACCCTTGACTACATCACTGAGTCAAGTTGAATCTGGTTCCACTGCTGACCTGCCTGCTCTGCCCTCCAAGCCCTGTAACTCATCATTCCTGCAATACCAACCTCTGTGAGCCCTTTCTCTGCCATTAGCAGGACCCATACCTTGTGTTCATAATCTAATGGTAATAATCATGAGTGCACATTCCAATGGGGCAATACAAGCATTCGAGTTTTGCTGATGGTGAAGAACATGATGCACATGGTCTGTTTCTTGTGGGAGAGATGGACCAGTTCCTCTGCTCCTGTATGACAATGTGTCAGCAAACAGCCAGCCCAGCCATACCTTGATAGAAGACCTCTCACTGCAGATGCCATAAAGTCCATTTCATCCACTCACTGGAGGACTCCATAGATGCCTTAAAATTACAATTCACAGAAGGTTCTTCTTGGGCACTCAAGACAGATAGGAGAACCCCACAACCTTAGTGGAGGAAAGAGCTAAGTGGCTTGTTTTGTCCTCCCGAATAACATGAGCTGGGTTGGCAGATCCTGATTGCTGTAAATACAATGTGCCTTCTAGAGACGGAGTTATTGTGGACATGAAGCTCCTCCCTCAGTTTACTTGACCCAGAATGGCTGATAATTATTAAAGGATCCTGATCTTTACAGTTAGCCACATTTTCTAAGGGAGCATTTCGACATGACATAATAAAGTTGTGATGGGAAAAGTAGATGGTGGAAATAAAGGTTTAGCAAGCTCCTTACAGGTCTTAAATATCAAGAAATTTAATGTTATATATAATACTGTCAAAAGTCATTATAAAAGGTAATTTTAAGTTTACAAAATGCATTTTACCATTTTGAAGATTATTTTAATAATTATATTTACTTCTTTATTTTCTATTCATCAATGATTCCATTTTTGTAACACTACTGGCTGAGTCATTTGTATAATATAATATATCAGATCCACATCAACTGAGGACACATCCTCCTGGATCCTCTTCTCCTGTCCTACTGGCCCAACTGATCAGTCCTTCTGCTGCTGCTCTGGGTACAAATTTGCATTCTGCAAGGCCATAGCATATTCATATAGAACCCACTGCCCAGCCCCTATGCACAAGCTAATGTCAAAGCAAATTCTTTCGAACTGCAAATCAATGTTTTTGTTGTTTTTGTTTCTTTGGTTGGTTGGTTTTGGTAAAAGAGTCTATTTTAATAGGAGTTATTTGCATTTTCTGAAAATATTTCCCCATTTACAGCTATGAGCTATGAAAAAGCAGACATGGTTTAGTAGCTGCTGATGAGTCCACTATTTCCGTTCTCTAAACCTCAAAAGCAGTTCATTCAATTCAGGTCAGTGTCCCGGCCGGCGGGACGTTCAACGGAAGGCTCCAAGTCCTGTGAGGGAGGAATGGTATGGGACAAGAGACACGAGGAATGACAGCAAGACAGGTTTCTGATCAAGCTGCAAAACTTTATTGAAGAGGCAGGGTATATATAGTCTAAGGTAGAGGGAGTGGCTAGTACGAACGGGTGGCGGCCTAGGATTGGCTGCTGCTGTTGCTAGGGCGGATGGCAGATGTAAGGCTAGCACAGGATTGGTGGCTACTGTTGCTGGGGTAGAAGGCAGGTAGTAAAGCTAGCACTCTAGATGTGAATCTTAGGCGCAAACGGCTATCACTTCCGTAGAAGGCTGAGGGCAACTTAAGCCGCTATTGCATCAGCCCCAGCGGTCATGTTGCATATCTCCGGCATCGCTGAGGGTGGATTTTATACATGCTACCTTAATCGTCCCCAACATCTCCTCCCTTTGTTTTTCAAAAGGATGGAGGAAGAATGCTGATCGAGCACTCTTTTGGCATTAACCTGCTGGGGGAAATAGAGGCCTCATTCCCCAAGTTGTTTGTGGCTCTGTTTTTCTGGGGAGGGGAGTTTTTGGCAGAGCAAAACCCCTATGCAAATGAGGCATATTTCTCAAGGAGCTCGAAAATGGCCTTTAGTTGCTTTGGCCCTCCTTTGCAGTGCTTTGCCTCGCACCCAGCGGTACCAATCATAGCATACGCTAGAAGCATACTTTCGAGTTATATGCTGCTCCCGTAGGAGGGGGTTTCTTACCCGTAAGGGTGGGTAGCAGTCAGATGATCTGGATCCAAACCCTGGTCAGCGAGGTGAAGCCGGTGATAATGCACTTGAATAGGCTTGCTTAGGGCAGAGTCAAGTTGATCCTTAACTAGCTGTATTATTCTTTTTATGGCCCAAGGAGCAAAAGATATTATAAGGATTATGGTTACTAAGGGGCCTAATATAGGAAGGAGGTAAGGGAGGAGATGTTGGGGAGAGAAAGGTAGCTTGGAGTAGTGGCCAAAGCGGGCTGTCAAATGATATGGACGGGCTTGAGGACGACAATATTGGAATGCTAATAAAAGGGGGAGTAGTGGGGTGAATCTTGGAAAGATTTGTACTGGGCGTGCTCGAGATAGGAGGGGTAGCTGGAGGCGCGAGCACTATATTTGGTCCAATGGCAGAAGGTTTTTGCTGTACTGCTTCCTTCTTTATTAGAATAAGGCTTCCTGGGTCGGTTGATGAAAATAAGTAGATTCGAAAGCCCCATGTCCGACCGTTTAACCAAGAGTTATCAGTGGGGAGTTGTACGGTGAGATTTAATTTTCACAGTTTGAGTCACCAAATGTAGATAAGGTGGTGCGTTTACCGAGTGTGCAGCCAAGGGGGGACCATTTTAAAGTTAGGTAGTGATCAGGGGCGGAAGGTTTCCAATTAGTGGCTAATGTTTCACACCCCCAGTATGCACAATAGTACTGGTTGGGAGTATTGCAATATTGTTTTCTGGGGTTGGAGGCCGGGCACATGTAATATTGGGCTTTGTTAAGGCATGGTGTGCCGTCTGAACATTTAATTAGATCACTGGCATAAACAAGGAAGGAGGGGCATCCTGCTGTAACTTGGGTTTGTATAACTGTGGAATCTTCCCATCGTGCTAAGGTCCATTTCCAAGGCTGATGGGGGTTGGAGTTGCCGAAGGTGGCATGCACACTTTGCAGGAGAAAATATAAGGCGGCAACTTTAAATGGCAGTAGGCATAAGAAAGCCATACTAATAGAGGCTATAGGTTCTTCCCTGTTAAGGGAGACAAGCTAGCAAAGTAATACACCCTACAATGCACAAATATGCTATAGCAAGCAGGGATCTTTCTAACGGATTCCAATCTTTTGGGGCAACAGTTGCTAATCCGGCTGCAAACAGCAAAGCCAGAAGACCAATTAAGAAAAGCCAATAGTAATTTAAGTGGTAATTCATGTGATTAGTGATGGAATAAACCTGTAAGCAGGACTTCTCTCCACTTCCAGTTGTGCGCGGGCTGGTCGTCTCCGGATGGGTTATAGCAGGAGTTATTGATGCACTGGAAGAGAAAAGAAAGACATTTTTCTCAGGGAGAGACTTCTGCCCTGGAAAGGTTATTATTAAGAGAAGGGGAAGGAAGTGTCTCAGGGGTTTGTTTCGGCAATGAAGAATTAATATGTTTTATCAGCCGTTCTGGAAGCCAGCGAGGACCTTCCCTCTTTTGATCGTATATGCAAGCAGAGCCTCGTCCCCAAATAATCACGGGGTCAGGCCCATTCCATTCTGACGTTAAGGGGTCACGCCACATAACAGTGGCTTGTTGCATTTGCGTTTTGGGATGCCAATGTCTGTCAGCTGCAGATTGTCCTTCATCATCCAGAGTTAGGAAGTTAAGAACAAAAAGAGCGTGATGTAAAAGGTCTCGAGGTCGTTGTTTGGTGAGATTGAGAGTACTTTCGGCTAAACGGCACAGGGCATTTTTTAAGGTGCGATGTGCTCGTTCTACCATTCCTTGCCCCTGGGGGTTATACGGTATTCCCGTGATATGCTTAATTTGTAATTGTTGACAGAAGGTTTGAAAATTTTTTCCAGTATATCCAGGCCCATTGTCTGTTTTAATGATTTTAGGTTGGCCTAAAGTAGCGAAGCAGTGTAGTAAATGAGAAATAACATGCTTCGAAGCTTCTCCTGTTTGCAAACTAGCTTGAGAAATGGCCAGGTTGCTTACAATTATAGCATGTTGGAGGCTTTGCTTGTGCCACAAAATTTTTGTGCTGCGCTGCAAAATTTTGAAGAGCGGCGCCAATAGCTATTCCAAGGGTTTGAGTGGGCCCAATGCCAGAACAGAGCTTTATGTAATTATTAAGGCTAGTATTACGAAAGGGACGGATTGCTGCTTGGCAGGCAGCGTTAGCATTTTCATAGGCCAGGTGTTTAATAAAATCACTTTCGTTTTCGCTAGCCCCAAATAAGCGCTCAGCCATGTTTTGCAGGCGGCTAAGGAAATCAGTATACGGCTCATCAGGCCCCTGTCTTAATTTAGCAAGAGAGGCAGTGGCGGCGCCCTTTTGCGGAAGTTTTTTCCATGCTCTAAGCGTGGCCGTTTGTATTTGCGCTAAGAGACCTGGGGGGAATTGAGCCTGCTTATCACTTTGATGGTAGGGACTTTGACCTAAAAATTTATTTAAGGTCCAAGTTTTAGAAGTGGCCTTACGGGCATTGCGGGTGGCATACTTTTTACAATGCTCCTCATAATCAGATTTCCATAACAGGAAATCACCACCAGACAAGGCAGCTCTGGCTAGCTGGAACCAATCATTAGGAATAAGTTCCTTTTCACTAAGGCTCTCCAGTAGGGCGAGCGTGAAGGGAGCGGTAGCGCCATAATCACTCACTGCCTTTTTTAATTTCTCTAGATATGTTAGACTAAGTTTTTTATATTTAGCAGTTGAGGTGGAACTAGCTTCCTCCTGCTCTCCTTCGCTAGAGTCGGGGGAATCTGATTTATTACTCTCCTCACTATCGCTACCAGAATCGCCATTTTTGGAGCCCGTGACACCATGTTGAGAACTGGCAGCGCCCTTTTGGGAGCCGGCGACGCCATTTTGAGAATCTCGAGTCTGACTACGCGTAACCGGAAAAGCATAGGCGCGGCGAGTACAATGGAGGCGCGATGAACGGGCATTTTCTGGAAGCGAAAGGGCTGCAATGCTTTGAGTTGCCGACCGGAGGTCGGCGAGCAGATCGGCGGTATGCTGCCGCTCCTGTTTAAAAGTTTCTCTAAAATTATCGGCGTGTAGCCGGAGATTTTCTGTGGCTTCTTCTAAAGCGCGAAACTGAGATAAGGGCATGACTGGATAAAAATGAGAATATGGTTTGAAAAAATCGGGTGCATAAGGGGGTGGCCGAAACGGAGGAAGGGAGTTGCTTTCTAAAGAGGGAGAAATTTTAACCTCCGGTCCCTCCAAAGTGGGAGAAATTTTAGCCTTTGGTTTGATTTCATACTGATCGGGTGACAAACTGACTTGACTGGTTGGGGTATTTGGCCTATCCCTGTTAGAATTTTCATTTAAAGGATATTCAGGCATGTTAATAATTACTGAGCCGCACGCTGAAGCAGGGCGAGAGTGCTCTCTCAAAGCTTCCTCTCCTAATTTACAGAGGTTTTGAACGTCTGGAGCTGAAGAGTGGACTTTTAGAATTTCATTAATTAGGTTCCAATAAGAAAAGGCAGTAACCGGGACCTTTTCAGGACCAAAGGTTTGAAAATAATCTTTTAAACAATCTCCAACTCTTAGCCAGCACTGGTGATCTATAGTACCTTCTTGAGGGAACCAAGGGCAGGTTTGTAACAGAAAATTAAAAAAGCGCGTGAGATCTTTTTTCTTAACTCATGTTCCTCGTGCCTTGAGTGATTGCTTAACTTGACTAACATATAATTCGTGTTGGGAAATTCCTTGTCCCATGATAAGGGTGGGGGGGCTTACCTTTTGTTGCTTTCTTTTCTTCTTCTTCTTTCCTTTCGCCGGCACTGATCAACTGGTGAACGGATCTGTCTCGCGAGCGCGCTTCCCCGCGGTGATCCCTGGTGTGGTTTTCTTTCTTTCTTTGACTGCTGAACGGATCTGTCTCGCGACCGAGTTTATTCGCGGCGATCCCGGGTGCGGTGAGTGTGAGGTACCTCTCTCCTTGAGTGCGGCGTTCGTCTCTCACAGAATTCAGGGCCCCACGTTGGGCGCCAGTTTGTCCCGGCCCGCGGGACGTTCAACGGAAGCTCCAAATCCTGTGAGGGAGGAATGGTATGGGACAAGAGACACGAGGAATGACAGCAAGACAGGTTTCTGATCAAGCTGCAAAACTTTATTGAAGAGGCAGGGTATATATAGTCTAAGGTAGAGGGAGTGGCTAGTACGAACGGGTGGCGGCCTAGGATTGGCTGCTGCTGTTGCTAGGGCGGATGGCAGATGTAAGGCTAGCACAGGATTGGTGGCTACTGTTGCTGGGGTAGAAGGCAGGTAGTAAAGCTAGCACTCTAGATGTGAATCTTAGGCGCAAACGGCTATCACTTCCGTAGAAGGCTGAGGGCAACTTAAGCCGCTATTGCATCAGCCCCAGCTGTCATGTTGCATATCTCCGGCATCGCTGAGGGTGGATTTTATACATGCTACCTTAATCGTCCCCAACAGGTCAGCAGCTTAGCCCAGGATGCCCCACATTGGAACTGAATCCTTCAGCCAGAAATGACATTGGATCAGGGGAAGGTGAAAATTAAAGTATTAAACATTAATTTTAAATTCATGGCATTAAAAATATGTTTTATGAAACTTGGTTTACCAGAAATATAGAATGGATATATAAGTCATGATCTCAAAATTCTCTTCAATTTGACTAAGGAATGCTTCATCAGAGAATAAACCTCAAAATTCTCAAGGCAAGACCCAGGTCAGGACATCATTAGCATGATAAGAGGTTGAGGAATTTCCTCTTAAGTACTTGGTCATTAGCCAGATAGAAGACTAACCTCAATATCAGGACCTGGAAACTTTGTGAAACTCAGAGAAGTGAATGAGTTCACCCCCAACTTCAGAGTGCCCTTTCCAGGCTTTCAGGAGCAGGAGCAGGAAAGCGGAAGACATCAAACTTGGCAGATCTCCCTCCCTTGTGTTCACATCCTCACCACCAGGAACCCATGAGGTCTTGGCAACAAATGCATCCTCTGCCCAACCAAACATAAAAGTAATGATACCACTTGCTGGTGAGTATGCAGAACACAGCACCAACAACAATGCTTGTGGGAATCCAAATTGTGCAGCCACTTTGGAACACGGTTTAACAGATACTTACAAAGCTATGCCTAGTCTTACCATACACTCCAATAAAAATGCTCTTACATATTCACCCAACAGATTTAAAAATTAGTTTCTACAAAATATGTATGTGAATGTTCATAGTATCTTCATTCATAATTGTCAAAATGTAGTAGCAACCAAGATGTCCTATAATACATGAAAAGATAAAAAAAAACTGTAATACAGCCATAACATTGAATGTCATTCTACATTTTTATTCATAAAAAAATTTCTCATTTTGCTCAATATTCTCTGAATTTATCTCAACTTAATATTATAAAGTTTTTGCTCCAATCTTCAATTTTATTTAAAATACACAAGGGCATTATCTTTCTGTTCTGCACCTTTATTTTTTTTAATTCAGTTTTATTGAGATATATTCACAAAACATAAAATCATTCACAATACACAAGCCGATGTTCACAGTGCAAAGACTTCTTTTTTACTTTTGTTTTTATTCTTGTCTTTGTATAGGAATAAAAAAGTTCAAAACTTGTGATAATTGCACTGTTATATGATGGTATTTTACACCATTATTTTATAACATTTTGTTTCATTTTTTCTTTTTCGTTTATTACTCCCTTTTTTAGCATCTAATTACAATTTTGTTGATTATAATAATTACTTATAAAGTTGTTTGCGCCACATGTTCCTATACACCCAGCTGATTTCATATCCAAGTATTTATCTCCTTATTTTTGTTTTTGTATCTGTATTTTGTTTTACAGATTTCTTCAAAATTTGTAATACTAGTACATAGTATATTAGCTTCATAGTTAGGGAAAGTCACAAAGTGTTTAGAGAATGTTTATATGTTATTAAGACTTCTTGACTTAAGGCAATATCTGGAAGGAACCCATATTTAACCATCATATTACATTATAAATCACGTTTTGTCAGTTTTCATAGAAATACATCTATCACTCCCTGCCGGGCAACTCAGAATTGCTGCCACCCTCCAGGACTCTCTATAAAGGAATCAGACAGGAGGCCTCACTCTCCAGCTTGTGGAAATTCTGGTAACCCTCCTTCCTAGTTGAGCCTTTCCTATCACTGCATAGAATTTCATGTCAAAGTGCACAGAAACAATGTTGCCCAACACAATTTAAAGAAAATTTCATTATAATCATTATGTAAAGAAAGAAGCCACTAACACTTTTCCTGGGTCGATAAGGATATTGGGAGATTCAGCTGCAACTAAAAAGCATTTTAAGAATCAATTTTTGCAAGATGGAGATACACATCTACCACATCACCTTTCTAATTTACACTCAAGTACCCACAAGAATACTTTCCTCTTTCTGCTAGCTTCTACACTGGTTGAAAATCTCAAGGATCCTGGTGTGCACAGGGACTTGATTGTGGGATCGGACAGACTCACAATGTATCTCCTTGTCCCCAGGTGTTCTCTGCAAGCTGAAACTGCAAGAGATGTGCCCAGAGCTGAAGAAGCCTTCACAGAATATCTTCCTCAGCTGTACTGTCCCTGGGAGCTCTGTCACAGCAGAAATTATTGGAATTGGATCCACAAGCATCCTGGAAAAGGGCTGGAGTAATGGGGTACTGGAGTAGGAGCACCTACTATAACCCAGTCTTCCAAAGCCACAAATCCATCACCACTGATATGTTCAAGAATGAGTAATATCTGCAGCTGAGCTCCATAAGTGCTGAGGACATGGCTATGTTATCATGTGTGAGAGATACAGTGAGCAGAAGACAGTGTGAGCTCTGTCTTTAGATGCAAACCTCCTCTGCAGGAAAGGGATAAGTGTGCAGGGGCCTTTTGGGACCAAAAAGGACAGGACTCAGCCCCAGAAGCAGGTGCAGAGTGGAGAACGGTTTCCTGTCAGGGTCTGGGGCTTTCTCTCCCCTCAAACATATTTCCCTGAAGATTTGCATTCCCCTTGCTGTACTTTCATTTCATTGCCCACTGCAATGTCAGGGCAATTCTGAGCCTGCATTTATTTTACATTAAGAGGAAATTCAGTTACTGTCCCCAGTCTCTCTGTCCACTTACTCAGGTCTTTGATTTAGATCAAAGTGTGACTTTTCTAGCTCATTTGATCTAGTAACTAAAGCACAACCTGAAAAATATGTGTGAAATAATTATTTTCTCTTCTTCTTAAAAATTGAATCAAAATTAGAGGAAGAATGAATAATGAAAATAATGTTTTTCTTTTTAAAATATATTTTATATCTTCAAAGTTTTGTTTACAAAACAACTGAGAAAATATACAGACTTCCCATAGATCCCACATCTGGTTTCTCCTACTGTGAACCTCTTCCAAGTCCATGATACTTTAATTACAACTGTTAACATTAATCATAGCAATAATATTCCATAGACTTTGGATGTCACCTGCTATTCCACATATGTCCTCTTTCTGATATCAGCACAATCCTTGACACCAGGTTTAATTTCAATTTCATGTCTCCTTAGTATCCTCTGATCCATGAATGATTCTCATTCTTCCTTTGGGTATTCAGTTATTTTGAAGAATGTCCCTCTATTTGGGTTTTACAAGGTATTCTCATGATTGCACTTTGGTCAGGGTTTCAGGAAGAGTGCTACAGAGGTGCAGAGCCCTTCACTTTGTGTTGTTCCTGGGAGCACAAATCATTAACATGACTCAGCACTAGTGGTGTTGAGTTCCCTCATATGGTTTGGGTTGTGGATTCCACATTAGCCCTAGAGTTACTATCTGTCTCTTTCCATATTCTGTTCTTTGGAATTGTGTCACAGGGTTCATGGTATTTTCAAGAAGGGGGGGGGTTGTATTTCAACTCCTTCAACAATTTAGTTGCCTGAATCTGTATAGAGTATTTGAAATAATGATGTTGTTTCTTGGATGTTTATTTTATACTTTGGGTTGTAAACCAATACATTATTTACTTTGAAGCTCAACTTGTTCTAGTTTTCCAAATGAAAGCTCTTTCATTGTGATTGGTATATCCCTTTGACATAATCTGATCAGATGTATCTGTGTGTGAGTGTGTTATGTGTATGTTAGTGTGTATGTCTGTGAGTAAATGCGTGTACGTGTGTTGTGAGTGCTTCCTTAGGTTCTGGTACTACAAGGTGTTCTGACGTCATCTTGTGTTTCCCTTTACTCATATTAGAATACCATCTGTCTCTCCATATATAAATGCCCATGTATCCCTTAGAAGAATTGTTTAGGAAGTACCAATAAGAGTCTCTCCAGAGATCTCTGGGAAAGAGTGCTGCTGTGAACACATGTCTCAAACAGGAAAGCCCTCAGTTCTGTTTTGGACAAAGTTCTGGGGGGCAGCACCGACTCCAGGGTGCAGCTGGGAAGTGCCACCTCCAGGCCAGGAGAGAGAGCACCGTCTAGAAAACATAGGAAAGTCCCTGGACATAGTCCCTGAGAGTTCCCTGTGGAGGCTCAGGGAGCTGCCCCCTCCCTATCTGACAGGTTTATCCCTCTGCATTGCACATTTGGGTTTGGATTTATCTGGCCTTAGATAACTTCCAACACTTTATATCCTCTCCACAAATTGAATTAAAAAATAACAATGGTGCCCCAAATTTATGTTCTCACTTTGAAAATCCCACCTCCATTCCTTTGCTTCTGCTTCCAAGTCCTTAGTTGCTCCCTAAATCTGTGTCCTGGAAAACCAATAAAGCAAGGTGTGGGGAAAGAAGCTTCTTGAGAGGCTTTGTGCTCCCTAATTCTCAGCTGAACTTGCCCTGTTGAGTCTTGGAACCATGAGGTGTCCCAGATGCAATTTTACCTTCCAGCAATCTATTGAGTGCTCATTGTCAGTTTTCTTCTTATTCTGGCTATAGGCCGGCTGTAAGGACATGATCATTACTTAGAAAAACATAAAATCTCTGTATATTATTATAGGCATGATAACTGTACTCACTTGTGAGTCTTTCAATGATTTCAAAAATAGGACCTTCGGTCAACAGTTTCTGATTATGACTCACTGTGGCTCTCAATGTCCCCACATTTCCTGCCCCAAGTGCAGCTGCAGGAGTTGGGCCCAGGACTGTTGAAGCCGAAATCCCTCACGTGCTCCATACCTGGTACCTCCCTTACTAGCTGTTACTTCTGGGCTTTGATACAGCAGCCTCCAGGAAAGGGGTGAGCCTGGATGGGGAGCAGCAGTTTGAGTGGGAGTACAGAGCTCTGCCTGTCCTTCCAGAGTGCACTCTCCATCTCCATGGACATCTCCAAGAATGAGTTCTCCCTGCAACTGAGCTCTATGACCACCCAGTGCATGACCATGTATTACTGTTAAAGAGACACTTTTATAGGAAGCCAGTGTGAGCCCAGGCACAAACCTCACCTGCAGGAGGTGTCTCAGGACCACTCATCATAACAACCAAGACAAGAAGCAGGTACAGAGTTAAACAACAATGGTATTCCTTTCTGCTTCTCGGGTTGTTTTTGCTCCAACTGCTCAGGAACTGAGGTCACAGGACATCTTGTTTACAATTTTAGAGATTGTACTATTTTCTCAAAGTTCAGAAAAAATTTAATACCTATTTCTGACAGTGTATAGGGAAACAAGCACAGAACCATCACCAATTGCAACATCAATGAGGTTAACTTTACAAGAGTTTGGATTTTACTGGAGGAAAAACAAATTTGATTTTAATAGCTAGTGAAGATGAGAACCTTGCCATTCATTTTTAGCCATTTGTATTTCCTCTTTGGAAAAATGTCTATGTATATCTTTTGCTCAAATTTTATTTGGGTTGTGTGACATTTTGTTGTTCAGTTGTAGGATTTCTTTATATTTTCTTTATTTCAATCCCTTATCATATATGTGGTCTCCAAATATTTTGAATCAAAATTGGTTGCCTTCTTTCCTTCTTGACAAAGTCCTTTGAAGTATACAATATTTAATTTTGAGTGTTCAATCTATTTTGGCTTCATTGCTTTTGTTTTGGGTATAAAAATCTAAGAAAATACTGCCTGTCAGTAGATATTGAGGATGCCTCCCCATATTTTCTTCTAGGAGCTTTACAGTACTGGCCCTTATATTTAGATTTTTGATACAATTTTACTTAGTTATTGTTTAAGGTGTGAGAGAGTGGTCCTCTTTAATTATGTTGGATATGGGTATCCAGTTCTCCCAGCAGTATTTACTAGAGAATGCTCTATCCAATTTGAGTGGGCTTGGGTTTGTTCTCAAAAATTAATGGACCACAGATGATAGGTCTATTATTGAACTATTATTTCAATTCTGTTGATCAATATGTCTAACTTTATGCCAAGCTATTTGGCCACTGTAGCTTTAAAATATGCATTAAAATCAGGAATTGTGAGTTATTCTATTTGATTCATTTCCAAGATATTCTTAGCATTGTGATGCCCTTTATCATTCCAAATAAAATTGATAATTAACATTTCCATTTCAGTAAAGTAGACAGTGGATTTTTGATTGGGATTGCATTGAATCTGTAGATCTATTTGGGAAGAACTGACATCCTAATGACTCTTAACCTTCCAATCTGTGAACATGGAATGCCCTTCCATTTTTCAGGTCAACCTCATTATGGGGTATGTCATTTGAAGATCTGAGAGCAGAAACATGAATGGACATTTGCAAACCGTTGTTCATGGAGACAGTAATCATGATTTCAATGAGTGGAGGTGATGTAAGGGTACATAGACTGAGGAACAGAATGGTGAACTGTGACATATGCATACAATGGAATATTGAGCAACTACGAGAAGGAGTGAACCTGTGAGGCACACAAGGTGAATGGATCCTGTACACAGTATTTGAGGGAGGTTTGCCAGAAATAAAGGCAAACAGTATAATGCCTCACCAATATGGACCAACTACGATGTATGAACTCAGAGTTGAATCTTATAAGATAGCCTAACATGTACATGATTATTGTAATAGTCCCTAGATTCTAAGCTCTTACAGCAGTCAACTATATTCCTGAATTGTAATGCCTATCTCTAAACCTTGAGATGCTGATCCCTTAGTGTATAACCTGATTGGTCTCTGGAACAATATGTATCTCTGAGACACCTGAAACTCAGTGCTAGAGCTCAGAAGTTATTAATGTCAGTATTAGTGCATACAGCAACTGTTAAATAAAAAGGTGAAAAAGAGCTCAGACTTCAGTTAGTGATATGAATGAGGCAGATTTGGTTAAGACTAGGGCAAACCAGGTAAAAAGGGTAAAGGTCAAAACTGACTGTGTTTTAAAACCTCAACTACCATGTGAGACCAAGGGAAGGGATGTCTATTTGGTGCAGGATCTATATTTTCTAAATAGTATAACTTTACAGTCAGTTTGTTCAAACACCACAATTACATGGAACTTTGAATAGGACGTGAGATACAGTAGGTTAGTATAGGTTATAGTGAAATAGTGACGCATCCCAAAGTAATTTGGGCAGAGAATAAAAAATGTATTTACAGCCTCCCCCCTGTCCTGAGGATCTGGGGGAAAGTGCAGAAGAGTTGGACTTCCTCACCTGGACTGGTTTTGATGTTGTTACAAACATTGGGAATGACAGTTTGATGTGCCAAGCCCTCAATCATGGGACTTGCCCTTATGAAGCTCATTACTACAAAAGAGAGGCTAAACTTGCATATAATTCTACCTAAGAGTCTCCCCCTGAGTACCTCTTTTTTGCTCAGATGTGGCCCTCTCTCTCTCAAACTGAGCCTCCTTGACAGGTAAACTCATTGCCCTTCCCCCTACATGGGACCTGACTCCCAGGGGTGTAAATCTCCCTGGCAATGCAGGATATGATATCCCAGGGATGAATCTGGACCTGACATTGTGGGATTGAGAATATCTTCTTGACCAAAAGGGGGATGCCAAATGAGATGAAATAGTTTCAGTGGCTGAGAGATTTCAAATGGAGTCGAGAGGTCACTCTGGTGGACATTCTTATGCACTATATAGATAACACCTCTTAGTTTTTAATGTATTGGAATCACTAGAAGTAAATACTGGAAACTACCAAACTCTAACCCAGTAGTCTGGACTGGGAAGATGATTATATAATAATGTAGATTACAAGGGGTGAAAGTGTGATTATGAAATCCTTGTGGATCACACTCCCTTTATCTAACATATGGATGGATGAGTAGATAAATGGGGATAAAATAAATGACAAATAGGGTGGGATGGGTGGATGGTTTTGGTGTTGTGTTTTTACTTTTATTTTTTATTCTTATTCTTTCTGATGTAAGGAAAATGTTCATAAATAGATTGCAGTGATGAATGCATAATTATATGATCATATTGTGAACAGGTGATTGTATATCATGGATGATTATATGGTATGTGAATATATTTCAATAATACTGAATTGAGAAAAAAAAACATCAATGGACCATAGATGATAGATCTATTATTGAGCTATCATTTCAATTCTGTTGATCAGTATGTCTATCTTTAGGCCAATACCAAGCTATTTGACCACTGTAGCTTTAAAATATGCATTAAAGTCAGGAATTGTGAGTTAACCTATTTGATTCATTTCCAAGATGTTCTTAGCAATGTGAGGCCCCTTACCATTTCAAATAAAATTGATAATTAGCATTTCCATTTCAGTAAAGTAGGCAGTTGGATTATTGATTGGTATTGCATTGAATCTGTAGATCTATTTGGGAAGAACTTACATCCTAATGACACTTATACTTCCAATCCATGAACATGGAATGTCCTTCCATTTTTAGGTCTTCTGTTTATTTTAGCAATGCTTTATAGTTTTCTGAGTATCCTGCTACATTGCTAAACTAGTTCATTAATTCTATTTGCTTTTTTGTAGTTTGGGTAGGCTTTCTAAATATAGGATCATGTCATCTGAAAACAGTGGAAGATTTATTTCTTCTTTTCTAACATGGATGATTTTACATGTTTTGCTTGCCTAATTGCTCCAGTTAGAACTTCTAGCACAAGATAAAATATCAGTGATGACAGTTGGAATCCTTGTCTTGTTCCTGATCCTACAGCAAAAGCTTTCATTCTCTCATTGTTGAGCATGATGTTAGCTGTGGATGTTTCATATGTGCTCTCTATCATGTGAGGAACTTTCCTTGATTCCTATATTGTGAAGTGTTTTAATCAAGAAAGGATTATAGACTTTGCCAAAAGCATTTCCTGTATCAATCAATATGATCATGTGCTTTTCCCTTTTGATTTGTTAACATGATGTACTACATTAATTGATTTTCTTGTATTGAAACAACCTTTCATACCTGGAATAAAATCAACTTGATCATGGTGTATAACCCTTTTGATGGGTTGTTGAATTTTATTTCAAAGTATACTGTTGATTATTTTTACATCTATATTCATTAGGGAAATTAGTCTGTAATTTTCTCATCTTGCAAGATATGTATCATGCTTGATATCATCTTGATGTTGACTTCATAGAATAGTTAAGTACTTTTCCCAACTATCCAATATTTTGGAAGAGTATAAGAAGGATTGGAGTTAATTCTTCTTGGAATCATTGGTAAAACTCAACTGTGAATCTATGTGGTCCTGAGCTTTTCTTTATTGGGAGGTTTTTAACGACTGATTGAAACTCTTTACTTGGGATTGTTATTTTTTTGAATCTTCTATTTCTTCTCGATTCTGTATGTTGTTCATCTTTTTCTAGGAAATTGTGCATTTCATCTAATCTGTCTAGTAGGTTTGCATACAATTGTTCATAGTATCCTTTTATGATATTTTTTATTTCTATCATAATGACCCCCTCTACTATTGACTTTATTTGAATCTTCTTTCTTTTTGTGTTTGGCAGTATAGCTAAGGGATTTCCAATTTCATTGATCTTTACAAAGAATCAATGTTTGTGTTTATTGTTATTCTATTGTTTTCTTGTTCTCAGTTTCATTTAATTATGCTCTAGACTTTGATATTTCTTTAGTTTTGCTTGCTTTGGGATAAGTTGGCTGTTCTTTCTCCAAGTTTCTTCCTGTTTTCAATTAGCTCTTCTTTTTTATTGTAAATGTTTAGAGCTATAAATTTACCTTTCAGCTCTGCCTTCACTGCATCCCATAAGTTCTGATATGTTGTATACTCATTTTCATTTATCTTTGTATATATTTACTGGGACTCCTTCCAATTTCTACTGTGACTCACTCACTGTTCAATCAATAGTGTGTTGTTTAGTCTCAATATATTCATGAATTTTCCACTTCTCTGGCTGGAATTGATTAAAAGTTCCACGTTATTGTGATCAGAGAAAATATTTCATATAATTCCAAACTTTTTGTAATTATTAAGATTTGTTCTTTGCCTCAGCATATGGACTATTCTTGAACATGAAGAATGAATATCTGAGGAGGATGTGCATCCCCTGTTTTGGTTGCAAATTTCTATGAATGACTCTAATTTCCAGTACATTATAGTATTTACGTTCCTTCTTTCTTTATTGATCCCTAGTTTAGATATTCTATCTATTACAGAGAGTGCTGTGATGAAGATTCCCACTATTATTTTAGAGATGTGTACTACTCTCTTCAGTTTTGCCAGTGTTTGCTTCATGTATTTTTCAGCACTTTGATGAGGACCATAGACATATAGGATTATTAGTTTCTTCTTTATAAGTTGCTCCCTCTGTTAATATAATGTCTTTCCTTGTCTCATAACATTTTTTATTTACAGTCTATTTTGTCTGATATTAGTACAGCTACCTCAACTTTTCTTGGTTTCTATTGCATAGAATATATTTTTCCATACTTTCACTTTCAAACTATTTGTATGTTTAGGTCTAAAACGAGTGTCTTATAAACAGCAAATAGATACTTGTTATATTTTTACCTGTTTTTTCAAGCTTTCTCATTGATTTGGGAATTTAATCCATTAGTATTTAATACCATTATTGTAAAATCAATACTTATTACAACCATTCAGTCCTTGACTTTTATTTGTCAGATCTAGTTTTTCTCTCTTTATATGCTTTTAGTTACACTAATGATAATCTTCATTCCTATGCTCTCCTCCAAGCCTCTCTCCTGTCTTTTATTTTAAGCCATCATAACTTCCTTTAGTATTTCTAAACAGGAAGGACTCTTTTTAATGAATTCTCTCAACTACTGTTACCTATGAATATGTTAATATCTCCCTCATTTTCTAAGCCCAGCATTGCCAGAATAATATTCAAGTTGGCAATTTGTCTCTATCTCTATCTTAAATATATTGAACCACTGACCTATCAGTTATAGGGTGTCTGGTGAGCTTTCCACACATATTCTTATTAGGCTTCCTTTGTATGTGGTTACTCTCATTTCTCTTATTGCTTGTAGATATTTTTCTCTCTCTTTGTTTTAATATTCTGATTAGTATGTTTCTTGGAGTTGTACTTAGATTTATTGTGTTTAGAGTACATTGGACTTCTTGTTATGAGACAAGAAAGGACATTATATTAACAAAGAGATCAATTTACCAAGATGAAAATAATCCTATTTATCTATGATCCTCATCAAATTTGTCTTTTATGAGTGTTTAGAAATTTTCAGCAATTATTTCTTCAAATATACTTCCCAGTCCTTTCCCCTTTTCTCCTTCTGGGACACCCATGATGTATATATTTGAGTGCTTAATGATTTCAACTATTCCCCTGAGAACCTTATCAATTATTTTCCATTCTTTCTCCATTATTTTTTCTTCAAATAGAATTCAAAAACAGTGTTGACTAGGTTGCTGAACCTTTCTCCTGTCCCATGAAAACTGCTGCTGTATTTCTCTAGTGTATATTTAATTTTCTATACTCCCTGTAATTTCCATAAGATCTGATGTTATTCTTTGCATTTTTTCTAATTCTTCTTTATACTCACCCACTGTCTTCTTAATATACTTTATATATTTAGCAATCTTGTAAAAAATCTTTAAATTTGTTTGGAGATCTTTGATTAGTTATTTCAAACTCTGTCTCTCCTCTGACCTTTTATTTGCTCTTTTGACTGGGGCATATTTCCTGCATTTTAGTATTTCTTGTGACCTTATTCTGATATCTGGGGATCTGATTATCCTGATGTTTGCTTTATGATTTTTAGTATCTGTCACTTTTCTAGGATTTTGTTGATGACTGTGTTAGTAATAAGACTCTTATTTGACAGTTAGAATGTCATTTTTTTCCAAGGTACCCATGCATATATCTGAACCAATTGGGCCCTGGAGGATGATATGGAAAGACCCCCAAAAGCTTTTAATTTCCCTGCCCTTCAAGCATACCCAACAGATGGCAATCTTTGCTATTCCACTCAGCCCTATAAAGGTGGACTTTATGGCTTTTTGCCAGAACCTCCCTGATGCTGTTTAAACAGTTGTTCCTGTTGGCATCTGACATGGAAGGGCTGAAAATGCTGGATCCCATGTTCTCTCTTTACCAGCCAATATCTGGCTCAGTGTGGGGCTGTTTCCCCATCTGTACTTGGGGTTAGGGACCCCTATGACCACACCAGTCAACAGCCATCCCCCAGGCAAGGATCATGCTGCCTGCCACTGCTTCCCTCAAGGATGAGAGGGGTAAGAGGAGGCTTGAGTAATTACTCAGTCTCTGATCACCATTTCTCAGACTCTTCATCCTGCCCTTATCTGTACATAACACTGTCCTCTGCTTGTCACCAGAATCCCCATCACTTGATTCAAACAATTTTTGCATTGCTACTCAGGCAATTTGGGTGAGAAGCAGGTTCTGCAATACACCCATCTTTATTTTGGAATTCAGGTTTATTTTTAACATTTTTGTTTTATGTGAATAAAATTCAGAGTCTCTCCTCCTAGGAAATGCTAACTTTTGCATCAGGGTGTGAGGTAAACTTGTTCTGGTAAACAAATAAGCAAACATACATATCTATAGGCTGAATTTAATGTATTTCAAATACAGTTAAATATAAATGAGTGTCAGAAATGAAAGAAATTTAGCTGTTCTGTTACTTATTAAGATATAACTGTATTTTCTCTCATATTTTAAAAAACTATGCATTTTAAAAATGAATAAGAATAAATTTTAAAAACATTACTGCAAGTTTTCTATAAAAAACTCTTCCTAAAATTTGGTGATACAGAAAGATGTAAATGTGTTAACTATAAATACATTACAAGCAAACAATAAAACATAGGGATTATGGTTGGGAGATGTAGGTTGGCTGGGCCAGAGTGGATGGAGGTGAAATCCCACATTTTGGTCCTGATTGATACTCTGCATTTGCACTAGAGAGAACCTACAGGTAATTCTTCCAACAGTCATTGTAGCATCTAGCATGGACCAATCACTCTTCTAGTCAATGTGGACATGAAAATTTAAAATAGTCCTTGGTCTCCTGGACCTAGTATTTTTATGGGGTTACATGATGAGCACATAAACAATAAGGTAATATTATTTTATATGGTAAATAAAAAAACAATTCTTTGGTAGGAGATGACATGGGAATTCCTGAAGACAATTAGCTTGAGTTGATCAAGTGCCAAAGATAGGAGGATGGGAGAAGAAGGTGTGTTTACCTGAGGAAGCAGCCATATTATGGATTCTCTTCAAGGAAGCAAAGAATGCAAAGCATTGAGGTGTGGGTGTCTTGGGGGTGTTGGCTAAACGGTAAGCACAATGTTTGGAGTGGGGAGAGTGAGAATTGTGACACAATGGTTGACTAAAGCCATGTGTAATTGACCCTGAAGTCCTTGAAATGACTTTGAATATTTACACATGGATTGTCTTTTCTTGTAACTTTTTATTTTGAAACAATATCATATTTTCAGAAGAATTGCATAGATAGTTCAGAGTTCCTATATACCCTTCACCTAACCTCCCTTAAAGATAACATCATATTTAAAACATATTTATCAAAATTAAGAAATTAACATTTCTATCATACTATTACTTAAAATACTGAATTGATTCATTTGACATCAGTTTTTCTAACAGTGTCCTTTTTATGTTCCAGGATTCCAACCAAGACTCCTCATTGCATCTATGTTTTATGTTTCCTTAGCTTCCTCCTTTCTGTGGCAGCTCTTGTCTTTCATATATTTAATGACATTGATATTTTTAAAGGTTGTTGGTAAGGTAATTTCTATAATGTCACTCAGTTTGGCTTTGTCTCATGTTTTCTCTGGGCTTACCTATGGTATGGTTTGTGGGGAAGATTTCCTTATAATTGAGATGCCGTTCCTTTGCATGGCATCACAATGATTTAATAGCTGGTCACATTGGCCTTGCTCTGTTGTTTAAGAAGTGACTGACACTTTCCTCTATTGTATAGTTTCAATTTTTCTTTCCATATTCTATTCCTCAGAAGTATTGAGTTAGTTCAGCCCACACTCACAGAGACAGGAATTAAACTCTACTCTCTGGATGGAGGAGTTTCAGGAATTTGTGAATATATGTTAAAAACATCATAGCCTTTAAAAAATATTTGGGGAAATATTTTGAGTTGATAGAAATATTCTGTTTCTGCTTAAAGTTTTGTTCATTTTTTATCATCATCAGTGGATCTTCCATGCAGAAATTATTATTTTGGTGGTCTATTGCTGATTTTCAATTTCTACAATCCTTCTACATTTAGAATTCTATTATCTAGAAATCTGTAAAGATTTGTCCCTTTATACCCAGTGTTCCAGTTTGCTAATGCTGCCATTTTGCAAAACACCAGAAATGGATTGGCTTTTATAAAGGGGGTTTACTTGGTTACAAAGTTACAGTCTTAAGGCCATAAAGTGTCCAATGTAAGGTGTCAACAATTGGGTAACTTCATTAGAGAAGGACATTGGCATCCAGAAAACTTCTGTTAGCTGGGAAGCCATGTGGCTGACATCTGCTTCCTCCCAGGGTGTGTTTCAAAATGGTGTTCTCCAAAACATCAGCTTTCAATGGCCATCTTCAAAATGTCTCTCTAAGTTGTAGCTCCTCCTTTGGTCTGTGAACACTTTTATAGGACTCCAGTGATTTAATTCAGGCCCACCCTGACTGGCTGCTGTATCACCTCCATGGAAATTATGTGATCAATGGTCTTGCCCACAGTTGATTGAGTCACAGCTCCAGGGAAACACTCACACAATTCCAACCTAATCAAAAATAATATGTCTGCCCCCACAAGATTGCATCAAATATCATGGCATTTTGTGGGAAATATTGCATTCAAATTGGCACACCCAGTTGGTCATTTATGGAAGGAGTTAAATTTTTCCAGATTTGGCTGATAGGAGCTCTTTCAGGTTCACTCCGGTGTCTCTGTAAAATACCACACCCATTTTCCCCCTAAGTCCTTGTTTACTGGCACAATGAGATTTTCTACATTCTTATATATTGCCTTTTCCAGCCCTGGAATCAGCCATTATTTCAAGGAGCCATGGTTCCTTTCATTGGGGAATAGTGTTGGGAAACAATTTCTGGTACTGAGGGTGCTCATGGCTACTGATATTCCACTGTTTCTGGACTCTCCCAGAGGATGACTTTAGGAAAGATATTCATTCATACAAATTCATGTATACATATGTATCCATAATTTTAAATGTGTGTATATAGCTAAAAGATATAGATTAAATGATAGATAGACATAAATATATAGATATATATGTATGAATTAGTCCTGATATCTCTCACAATTATACAGCCCCCTTAAGATTTATACAAGCCTTTCCCTCCTTTTTAGAACTTACTTGTAATCTCTTTCTCTGTCAGTGAAAAACTTGCCACCAAATATCTTCAATTTATTTATTCTTTCAACTCTAATATACACATAGGATATTTTCAGAGTTTCTAACCCTGGGAGAAAAGAATTACCAACCTGAAGATACCATATGTTATGGTTAACTTTTCTGTGTTTGTAGAGTTCTATGTCATTAACCATATGCGTATATTTTTTTAACCACCACGAAAATCAAGCTGCATAACTGTTCCATTAACACAAATCTCTCCCTCATGAGAGGAAGACCCCATGCCACCATTAAGCTGTTTCTTATCCCTTTGGATTTCAAGATTTATAGAATGTTGTATGCATGAAATCATACAGCAGTATGTGATCTTTTGAGACTGGCATCATTGCATCAGCAAACTATTCTCAAGTTCCATCCAAGTTGGGGTATGTATCAAAAGTTCATTATTTTTGTTATTGTTGAACAATTTACATTGATATGGATAAATCACCATTTACTTAGTTATCCACCTTTTGTAGGACACCTTAGATATTTCCATATAGAGACTATGACAAATAAAGTCGATATGCAAAATTTCAGTATAGTATTGTATGGGCATAAATTTTCATTTCCCTGGAACATATTCCCAGGAATGTGGTTGTTTGGTCACATGGTAATGAAATGTTTAGTTTTGTAAGGAGCAAACTATTTTTTCACATTGCTATAGCTTTTTAAATTAACACCAGCAGTACATGAGAGATTCTATTTCTCTAAACCTTCTCCACCATTTGTTATTGCCACTACTTTTAACTTTTTGATGTTCTAATAGGTATGTAATAAAATCTCACCGTGGTTTTAATTTTCTTTTCCTATTTTCTGGTGATGTTTTGTCTGTATCCATAAATAATATTGGTATATAGTTTTCTTGCAGTATTTTTGTGTTTTTTCCTAATGTTCCAGTTTGATAATGCAGCCATTAAGCAAAATTCAAGACATGGGTTAGTTTTTATAAAGGAAGTTTATTTGGTTTCAAAGTTACAGTCAGAAGGCCATAAAATGTCCAAGATAAGTCATCATCAATAGGGTACCTTCAGTGAAGGATGGCCATTGGCATCTGGAAAAACTCTGTTAGATCAGAAGTCATGTGGCTGGTGTCTGCTTGCTCCTGGGTTGTGTTTCATAATGGTATTTTCCAAAATGTTGCTCTTGGGGTTTTTGTCCTCTCTTAGCTCCAGCTCCTCTTCAAAATGTCACTATCAGTTGCTCTCCAAATATCACTCACAGCTGCACTGAGATCCTTCTGTTTGTCAGCTTCTTATACAGCTCCAGTGATTTAACTAAGACCCACCCTGAATGGGTTGGGTAACACCTCCATGAAAATTATCCAATCAAAGATCTTGCCCACAGTTGATAGAGTCACATCTCCATGGGAACAATCAATAGGTCCCAACATAATCAACACTAATATCTCTGCCCCCAAAAGATCGCCTCAAAGAACATGGCATTTTAGGGGACATAATACATCCAAACTGGCACATTCCACCCCTGGACCCCAAAATGAAATAACCTTTCCATATACAATATACATTCATCCCATCCAGTATCATAAAAGCTTAAATCATTTCAGTTACAAGAGGTAAGTAAAAGATTCCATCAAAATCAATTGCAGGCATGGTCTGTCCTAAAGCAAAATTCCCCTCTTGCTGTAGACCTGTGAAACTTAGAACAAGTTATCTGTTTCCAATATACAAAGGAGGGACAGTTATAGGATAAACATTCCCATTGCCATAAGGAGAAATAGTTAGGGAAACAGGGGACCAAAATAGTTCCTAAAACCCTCAATGAAAATTCCATTAGATTTCCAAGACTGAGAGTCATTTACAGAATGATGTTTTATCCTGGGGGCTTGAAAGAGCAGGAGTCCAAACACTCCCATGGCCCTTCATTGCAGCCCTTATCTCTCCAAATGCTGGGGTGAGTGCTCCAACACATCCACACCTTGTGGAGAACACCTTCTTGATCCCATCTTCCACAAAGGTCTGAGTGTGACCCAGATTCAGCATCTCTGGAGCAAATGCTCTCCACTCTCTGAACAGTGAGGTGGCAGCCAGGATCTCTCCAATCCCCAGGGAATGTAATCCACCTTCACTGGGGACTGGGGTGGTAGCACTCTTCCTGAGCATCAAGACAGAAAGCCCACTCTCAACCTCTGGGGAAAATACACCCTTTCCATGTGCCTGGGTTTCTCTGCTCTGCTTGCCAGAGATCTCTTGGCTCCAGACTTCAACCTACAAGGCTGTGTCTTTGAAGGCATTTTTCATTCAATTTGTTCCTGTGTCCCCTACAGTCCAGACAAGCCATGGCTCTGGCTATACAGTTCTCTCAAAAATCAAATTGACTTGGCATGAAACACACAGGGGCCAAAACCATCAGACAATAGGACTTTCCACAAATCCTTTCTGAATAATTCCATCTCCAGTCCTGGCTTGCACTAAATGGTGGTCAGTTTCCAGGTTTGGTTAAATCCTCATGTGGGGATGTAGTTTCTGGGGTCTCACTTTCTGGAAACCTGGAATTTTGCAAACTATGAGTTTCTGGTTTCTTCATACCCAACAGTTCATTACTCAGTTTATCTCTGTCCTGTCATATTTTATTATAAGTTGCAAGGAGAAGCCAGGCAACACTTTCAATATTTAGTTTCAAAATCTCCTCAGCTAAGTATCCCACTTCATTGTTTTCAAATTCTTCCTTCCATCCAACACCAGGACTCAATTTTGCAAAATTTCCTATCACTTTAAAACAAGGATCACCTTTCCTCTAGTTGGCAATGGCACATTCATCATTTCAGTTTAAGGTCTCAGAAGTATCTCTAGAGTCCATATTTCTACCAACAGTCTCCTCAAAGCAGTCTAGGCCTTTTCTATCAAGCTCCTCATATTTATTCTGGAATCTTTCCCTTATCCATTCAAAAAGCCTTTGCAACATGTTTGGTGTTTGCAAACATAGCAACACCCCACTTCTCAGTTGCCATAATCAATTCCAGTGTGCTAATGCTGCCATTAAGCAAAATATCAGTAGTGGATTGGCTTTTTAAAAGGGGGGTTATTTGATTACAGAGTTACAGTCTGAAGGCCATAAAGTGTCCAAGGAAAGGCATCAACAATTCAACAATTAGGTATCATCACTGAAGGATGGACATTGACATCCAGAAAAACTCTGTTAGCTTGGAAGACATGTGGCTGACATCCACTTGCCCCCAGTTTGCATTTCAAAATGGCGTTCTCCAAAATGTTGCTCCTGGGGTATTTTGTTCTCTCTTAGCTGCACCTTCTCTTCAAAATGTCACTAATAGTTGCCCTCCAAAATACAACTCACAGCTGCACTGAATTCATTCTCTTTGTCAGCTTTTTAGATGGCCTTAGTGATTTAATTGAGATCTGCCCTGAGTGGGTGCAGTAACAACTCCATGGAAATTATCCAGTTGAAGTTCTTGCCCACAGTTGAGTGAGTCACATCTCAATGGAAGAACTCAATCAATTGGTTCCTACCGAATCAACCTTAATACATCTACCCTCACAAGTTTGGATCAAAGAACATGGTGTTTTGGGGGACATAATTCATCCAAACTGGCAAATCTATCAGCACAGTATTTCTTCTACTAGCCATATATCCTAGAGGATCTTGTATTCATTAACTCTAGAGTCATTTCCAAGAAAAAGAAATGTCAACAAAGATTCAGAGGGAGAGGCAGGGCAAGTTGGCAACAAAGGGAGGTGTGCACTTTTGTCCACTAGGCAATTGAAAAATAGCCAGGAAGTGTCTGGAACAACTATTTTCGGGACTTCCCTGAGCAGACACGCATCATACAGCAGCCTTGAAAAAGGGGAAGGGCTGAGAATGAGAAATCACAACACAGAACTATAAGTAAAAACATCCACACCATGAACGCTGGTGCCCCCCTCAATGGCAAAGAAGGCTGATGCTGGTCTTTCCAGAGTGGGACGGCAAATCCCAGTGGAAGTAAATAAAGGAATGCTAAAAACCTATAGAGGCAAACAAAACAAAACACAACACACAAAAAAACAAACAGCAGATCAACATTGCCTGAGAAGGCATAGGAAATATAGAGCTTTACCTGGGTGGAAACAACTGTGAACACAGAAAATGACAATCAAAAAATTTCATACAGACAGGGCATGAATGAAAAAACTGAGAGCTCACCAATTCTGAAGAATTAAACAGAAGCTATGCTGGAGGTATATTTTGAGTTTAACCAAAGTTGAAAGCACAGATAGAGGAAAAAAAAAAGAACACCCTGGGCCAAACAGAGAAAACAACCTCCAAAGTAAACTAATCAAGAAAATCAGTTGCCTAGGTGTCAGCAAAAATCATGACTCATTTGAGGAAGTATGAGACTATGGTCCAGTCAAAAGAAAACCTTAACACATCAAATTAAAGACGTTCATCAAATCTTCTAAATCAAATCAACAAGTTGAAAGAAAATATGTCAAAAGAGATGAAGTGTATAAAGAAGACACTTGGCTACCCTAAAATAGAATTTGAAAGCTTTCCAAAACAAGTGGCAGAATATATGGAAATGAAAGGCACAATAGAAGAGATGAAAAACACAATGGAGGTATACAAAAGCAAATTTTAAGAGACAGAATAAAGAGAAGAAGGGATTAGTGAACTAGCTGACATGACATCTGAGACCACCACTGCAAAAAGAAACCCCCAAAAAACAAGATAGGAGAAAGAATGGAAAAACAAAATAGAGCATGGTCTTAGAAAATTGAATAACAACATGAAGCATATGAATAAAAGCATGATGGTGTTCCCAGGAGAAGAGAAGAGAAAAATGGGCAGAAAAATTAATGGAGTTAATAGTGAGTGAAATGTCAATTTTACCCGAATTGACTTGTAGATTCAATACAACACTAATTCAAATCCCAACAATTTGCTTTGCAGAAACTGAAAAACTCTAATCAAATTTAGTTGAAAAGGTGGTGTTCCAGTTTGCTAATGCTGCCATTTTGCAAAATACCAGAAACAGAGTGGCTTTTATAAAGGGGGATTATTTGGTTACAAAGTTACAGTCTAAAGGATGTAAAGTGTCCAATGTAAGGCATCAACAATAGTATACCTTCACTGAAGGATGGCCATTGGCATCTGGAAAAGCTCTGTTAGCTCAGAAAGCAGGTGGCTGGCATCTTCTTGCTCCCAGGTTGGGTTTCAAAATGGCATTCTCCAGAATGTCAGTGGCAGCTTTGTATGGCTGTCTTCAAATTTTCTCTCTTGGCTGCAGCAGTGACCTCCTTCTTTCTGAGCTCTTATAGGCCTCCAGTGATTTAATTAAGATCCACACTGAATGACACACTCTCATGGAAAGATCTAATAAAAGGTATTACCCACATTTGGGTGGGTCATATGTCCATGGAAACAACCTAATCCAAATAGTCCAACCTAATCAACACTAATGAATCTTTCTCCACAAGACTGCATCAAAGAACATGGTGTTTTCAGGGGCATAACTCATGAAAACCAGCAAAGGCAGTGTACATCAAATAGCCAAAAATACATTGAGAAAAAAAATTGAAGAGGGTGGTCTCACACTACCTGACTATAAAGCATATTACAAACTACAGTGGTCAATACAGCATGTTATGGCACAAAGACAGATATACTGTCCAATGGAATCGAACTGAGATTTCAGAAATAGACCCTCTCATCTAAGCACAATTGATGTTTCATAAGGGGGTCAAGTCCACTCAACTGGGACAGAGCAGTTTCTTCAACAGATTATGCTTGTAGAAATGGATATGCATATCCAATGAATGAAAGATTTCACATACCTCACACCTTATACAAAAGTTAACTCAAAATGGTTCAAATACACAATATTAAAGTTCAGACCATGATACTTTTAGAAGAAAATTAAGGGAAATATCTTAAAGATCTTGTGGTGGGAGGTGGTTTCACAGACCTTACACCCAAAGTACAAGCAATGAAAGAAATTTAGATAAATTGGATCTCCCCATAACTGAATCTTTTTGAGTGTCAAAAGGCTTTCTCAGAAAATTTTACATGGTAGTCTATTCAATGGTAGACAATATTTGGAAATAATATATTGGGAAATGGTTTAATATCCAGAATAGAGAGAGGGATTCTACAACCCAACAACAGAAATACTAACAAACCAATTGAAAAATGGACAAAAGACATGGATAAACACTTTTCCAAAGAGGAAATACAAATGGCTCAAAAGCATATGAAAAGATGATCACCTTCACTAGCAATTAGGGAACAAATCAAAACCACAATGAGATATCTCACAGATACAAGAATAACCATTAGCAAAAAAAAAAAAAAAGCAGAATATTACAAGTGCTGGAGAGAAATAGTTTCACTTATTCACTGTTGGGGTAATGTAGTATGCTGCACCAATCTGGAAGGCAGTTTGGTGGTTACCCAGGAAGCTAAGCATGGAATTGCTATATGATCCAGCAATTCAATTGCTAGGTATATAATAAGAAGTACTGAAAGCAGGGACACAAAAAGACATTTGTACACTGATGTATATAGCAGCATTATTCATGTTTGTAAATAGATAAAAACAAGCCAAATATAATGCAGCTGTAAGACATCATAAAGTCCAGATGCTGGCAAAAATGAGCATGAACCTTGAAGACATTAAGTTGAGCAAAATTAGCCTAAACTATAATGACCAAACAATGAAAGTGAATGTTGAGAACACAAGTAATCAGAGATAGAAAGAGCATAGAGAATTGACACTTGATGTTGAAGGATTATAGAAGGTATAAAAAGATTGTAAAGATTCAGAAATGGATAGCATATTACTTTTTGATAGTGGCACAATATTTTAAGAATAATGAAAAAAAGCTGAGTGTGCATATGGTTGAAAGAGGAAGAGTGGGGACATATATGACACAAAAATGAAAGAGGATAAATACTGGGGTTGCATAACTTAGCAAAACCTGGAGTGGACAATGATGGTGATTAAATGTACGAATATAAGAGAGTTTTTATATGCAGGAATAAAATGAATGGCTCTATTGCAAGGTGTTAAAAATGTGATGGTAGGGACTTCTGGGAAGATGGCAGAGTAAGTGAAGCAGACAGGTTTCTCCTCTGTCAGAGTAATTAGAAAGGGGATGGTGGACTCCAGAGACCATGATTCTTGGGTGTGAATGGCCATAGAGGGTCCCCTTCAGTATGTCCCCTACAGTATATCCAACAAAAATTGAGGAGAGGCAGTGCCCCAAGGAATGAGGTGAGTTTGTTCCTGATCAGACTGCCCCTCCCCAGGTTGGAAGTAGAAGAACCACCACTGGGCTAGAGAGTAAGCAGTTGCTTTCTTCTCCAGTCCACCTACTCTGATGGTGTTATAGGGGGTGATTCTCCACAACTGGACTGTGGGGAGATCCTGGGAGTGAACCTAGTAGGTTGTGATTTCTCTCCCCCATGGAAATCCAGGAAGAGGATGCATCAGTGAGAAGCAGGGAAGAGAGAGTCACCATATTGGTGATTGGGAGCCCCTCCCACATTTCAGAGACTCCTTAGTTCAGGGAAGGCAGAGAACTGGAAGGCAGGGTGCACATCCTACCTGCAGGTTGCCCTTGTTGAGGTTCCCTGTCTACCTGCTTGCAGCCCATATTGCAGCCCTAGGACTGGTATTCCCCAGAGAACATGGAGACCTGTGTGTTGATTGGTTCCCCATGCTGTTTGGACTCTGCCCACTACAAAGGAGAAGTTTGGGGAAACCTACTTGGGATGACATCTACTGGTAGAATTGGGAAAAGGTACACAAGCAAGCTGTGCCATAAGTGTGCTACCTGCTGGTAGATGGGAAACTGCACTCCAACAAACCACATCATACAAAAACACTCAAATACTACCTCACTAACCAAAATAACCCCATCAAGACAGGCAAATGCCCTGAAGCCAGCAAAAATTGCAATCCATTTGAAGTATATAGAAGATATGGACAAGCCAAACAAAGAAATTCAAAAGCTGGAAGAAATACAAAATTTGGAGCAATTAAAGAAGTATTCACAAATATCAATATTATGGCTAAGGATATAAAAGACTTGAAGAAAATCCTAAAAAGCCTACAGAAGAATTTGGAAGAGTAAAAAAAATAAGATATCTTATGGAAAGAAAGGATACAGTTAATCAAATCAAAAATATTCTTGAGATGCATAAAACTAGATTTGAAGAAAGAGAGGAACAAATTAGTGATCACAAAGATAGGGTGATGGAAAGTGAAAATACAAAGAATGAATGGTGAAAATATCAAAAATTTGAAATGGATCAGAGGATATTGAGGGACAACATGAAGTGCATAAGTGTAAGAATTATTGGTGTTGCAGAAGAGGAAGGTAAGAATAAAGGGCTAGGAAGTGTATTCAATGAAATTTTGGGGAGAAACATCCCAAACCTTTGAAATGACATAAATGTTCAAATGAAATATGCTCAGTGAACTCAGAAAAGAAGAAATCAAAATAAATGTACTCTGAGATATATTCTGTGTAGATTGTCAAATGCTGAAGAGAAGAGATTCTGAAAGCAGCAAGAGAGAAGTGAGTCACCACATGCAAGGGAAACAACATAAGACTAGGTACTGACTATTCACTGGCACCACGGAGGCAAGATAACAGTCGTATGACATATTTAAGGTTATGAAAAAGAGATAATGCCAACCAAGTATTCTTTATCCAACAAAGTTCTCCCCCCAAATAATGAGGGAGAGTTTAAAAATTTCACAGACAGACAAATGCTGAGAGAACTTGTTAACAAGAGAACTACCCTGCCAGAAATACTAAAGGGAGCTCTAGCAGCTGAGAAAAAAGAATGGATGGAGATGTCTGGAGAAGGGCAGAGAACTGAAGAGTTATTAGTAAGGGCAACATATAGGAAAGAAAAGATAGGGGAAAACATATCTAACAACTAAAAACCGAAGCATAAGAAGACTGCCTCAAGAACTCCCTTCAGAGTAATAACTTTGAATGTGAATGTATTAAACTCTTCAAATAAAAGATACAGACTTGTACAATGGATTAAAAAGTATAACCCAGTGATATTCTGTTTAAAAGAGACTCATCTTAGACCCTGAGACAAAAAGAGACTGAATGTAAAAGAATGGGAAAAAATTCCATGCAAACTGCAATCAAAAGAAAGCTGGGGAAGCTATACTAATATGAAACCAAATAGACTTTAAATGCAAAGATGTCATAAGAGATAAATAAGGGGATTATAAGTTAATAAAAGGGATAATTCACCAAGAAGAATAAACTTTATAATGTTTATGAAACCAATGAAGGGGTTCCAAAATACAAAAACGTTGGCCAAACTGAAGGGAGCAATAGACACATCTACAATAATAGTGGCAGACTTCAATACACCACTCTCTTCTATAGGTAGAACAACTAGACAGAAGAACAGAAAGGAAATAGAGAACCTAAACAATATGATAAATGAATTAGACTTAATTGACATATATAGATCATTTCATCCCAAAGTATGAGGATACACATTCTTCTCTGGTTCCTATGGATTATTTTCTAATATAGATCATATGTTGAGGCACAAAACAAGTCTTACTAAATTTAGAAAGATTGAATTTATTCAAAACACATTCTCTGACAACAATGGAATGCAACCAGAAGTCAACAACCACCAAGGATCCAGATTTTTCACAAATATATGGAGGTTAAACAATATGATACTAAAGAACCAGTGGGTCAAAGAAAAAATTTCAGGGAAAAATTCTAAATATCTGGAGATGAATGAAAATGAGAACACAACATACCAAAACCTGTGGGATGCAGTAAAGACAGTGCTGAGAGGGAAGTTTATAGCTCTAAATGCATAGCCCAAAAAGCAAGAGAGAGCTAAAACTAAAGACCTAACTGAACAACTGAAGAGGCTAGTAAATGATCCACAAACTAACCCTAAAGCAATTAGAAAAAAAATAACAACGATGAAAGTAAAATAAATGATCTGGAGAATGAAAAACAATACAGAGAATAAATAAAATTAAAAATGTTGGTCATTTGAGAAGATCAACAAAATTGACAGATCTTTAGCTAGACTAACAAAGTCAAAATAGAGAAGTCCCAAATAAACAGAATCAGAAGTCAGCTGATAATTACTAGATTTCCTAAAGAAGTAAAAAAAAATAAGGAGGTGTTATGAAAAACTGTATGCCAACAAGCTAGACAATTTAGAAGCAATGGACAGTTTCCTGGACACATAAACAGCCTAGACTGACCCAAGAAGAAATAGAAAACTTCAACAAGCCAATCACAAGAAAAGAGATCCAATCAGTCATCAAAAATCTACCTAAAAATAACAGCCCAGATCCAGATGGCTTTACAGGGGAATTTTACCAAAATTTCCAAAAAATATTGACACCATTTTTGCTTAAACTTTCAAAAAATTGAATAAAAAGGAACACTACTTAACACTGCATAACTCATTTTATTAGGCTAACATCACTCTGATTTCAAAACCAGAAAAAGACACTACGAAAAAGCAAAACTGTAGGCCAATCTCCCTAATGAATATAGTATTTAACAGTATGAATATTTTTAACAAAATATTTACTTGTAAATTGAATCCAAAGGCACATAAAAACAATTATACACCACAGCCAAGTGAGGTTCTTTCCTGGAATGCAAGGATGATTCAACATAAGAAAATCAATTGATGTAATTCAAGAAATCAAAAGGGAAAAAATCAAATGACCATCTTGGTAGATGCTGAAAAAGGATTCATTGAAGTTAAACATCTCTTTTTGATAAAAACACTTCAAAATGTAGAAATTGAAGGAAACATCCTCAATATGGCAAAGGGAGTATATGAATAGCTCACAGCTAGCATAGTACTCAATCCTGAGAGGCTGAAATCCCTCCCCATAAAATTGGTAATGAGACAAAGATGACTACTGTAACATCTATTATACAGCACCATACTAGAATTTCCAACCAGAGCAATTCACTAGGATAAAAATATAAAAGTTATCCACACAATAAAGTTAGAAGTAAGACTTTCATTATTTGCAGATTATATGAGCTTATATTTGAAAAATCCTGATGATTTGACCACAAAGCTATTTGAGCTTATAAACAAATTCAGCAGTGTAGAATGAAATAAGATAATGTGCATAAATCAGTAATGTTCCTATACACTAGTAATGGCCTAACTGAAGGCCAATCAAAAAATTCCATTCACAATAGTAACTAAAAAAATGAAGTCCCTAGGAATAAACTTAACCAAGGGCATAAAGGACATCTGCACAGAAAATTATGAAATTTTACTAAAACAAATAAAAGAATAAACAAAAAGGTGAAAAATAATTCTATGCTCATGAATAGGAAGATTGAATATTTTGTAAGATGTCAATTCTACCCAAATATGTCTACAGATTCAAAGAAATCTCAATCCAAATTCCAACAACCTACTTTGCAGACTTGGAAAAAGCTACTTATTGAATTTATTTGGAGGGAGAGGGGACTTAAATTGCTAAAAACATTCTAAAAAGGAAGAACTAAGTGGGAGGACTTTCACTTCCAGACTTTGAAGCCTACTATAAAGCTACAGTGGTCAAAATAACATGGCATTGGATAAAGATAGATATATTGATCATTGGAATTCAACTGAGAGTTTGGAAACAGACCCCAAGTTATATGGTTGACTGATTTTTAATATGGCCCCCAAAACCACTGAACTGGGAGAGAGCAGTCTCTTCAACAAACAGGTCTGGGAGAACTTGATAAACATACAAAAGGAATAGAAGAGAACCCCTACTTCACACCCTATACAAAAATTAACTAAAAGTGGATCAAAGACCTCAATGTAAGAGATGATACCACAAAACTGCTAGAAGACAAGGTAGAGAAATATCTTCAAAAGACTCAGGAGTAGGATGTCACTTCTTAGGCCTTACATCCAAAGCACAAGCAACAAAAGAAAAAATAGATAAATGGGGACTCCCCAAAATCAAAAGTTTCTGTACCTCAAAGGAATTTGTTAAAAAGGTGAAGAGGCAGCCAACTTAATGGGAGGAAATATTTGTAAACCATGTGTCGATAAGAGACTAGTATCTTGCATATATAAATAAATCCTACTACTCAATGATAACAATACAAACAGCCCTCTTATAAAATGACAAAAAGATATCAAAAGTCATTTCTCTGAAGAGTAAATGAAAATGGCTAAAAATCACATGAAACAAAGTGTTCACCTTCAGTACCTATTAGGGGGATGCAAATCAAGACCACAATCAGCTATCATCTCACACCAATAAGAATGGCTACCATCCAACAAAGAAGAAACTATAAATGCTGGAGAGGATGTGGAGAAATTGAAACTCTTATTCAGTGCTGGTGGGACTGTATAATGGTGCAGCCACTCTGGAAGACAGTTTGTTGATTTCTCAGAAACCTAGATACTGAATTACCCTATGATCTGACAATTCCACTTCTTAGCATATACCAAGAAGATTTTAAAGGAGTGACAGAGATAGACACTTGTACACTTATTTTCATAGCAGCATTGTTCACAATTGCCAAGAGATGGAAAAAAACCACGTGCCCTTCAACAGATGAGTGGAGAACAAAATGTGTTATATTCATACAATGGAATAGTATGCAGCACTAAGAAGCAACATGTCTTGAAACATGTGGCAACATGGGTGAAACTTGAAGATATAATGCTGAATGAAGTAACTCAGATGCAAAAAGAGAGATACTGTATGTTACCACTTCTATGAATTATCTCAACAATTTAAAATCAGTGTCTTATAATGTAAGACTATTGGTGACCTGGTGATAGTAGCTAGTAAGGGGAAATGATAGTCTAATATGGTCAGATAAGTTAGTGATTTGAATTCAAGAGTGTTTTAATGGATAGGGATGATTGTTAATGGGATTATAAGTATCAGAGCTGTACTGAAGGTGAATAAGAATGAAAAGGGTTGTTTAAAATCATGTTTCACACAGATCAGCACAAAAAATATTGATAGGTGATTTCACAATATACTTCCAAGGTATGACACTGGCACATAGAGTTGAAAACAAAATGGGACATGGGAAAAATCTACACTTTGTGTACTAGGGACTATAATTAATAAGAATACCATACTCTATAAATGTTTCACTCACTAAGCTTATTCATCAGAAACAAATCATTCAGAGTGCCCCATGCCAGCTAATTTCCAAAACCCAGAAGCAATAACCTCTTCAAATACATCAAGTAGATATGCCCCCTATGCTCATAAAATTGACACCCCTTTTCAACATTGCCAATTTAGGGTAGTCACTGCCTAGACATCCCTGAAGATTGGGAAAATGAGTAAACTAGAGGAAGGCATAGCAAGGAACAAGATGGAATTTAACAGAGGGTTTTGACTACTGAAAATTTATGTAATTTTCTATTCCTTAGTTGCAGTGTATTAGAATATTTAGGAGGAAAAAATTGAAATTTTGGAACTGTAAACCATAGCATCCTTTTAAATTTGTTAGATAGCTACTTGTTAAACTGTAATTTGAAAACTATATCTTTTTGTATATGTGTTAGATTTCATAATAATGAAATGACTGAAACTATGGTACTATAATTCATAATAACTTTGGAAATTTCATATATGTCCACCAGTTAAATCATACTTTGAAACACAGTACCTTTTTGTATATATGTTATATTTCATAATAAGGAAATAACCGAAATTGTGGAATTGTACCCTATAATATTTTTGAAATTTGTTCTCTAACTACTTGTTAAATTACACTTGGAAAGTTATCATTGTTATGTATATACATTATATTCAAAAAGTAAAAATATGATATTTTTTAGCAAAACTTGATGGGATATGGAAAAAATACAATAAATTCATACTAGGGCCTATACTCAACAGGAACATTATAAGACTCTTTCATTTGTTGTAATGAAGGCAATATACCAAAGTGGAATGTTGACAAGAGGGAGGTGAGAGATATAAGGGAGGAGTGTGGGATGTCTGTTGTAGCTTGTTCTCCATTTTATTTTCCTTTCTGTTTTCCAGTCTTCATGGAAAAAATGGAAAAGTACACATACTCATTGTGGCAGTGAATGCATAAATATGTGAAAACACCAAGAGCCATAGATTGTGTTCTTACAATGGATTGTATGGTGTGTGAATAAAACTGAATAATAAACAGCAAGTTACAGGTGTTGGAGTAGATGTGGAGATATATATATATATATATATTGCAATATATATATACTATATTGTGAATATATATATATATATATATATATATATATATATATTCACAATTAGTAGGGAAGTACAATGGTTGAGACTTTCTGGAGAGCAGTGTGGTGGCTCCAAATGAGGCTTAGTTGCCACATGACCTGAAACCTCATTATTAGGTATATACTTGGAAGAACTGAATTCATGGACATGAGTAGATATTTTCACAGTGGTGTTAATCATAGCAATATTGATCACTGTCAGTGGATGATGACAGCCTAAGGGTACATGGACTGCGGAATGGAAACATGAGCTGTGGTGTATACATAAGATGGAATATTGTGTGACAGCAGAAAGGAGAGAAGTCATGAGGCATGAAAATAGGTGAATGGACCTTGATGATACTACATGGAGTGAAATCAGCCAGAAATGAAAGGACAAATACTATATGGTGTCACCAATATAAACTAATGAAAGTTGAATTTGAAAGCATAAGTTATCGGGAGATAGAAAATCTGCAGGGATTAGGCAATTGATGATTAAGTAGTACAAATGATCAATTAGGCTTATTGTAAAAGTTCCTAGATTGTAAGCTCTTACAGCAGTCTCATTTATTCCTGAGTTTTAACCATTATTTCTAAATTATGAGACACTGTGTTCTTCATATATAACCTGGCAGTTCCTTGAGACTTTAGGTATCTCTGTGAGAGATGAGTCTCAGAGTTACAGTTCTGAAGCTCTGAAAGTTAGCATCATTCCATATGGCAACTGCTAAAGAAGCTAAAAAAAAAATCAACCTTCAATTAGAGATATGGATAAAATTGATCCGGTTAGGACTAAGATGAATCAGAATACAGAATAAATGAATATATGGTCTGTGTTTTAAAATGCCAAATTCTGTGTGAGACCAAAGGAAGAGATGCTATTGTTTTCTGATATTTAAATTTTCTGTACTACGTTAATTTTACTTCTCAGGTCCATGTATTTAAACAACCTTATTGCATGGAACTTACAATAGGGAATGGTATCTTGTCATTATTCACAGGACAATGTAGTACCCCGATAGATACTTCAGTAATTTGCGTGGAAAATAAAAAATACATATTTGCAAAGTTCACTTGATGGACTGGAAAAAAAAAAAACTGTGGAACTATTAAATTTCCCAAGCAGGGGAATACCAGATATTTTCTCAAGCATTAGGGACTCCAAATTTAATATGCCAAGCCCTCGATCTTGAGGCTTGACCTTATGCAACTTATTCTTAATGGTAAAACTGAGCCTAATTATAATTATGCCTAACTGTCACTTCTAGAGAACCTCTTTTGTTGCTCAGATGTGTCTTCTCTCTCTAACCCGATTCTGAAATTAAACTCACTCTCCTCACTCCTATTTGGGACATGACTCCTCAGGGTTTAATTCTCCCTGACAATATTGGACATTATTCCCAGCAATGAGACTGGCCTTGCCATCATGGGATTGAGAATGCCTTCTTGACTAAAGGAGTGAAGATACATGAAACAAAATAAAGTTTCATTGGCTAAGGGTTTTCCAGTACAGTTGAGATATCATTCTGTAGGTAACTCCTATGCAAGCTTCAGCCAGATATTGTAAATGGCCAGAGTATGCTGAACTCCAACTGTCAGTATTCCTGAAAACTGAAATGAATATCCTGGGCTTTATCTAAGACTCTATAAACATTTTACTTAGTTTAATTTTTCACAAACTAAGTTTTCCAGACTATTCTTATGCCAGATAAACTAGGAATCCCAGAGGTACCAGTCTCTCCAAGAACACCAATAAGTGGCATTCCTCTACCCAATAAAGTCAACACCCCTTTCTAGCATAAAGAAGCTAAAATGGTCATTGTCCTGCTAACTCTGAAGATTGAGAGAATGATCAAATGAGAGGGAAGAGGTATAACTGTGAAATTCAGATTTAGCAAATGATTATGTCTAATAACTCATTATATACATAATTCTTTTTAGTTTCTTGAGTATCAGAATAGCCAGAAAGAAACATCTGAATTTGTTGAACTGAAATCCTATGGACTTGATCTTGGATAATGATTGTATAACTCTGTAGATTTTATCATGTGACAATGTAATTGTAAAAATTGTGTGGCAGACACTGCCTTTATCCAGTGTATGGTTAAGACATGCATAAAAAGTAGAAGGGAATATGGGGACAAAATATCCCTATGCCAACTATGGACAATAGATATATTACTTAATGATTTTTCATCAATTACAACAAATGTAACTATTGTTAAAAAGTAGAATAACAAAAAATGTTATCATCAATTGTAACTAATTTTCCACACTAATGCATGTGTTGGTTGCTAGGTGGTGTATGAGATTCCTATATTTTATGCACAATTGTTCTGTAAACAAAAGCCCTCTAATAAAAAATTTAAAATCAGATTCAGAGATCCTTATATGATGAAATATCAATGAGGAAATGGGTACATGACTATAATATAGATTAGATAGATAGATAGATAGATAGATAGATAGATAGATAGATAATAGATAGAAAGACAGATAGACAGATATAGATAGATAAGTAGAGACAGATACCCACAGAGGCACACAGCAAGAGAGGGGAGGAAAGAGTCAGAGACAGAGAAAGGGAGGCAGAGAGAGAGAGAGAGAGAGAGAGAGAGAGAGAGAGAGAGAGAAAGAGAGAGAGAGAGAGATGGCCAATAGAGAAAAAAAAGATGAGATTCATGAAAGAATGAACAATGCACTATTTGCATGCAATTATTTAGATAACTAAAAGAAATGGGGAAGAAATAAAAGAAAGAGCTGTTATAAAACCCTACGGGCATATAATTGCCAAAAGATATGCTCCTGAGGTCCAGATGCCTATGCCTGCCTCCTGGAAATGACCCTGATACCATTGCTTTTGGCAGCTGCAGTGAGTCTTTTGGAGAAAAATTGTTTCCTGATAACCCTTCTGTTGTATTTATCTTTGTCAATCATCAAGTCTAATGAAGAGCAGGGCAGAATTTTAATTTCTCACTCTGAATGAATTTTTTCTTTCTCATATACAAAAGACTCAAAAGTCCCACTCATATACCCAAAATGTACCTGTATGTGCACCAAAGGCCTGTGCAACAATGTTCTTAGAAGTATCATTCAAGTTTCCTCAAAACTGGGAAAAACATCCATGTTCACAAACTATAGAAAATATTAATGGATTAATATATATTATTTTCAGAAAATAGAATAATATGTAAGTTGCACAGAAGTAGTACAAAATATTCAGAATACAGATACAGTGAAAACCCTAAAGGATGATGTTGAATGAAGAAGCCAACAATTTTAAAAAAGAGAAGCAACTTTTCTTGTTCATTCCCACTTAAATCTTTCCAGGGAGATGGAGTTTTCTTTGAAGTGATACACCAAGTGCCAGAGTCTTAGTACCAAACCCTAGAACATGTATAGTATGGTTCTATTTAAAAAAGTTCAAAATCCAAATTCATGAAAGGAGTTATAAATTATGAAAGTAATCATCTAGGGATAGAGGGAGGGATTGAGAGGAGACCCTGAGGAATGCTAGGGTGAGGGGACTCAAAGATAAGGTTTCATCATGTTTATGAGGTGGCATTGGCATATTATAATCATGCATGTAAGGAGTTCACTCACAATATTTCACTGAAATATTTACACGACATTTTGTGATTTTTCTGTGCAGAAAAAATGTTCATTAATACAAAAGATAGTCCCAATGGACTGAAAGAACTTGTAGCCATTAGTTTGTAAGCACTGTGAAGATACAGGTCATATGGAATAAAGCACAATTTGGGAATCAGAACATTATGCTCAGCAAGTTTCTCATTAAAGATGGATGGCAATAGGTGTGGGTCATTTGAGCTCCAGGTAATTCATCTGTAAATTGGATTAAATTGTACACTTAAGGGATATTTTTCTGGCCGGCCCCATGGCATCTGCTCCCATTGTTCTCATAGGAGTCTTAGTTTCCATTGTAGAACTACTGTTCACCACATGCATTTCTTTAGGTTTGGATAGGTGAGCTCAGCCCAGAACTGGGGATAGGCAGTGAGCAAACTCAGGCAGTGTGTATTCTGCTGTCACAGCAAAGTGATCTGTGGAAGGTTTCAGGCTACCTTGCAAGCTGGTTGGTCATATTGGCCATATGTTCCAGAAGATCCAATGGTGCTGGAAGTCTCTGTGGCAAATAGAGATGCTATTTGCATCCTTTGGCAGTATCCAATAGGAGATGTGATTCAAGCAGGTCCTGAAAGCAGAAGTAAGTAACATGAGGAAGTGGCCCAAGTGTCTCTGCTCCCTATCTAACAATATTATATTATCTTTCTCTGCCTGCACCCATGTAATCCTGTGGAGTTCCCCACCATCAGTTGACTGAAGAAGATGAAACTCAGGCCTGATTTCAAGATAGTTCTGCTCGAAATACAGGTACTATCTCAAAGTGGACAGCTTCTACTGGGATATTTCTGGGACTTCTCTGAAGGACAGTGGTGAATGGAAATCCTCATATTGGCAGATAATATAGCAGTCAACCTAATTGTTCATTTTGCTTGGAAGAAGAAATTTCCAGAGGTGTCTATGCATTCTTATTAATGATCTATGGTCAATGATTTAGCTGGATTGTTATTGACTTGGAAGGTATATTAATGGTGACAGAGAGGTATATGGGAGAGATATGTGGAGAGACTTTTATGAATGGGTGAAATACATGAAGGTATTTGTGTACCATGTGAATGCTCACCACAGGGTGATTCAGCAGAAGGGGATTTTAAAGTGGACTTATTGACCAACTTTGTGGATTCCAGGCAACCACATGTTTTCCCAGTCACTCCTGTCACTACACAAAGGGCTCATGAAGAAAGTATTCATGGTAGTAATGATGGAAGTTATGCATGGGATCAGCAACATGGAGTTCCATGCAACACAGCTGGCATGGAGACAACCAAAGTTGAGTGCCTCATATGCCTGCAACAAAGACCAAAACTCATTTCCTTATATGCACCATTACCAGAAGTGTGCACCCCCCTGCCTGGTGGCAGGTTGATTAAATTTGACCACGTGTGTCATGGAAGTGGCAACATTTTGTATTTGCTGGAATACATACATACTCTGGTTTCAGATTTTCCATCACTTCATGGAATGCTCCTGCCAAAACTACCATCTGTGGACTTATAGAATACCTTATCCACAGTCATGATATTCCAGACAATGTCACTTCTGATCAAGTAACACACTTAATAACAAAAAGTTAGGGAATGGGAACATGCTTATGGAATTCACTCTTCTCACCATGTTCTCCATCAGATGTATGGACAGAATGACAAAATGGCCTTTTAAAGGCTCAATTATAACACCAGCTGTGTGGCAATTTCTTCTAATGATAAGGCAGTGTTCCCTAGGAGGCTGTGGATCCTCTGCATCTTCATCTACTCTATGGTGCTTGTTTTCCCATAGTGAGGATACACAGGTCCAGGAATCAAGGAGAGGAAATAGGAGTGGCATCCCTCACTATCACAACAGCATTTCTCTTGAAAAAAATTTACAGCCCGTTCCTGGAAACTTTGGCTCTGCCAGCCTGAAGATTTAGTTTCAGAAGGAGGAATGTTTCCACAAAGAGACATAAAAAGGACTTCACTGAGCTGGGAGTTACTATTGCCAACTGGCCATTTTGTGCTCCTCATGACTCTGAAACAACAGGCAAAGAAGGAAATCACAGTACAGGCTGGGGTGATTCATCCTAATTATCAATGAAATATAGAATTGTTACTAAACAATGGAGACAAGGGTTGGCCTGGAATACAGGTGATAATTTAGGGCATCTCTTCATACTATGATGCCATGGGGTTATAGTCACTCATAAAATGCAAACCTTCAGGAATGAAGATTTGGGTCAGCTTATATGGCCAGGAGCTAACTCTTTCTGTGGTGCTTGATTAGGATAAACAGAATATGGAATGGGTAATGGAAGAAAGCTGTTATAAATATGAGTTACATCTATCTGACTACTTGCAGAAGTGAAGACTGTGGTGGTTATTAGTATGTATTGTTTGTTTAGATATGAATAGGTTTGTATACATACGTGAAGAAAATGTTTTTTTCTGTCCATATCTTATCCCCTTATAATATAAATTGTGTTAGCTTTATGTCACAATACTTAAGTTATAGGATACCAAGTTTAAGAGTGAATCTTACACAAGGACATGCAATCTCTTTTCAAAAGAGTTAGGGCATTTCTGCATGAAAACTGGGCAGTTGAAATATATTTTGCAAATTTTGACTGTTACTGTTTTTGTCTAGACAATAGTTATGATTTAATGTGATGTGTATGAGGGCAAGCTTGGCAAGAGTTGGACTGCACAGGTTACGTTTTTGTGTCAATTTAGCTAGGTTATGGTGTCTGGTCAAGCAAGCACTGGATGGACTGTTACTGTGAGGATATTTCATTGATTTCAAAAATGAAATAGTTTATTACATCTGTGGCCGATTGCATCCACAATCAACAAAAGAAATTGCCTTCAGCAATGAGAGAAATCTCATCCAATCAATTCTAGACCTTAAAGGGAATATTGATTATTTTTGATGATTTCAGAAATAAGAAAGAAGTATTCCTACCTCTATTGCAATCAACCAGATTATCCTATAAAATTTATCAAAAAATTAATTGGAGTTCCCAACTTGCAACCTGCCCTATGGAATTTGTACTTTCCAATGCCCATGATAATGTGGGTCAAATCTGATAATAAACCTATTCATTATTTCCCTGGAGAACATTGACTAATTCCTTGTGGAAGCCCTAATTCAGGATGCAAGGCAACTTTAGGTTATTTAAAATATATGCAATTTCATACTCATATACTCATTCCCAAACAGACTATATATAATATTGTAAGAGAAAAACAGTATTATTTTAAGTAAGTCTGATATCTTATCAAACTGCTACAGAATAAACTTTGCATTTTTCCTATATACTTTTTATTTTTATTTGTCTAGAAAAGAAGGACAATATTCTACACACTTAGAAGAGGCCCTGATGGGCAGAAAAATCTGTCCCTTCATGAAATCTCACTCTGTTTTTTGTTCCAAAGATGAGACAGAAGAAATGTCCCTCTCACTAAGCTTCCTCAAACTTTTACATTACCAGGGTTGATTTAACATGAGAAGCAAACCACCAAGTGTAGGGTGACTTGATGACCCCTAGATGGGAGGGTCACAATAACTCTTCACTTTAGGTTTAAGCTTACTTTGGAATCGATACTCTCAACACGCATAGCATCAAAATATTGTGCTTCTTCTGTCTGTTGTTAGTTGTCCTGGATGTGTAATGAAAATAGTTCAAGAAATAATAACAGGAAGTAAGAGTCTGAGAGTAACTGCCTCTTATCATTATTTTAGTTTCTAGCTGCACTGCCCCACATATGTCTGGAGGAAATGGGCCCCAGAATGGGAAACTTTCACAGTTCCTTTCATTTAACTGAGCACTCTGCATTCCAACATCTGTTATCTTCATATCTCTCTTATTTCCTTATTTCAAAAATCCTAATCATTTTTCTAGTCTATTTCTCTAATTTAATCTTTCACTGTGTGTAATGAGGTGTCTGTCTTCTATTGTGTAACTTCAAATTTATTCATGCTTTTCAATTCATTTTTCAAAAATTGTGGATTCTATGTTATATCCAAAGTTGTACAAGAACCTGTTGGCTTTGTCCTTTACATAGTACCATCTAGCTATATCATTCTTTAGGGAATTTGGGCATTCCACCTAGTGTACTTGTTTTATTACCTACTAATTCTTCATTAACTCTTTCATATTCTCACTTTCTCTTTTGGGGATCCATCACATCCTGCAACTTCCTGCAGTCTGTAAAGTTCCATGTCTGGTGCCTGAACTGGATGCTGAATTCCTGAAAGGGCCATGATTTATCTACCACTTCTTTAGAGAACCAATTTAATTAGACCCTGCTGTCACACATCACACAATGATTTTTCATGAAGATTATTTGGGAAAAGTTTACACATCCAGCTCATTTTTTTTAGCATAAAGAAATATATTTGCAATGTCTAAAGAAAATGGGAGAATTAGAGTTGCTATGTCACAATGATACATAGATCACACATTAGGTAAACAAAGCCCCGATATTCAACTGGGAATGAATGTATTAAGAAAAATGCAACTTTTACTTAACAGTCACTATTTATTAAAGGAAGAAATATTGCAATAATTTGCAGAGATAATGCCTGTAAAATTTCACAATGGTATTACATTTGTTTTCTCATAGCTCTTTGCCTCTACACCACATTGCTTCCTTCTTCCTTTCTGTGGTCATCATTTAGGTGTATATAAAGTCCTCAATATTAAGAAATATTATTGAAATGAATTTCATCAAGATATTTCAATGGAAAAAACAACACAATACTAGGAAAAAGCCAGTCTTTCAAATATTTCAAAGAATGGATAAGTAACATGATTAAATTGGAGGAATTTGATAATGTGAATATTGTCTTTCTTGCATTTGTATCTCCAGGCTTATTCTATATGACTTATTAGTAATTCAACATTCATAGGATAGTTCAAATATTTTGAAAAGTTGGCATATTGTTCTCAAGAATGACTCTTTTACTTTACATTGTCACTTTGCAGTATGTTTCATTTATAGAAGGATAGACCGTCTAAGCACTTTTCAGAACCACACAATCTACCAAAGGTCACTGCCCAGCAGAGGGCAGAAGAGCCAGTCCTGTTGTACAAGTTCTTAATGCCTGGTATTAACTCAGATAGTATTTTTGACAAATTGAGTTCTAGGAAATCTCTGGCTGGTGATCTCAACACCATGGGGCACAATATACTGCAGAACATCTACCCAGGCCTTCGTTTGCTGAGAGACATTGGGAGGAGGTGCATGGGGCTGCCTCAGGGACATTGTGGCTAGGCCTGCTCCATAAAGAGTCTCATTTGTCAATCTGAAAGAACAGAATGGAAAAATGAGGCTCTTGATGTATACTGAAGGACCATGTCCTTTCTGGCCCAGAATGGATACGTTCAATCTCTGTGGTGCTTCTATCCTGATTTCTCCTGGCTGACAATATGGATCCTGACTCCAAGGACAGAGCCTTGTTTCTTGATTTATGGGTTTCATCACTGCTTCTACCTCCTTACACCAGGAATCTCTTGACATGTGATTATCAGTAACTTCCCATAGAAGGAGAGAGAAAAATGAACAGTGATACCATAGTCTCAGCGAGTAGAGCGCTGTAAAAGACACTTAACATACTGAAAACTCCAATTTCACACTGTTTCACAGCCAAGGGTATATGCTCATGTCATACTTCTGAGCTAGCGCATCCTCTGGATGATGTTTTCCTGTCCTTCATCTTCTCACTTATTCAGCTCTGTGAGTCCTCAACCCCATGCCAACACTCCATTCTCTTCCATCATCAACCCACTTTACCTGCATTTCCTGGAAGTCATTTCCACAATTGCCAGTCTTTATATCTTGTTCACCCATGTAGTCAGTTTCCCTTTAAGCTCCATAAAAATAATGTTGGCCAGTTTCCACGAAGGTAAATCTGTTCAGCTACCTCATGTTTCAGAAGGTACCTTTCACTCCCCCGTTGTTCCTTGATGCTACACTTCTTAGCATTTATCCCATGCAGCTCTGTCCCTTCTGCGTCTCCACATTTATCTCATTACTTCTCTCCAAGCCTTCCCTTAACGAGTTAATGATATAATGAACCTGGTTCCTGATGGCCCCTTTAATCCCCGAACTCAGCCATCATCATTGGTGGCTTCTGTGTTGAGGTCAACTGCTGTCTAAAACACATTGCTGCCACCCCACTTGTCCCATCCCTCCTTTACACAAGGGATGCCTAGTAAAGATTTCTCAGCAACTTTCTCCACTGTTACTGGCAAAATTCACATAAAGCCTTCTCCTCCAGATATATCTGGCCCTGATGCCACTCATCTGTGTGATCTCACCCCAGGCCATATCACCATGTAAAATGGCTGTAACTCAGATGCCCCCAAGCCAGGTTCCTCCTTTCTGAGTAAAACATTGGGATCCCAACTTGTCTCCTGCCTGGTCACTGCTCATTACACACTCATCATAAATGTACCTTGATGTTAGGTTAACTTTTTTTTTTTATTTTTTTATTTTTTATTTTTTAATCATCATTTTATTGAGATATATTCACATACCACGCAGTCATACAAAACAAATCGTACTTTCGATTGTTTACAGTACCATTACATAGTTGTACATTCATCACCTAAATCAATCCCTGATACCTTCATTAGCACACACACAAAAATAACAAGAATAATAATTAGAGTGAAAAAGAGTAATTGAAGTAAAAAAGTACACTGGGTACCTTTGTCTGTTTGTTTCCTTCCCCTACTTTTCTACACATCCATCCATAAACTAGACAAAGTGGAGTTTGGTCCTTATGGCTTTCCCAATCCCATTGTCACCCCTCATAAGCTACATTTTTATACAACTGTCTTCGAGATTCATGGGTTCTGGGTTGTAGTTTGATAGTTTCAGGAATCCACCACCAGCTACCCCAATTCTTTAGAACCTAAAAAGGGTTGTCTAAAGTGTGCGTAAGAGTGCCCACCAGAGTGATCTCTCGGCTCGTTTTGGAATCTCTCTGCCACTGAAGCTTATTTCACTTCCTTTCACATCCCCCTTTTGGTCAAGAAGATGTTCTCCGTCCCACGATGCCGGGTCTACATTCCTCCCTGGGAGTCATATTCCACATTGCCAGGGAGATTCACTCCCCTGGGTGTCTGATCCCACGTAGCGGGGAGGGCAGTAATTTCACCTTTCAAGTTGGCTTAGCCAGAGAGAGAGGGCCACATCTGAGCAACAAAGAGGCATTCAGGAGGAGACTCTTAGGCACAATTATAGGGAGGCCTAGCCTCTCCGTTGCAGCAACCGTCTTCCCAAGGGTAAAACTTATGGTAGAGAGCTCAACCCATCAAACCACCAGTCCCCTATGTCTGTGGTCATGTTAGCAACCATGGAGGTGGGGTAGGTGAATAACCCTGCATTCTCCACAGGCTCCTCAAGGGGGCACTACATCTTTATATTTTTTCCTTGTTTTTCTTTTTTTTTTTTTTTTTTACTTTCCCTTCTTTTTTAAATCAACTGTATGAAAAAAAAAAGTTAAAAAGAAAACAAACATACAATAAAAGAACATTTCAAAGAGACCATAACAAGGGGGTAAGAAAAAGACAACTAACCTAAGATGACTGCTTACCTTCCAACATGTTCCTACTTTACACCAAGAAAGTTACATAATATAGCAACATTTCTGTGAACTTGCTCCTACTATATCCATCAGAAATTAACAGACCATAATCATTTCTGGGCATCCCCAGAACGTTAAATAGCTTATCTGTTCTTCTTGGATTATTGTTCCCCCTTCCTTAATTGCTCTCTACTGCTAGTTCCCCTACATTCTACATTATAAACCATTTGTTTTACATTTTTCAAAGTTCACATTAGTGGTAACATATAATATTTCTCTTTTTGTGCCTGGCTTATTTCGCTCAGCATTATGTCTTCAAGGTTCATCCATGTTGTCATATGTTTCACGAGATCGTTCCTTCTTACTGCTGCGTAGTATTCCATCGTGTGTATATACCACATTTTATTTATCCACTCATCTGTTGAAGGACATTTGGGTTGTTTCCATCTCTTGGCAATTGTGAATAATGCTGCTATGAACATTGGCGTGCAGATATCTGTTCGTGTCACTGCTTTCCGATCTTCCGGGTATATACCGAGAAGTGCAATCGCTGGATCGAATGGTAGCTCTATATCTAGTTTTCTAAGGAACTGCCAGACTGACTTCCAGAGTGGCTGAACCATTATACAGTCCCACCAACAATGAATAAGAGTTCCAATTTCTCCACATCCCCTCCAGCATTTGTAGTTTCCTGTTTGTTTAATGGCAGCCATTCTAACCAGTGTTAGATGGTATCTCATGGTGGTCTTAATTTGCATCTCTCTAATAGCTAGTGAAGCTGAACATTTTTTCATGTGTTTCTTGGCCATTTGTATTTCCTCTTCAGGGAACTGTCTTTTCATATCTTTTGCCCATTTTATAATTGGGCTGTCTGTACTATTGTCATTGAGTTGTAGGATTTCTTTGTATATGCAAGATATCAGTCTTTTGTCAGATACATGGTTTCCAAAAATTTTTTCCCATTGAGTTGGCTGCCTCTTTACCTTTTTGAGAAATTCCTTTGAGGTGCAGAAACTTCTAAGCTTGAGGAGTTCCCATTTATCTATTTTCTCTTTTGTTGCTTGTGCTTTGGGTGTAAAGTCTAGGAAGTGGCCGCCTAATACAAGGTCTTGAAGATGTTTTCCTACATTATCTTCTAGGAGTTTTATGGTACTTTCTTTTATATTGAGATCTTTGGTCCATTTTGAGTTAATTTTTGTGTAGGGGGTGAGGTAGGGGTCCTCTTTCATTCTTTTGGATATGGATATCCAACACTCCCAGCCCCATTTGTTGAAAAGACCATTATGACTCAGTTCAGTGACTTTGGGGGCCTTATCAAAGATCAGTTGGCCATAGATCTGAGGGTCTATCTCTGAATTCTCAATTTGATTCCATTGATCTATATGTCTATCTTTGTGCCAGTACCATGCTGTTTTGGCAACTGTGGCTTTATAATAAGCTTCAAAGTCAGGGAGTGTAAGTCCTCCCACTTCGTTTTTGTTTTTTAGAGTGTCTTTAGCAATTCGAGGCATCTTCCCCTTCCAAATAAATTTGATAACTAGCTTTTCCAAGTCTGCAAAGTAGGTTGTTGGAATTTTGATTGGGATTGCATTGAATCTGTAGATGAGTTTGGGTAGAATTGACATCTTAATGACATTTAGCCTTCCTATCCATGAACATGGAATATTTTTCCATCTTTTAAGGTCCCCTTCTATTTCTTTTAGTAGAGTTATGTAGTTTTCTTTGTATAGGTCTTTTACATCTTTGGTTAAGTTTATTCCTAGGTACTTGATTTTTTTAGTTGCTGTTGAAAATGGTATCTTTTTCTTGAGTGTATCTTCAGTTTGTTCATTTCTAGCATATAGAAACATTACTGACTTATGTGCATTAATCTTGTATCCCGCTACTTTGCTAAATTTGTTTATTAGCTCTAGTAGGTGTATCGTCGATTTCTCAGGGTTTTCTAGATATAAGATCATATCAACTGCAAACAATGACAGTTTTACTTCTTCTTTTCCAATTTGGATGCCTTTTATTTCTTTGTCTTGCGGGATTGCCCTGGCTAGCACGTCCAGCACAATGTTGAATAACAGTGGTGACAGCGGGCATCCTTGTCTTGTTCCTGATCTTAGAGGGAAGGCTTTCAGTCTCTCACCATTGAGTACTATGCTGGCTGTGGGTTTTTCATATATGCTCTTTATCATGTTGAGGAAGTTTCCTTCAATTCCTACCTTTTGAAGTGTTTTTATCAAAAACGGATGTTGGATTTTGTCAAACGCTTTTTCAGCATCTATTGAGATGATCAATTGATTTTTCCCTTTTGACTTGTTAATGTGTTGTAATACATTGATTGATTTTCTTATGTTGAACCATCCTTGCATGCCTGGAATGAACCCCACTTGGTCATGGTGTATGATTTTTTTAATGTGTCTTTGGATTCGATTTGCAAGTATTTTGTTGAGGATTTTTGCATCTATATTCATTAGGGAGATTGGCCGGTAGTTTTCCTTTTTTGTAGCATCTTTGCCTGGTTTTGGTATTAGATTGATGTTCGCTTCATAAAATGAGTTAGGTAGTGTTCCATTTTCTTCAATGTTTTGAAAGAGTTTGAGTAAGATTGGTGTCAGTTCTTTCTGGAAAGTTTGGTAGAATTCCCCTGTGAAGCCATCTGGCCTTGGGCATTTATTTGTGGGAAGATTTTTGATGACTGATTGGATCTCTTTGCTTGTGATGGGTTGGTTGAGGTCTTCTAATTCTTCTCTGGTCAGTCTAGGTTGTTCATATGTTTCCAGAAAATTGTCCATTTCTTCTACATTATCCAGTTTGTTGCCATACAGTTGTTCATAATATCCTCTTATAATTATGTTAATTTCTTCAGGATCTGCAGTTATGTCACCTTTTTCATTCATTATTTTGTTTATATGGGTCTTCTCTCTTTTTGATTTTGTCAGTCTAGCTAGGGGCTTGTCAATCTTGTTGATCTTCTCAAAGAACCAACTTTTGGTGATATTTATCCTCTCTATTGTTTTTTTGTTCTCTATGTCATTTATTTCTGCTTTAATCCTTGTTATTTCTTTTCTTCTACTTGGTTTAGGATTGGTTTGCTGTTCATTTTCTAGCTTCTTCAGTTGATCCATTAGTTCTTTGATTTTGGCTCTTTCTTCCTTTTTAATATATGCGTTTAGTGCTATAAATTTCCCCCTTAGCACTGCTTTTGCTGCATCCCATAGGTTTTGGTATGTTGTGTTCTCATTTTCATTCGTCTCTATATATTTAGCAATTTCTCTTGCTATTTCTTCTTTAACCCACTGATTGTTTAGGAGTGTGTTGTTTAACCTCCAGGTATTTCTGAATTTTCTAAGTCTCTGATGGTTATTGACTTCTAATTGTATTCCATTGTTGTCAGAGAATGTGCTTTGAATAATTTCAATCTTTTTAAATTTATTGAGGCTTGTTTTATGTCCCAGCATATGATCTATTCTGGAGAAAGTTCCGTGAGCACTAGAAAAGTATGTGTATCCTGGTGATTTGGGATGTAATGTCCTGTATATGTCTGTTAAATCTAATTCATTTATCAGATTGTTTAGGTTTTCAATTTCCTTATTGGTCTTCTGTCTGGTTGATCTATCTATAGGAGAGAGTGATGTGTTGAAGTCTCCCACAATTATTGTGGAAACATCAATTGCTTCCTTTAGTTTTGCCAGTGTTTCTCTCATGTATTTTGTGGCACCTTGATTGGGTGCATAGACATTTACGATTGTTATTTCTTCTTGCTGAATTGCCCCTTTTATTAGTATGTAGTGGCCTTCTTTGTCTCTCAAAACATCCCTGCATTTGAAGTCTATTTTATCTGAGATTAATATTGCTACACCTGCTTTCTTTTGGCTGTAGCTTGCATGAAATATTTTTTCCATCCTTTCACTTTCAGTTTCTTTGTGTCCCTGTGTCTAAGATGAGTCTCTTGTATGCAACATATTGATGGTTCATTTTTTTTGATCCATTCTGCCAATCTATATCTTTTAATTGGGGAGTTTAATCCATTTACATTCAACGTTAAAACCGTGAAGGCATTTCTTGAATCGGCCATCTTATCCTTTGGTTTATGTTTGCCATATTTTTCCCTCTCTCTATTAATATCCTTTATTGTACCCATACCGAATCTCTTTAGTACTGAACCTTTCTCCAAGTCTCTCTGTCCTGTCTTTGTTTCTCTGTCTGTAGGGCTCCCTTTAGTATCTCCAGTAGGGCAGGTCTCTTGTTAGCAAATTCTCTCAGCATTTGTTTGTCTGTGAAAAATTTAAGCTCTCCCTCAAATTTGAAGGAGAGCTTTGCTGGATAAAGTATTCTTGGCTGGAAATTTTTCTCACTCAGAATTTTAAATATATCGTGCCACTGCCTTCTCGCCTCCATGGTGGCTGCTGAGTAGTCACTACTTAGTCTTATGCTGTTTCCTTTGTATGTGGTGAATTGCTTTTCTCTTGCTGCTTTCAGAACTTGCTCCTTCTCTTCTGTGTTTGACAGTGTGATAAGTATATGTCTCGGAGTGGGTTTATTTGGATTTATTCTATTTGGGGTTCGCTGAGCATTTATGATTTGTGTATTTATGTTGTTTAGAAGATTTGGGAAGTTTTCCCCAACAATTTCTTTGAATACTCTTCCTAGACCTTTACCCCTTTCTTCCCCTTCTGGGACACCAATGAGTCTTATATTCGGACGTTTCATATTATCTATCATATCCCTGAGGTCCATTTCGATTTTTTCAATTTTTTTCCCCATTCTTTCTTTTATGCTTTCATTTTCCATTCTGTCATCTTCCAGGTCACTGATTCGTTGTTCAACTTCCTCTAGTCTTGTACTATGAGTGTCCAGAATCTTTTTAATTTGGTCAACAGTTTCTTTAATTTCCATAAGATCATCCATTTTTTTATTTAGTCTTGCAATGTCTTCTTTATGCTCTTCTAGAGTCTTCTTGATTTCCTTCATATCCCGTACTATGGTCTCATTGTTCATCTTTAGTTCTTTGAGTAGCTGCTCTAGGTGCTGTGTCTCTTCTGGTCTTTTGATTTGAGTGCTTGGGCTTGGGTTATCCATATCGTCTGGTTTTTTCATATGCTTTATAATTTTCTGTTGTTTTTGGCCTCGTGGCATTTGCTGAACTTGATAGGGTTCTTTTAGGGTTTGTAGACCTATTGAAGTCCTTATCTCTAATTTGTCAGATCTACAGCTTCGTGGAGTACACTTTCTCTAACTAACCAGCAGGTGGCGTCCACGAGCCACCTGTTCTCCACAAGCCAGTTCTCCCCTGCTTAGCCTTTTTGGTGAGTGGGGGAGTGAGTCTTGTGGGGCCCAATTGGTGTACCAAGCTTGCGTGTGTAGTTGGTGTTGCCTGCCCTGTATGTGGGGCGTGTTTCTGGGCAGTCGGGGAGGGGGGGGTGGCCCTAACAATCAAATCTCCCTGATGATCCTAGAGTTTTAAAGCTGCTGCAATAGTCTAATCCTTCAGTTCAGTCCTGCCACAGTTTGTCTCTGCCACTGACCCACAAGTCTTTGGTATTGGCGTATGGCTCCTGAGATTTGCAAGTGGGCCCCTCTTCCAGGCTGTGCACCCCGGGTCCTCTGTTGAGGGATGACTGTGCTATGTCACAGGTGAGTGCCTTCCCCCCAGGGCAGTTCTGGGCTGCTGGGCTGTGTACGGAGGCTCCCAGTCTGCTCAAATGATGGCTGAGTGGGGCTTTGTTAATTCACACTGCTCCACCTTCCCAACTCTGGGAAAATCAGCTGAGGTTGCAGGGAAGGCTAATGTCCACGCCCAGTTTTGTGGTGTGTGCCTGTTATTTGAAGCACTTCCATCACACTGGGTTGTCTGGGGCAGCTCTGGGCTATGGGGCTGGCGATGGGCAGGAGTGTTTCCTGTCCACCAGGATGGTGGCTGTGAGCGGACACCCCCCTTTTCTTGGGAAGTTGTGGTGTTTAGTGAATTTTCTCAGCCACTGGATTATTGCCTTTTGTCTCAGAGCTCTCTTAGTTCTGCTCTTGACTTGACGTGCCCAAATTGCAATTCTTTGAAGCTTTCTGTATTGGGCTTCTGAGAGTAATTGTTTTAGAAAAGGAAAAAAGGATTAAAAAAAAAAAAAAAAGGGCCCTCCTCAGAGATCTAATGGGTTATTGAAATGCTAATAGACAAAGCAACCAGGGCCATTAAGGAAAGGTCCACAGGGCAGAGAGATCCCCTTTTCTTCGGGATTTGCATATGCGCCTCAAGGCCTGAGCTCCGCACTTCCCCTTTCTGTGTTCCCCAGAACTCCAAAAATCCTCTGCTTTTATTTTGGAGTTTTTCGTGTTATTTTTTTTTTTTTTTTTTCTATGCCTGTCTCCTCTCTGCTGGGCTGGCAGCTCTCAGATTCTCTGGTGTCTGGTCTCAGTCTATCTATGGTTGGAGTCTGGATTAGTAGAATGAGTTTCCGAGAAGGGCTACCACTGCAGTTCTCCCTTCTCCTTCCCGGAGCTGGCAGCCCCTCCTCCCACGGGACTGAGCCTGGCAGGGAGGGGCGCGGGTCCCCTGGCCGCAAAAACTTACAGATTTCGCTGATCTCAGCAGTTCGACATTTTCATGAGTGTTGTATGAAGTATGCCCAAAGACAGATTGCTCTGTGGTGTCCAGTCCACGCAGTTCCTGGCTTTTTACCTACTTTCCTGGAGGAGTAACTAAAACTTACAGCTCACCAGTCTGCCATCTTGCCCCGCCTCCAGGTTAACTTTTGTAATGCAATTTTGTTGAGATATATTCAGATATCATATTATCTTCCAAAGTTTGCAATCAATGGTTTCTGTTATCATCATATAGTTGTACACTCATCACCACAGTCAATTTTTGAACATTTTCATTACCCCAAAAAAATAAAAAGAAAAAGAACACCCAAAACATACCATACCCCTTAGCATCCCTATTATTTATTTATTTATTTATTTGTTTGTTTGTTTGTTTGTTTGTTTTTCTTACTCACCTGTCTATATGCTGGATAAAGGGAGTATCAATCACAAGGTTTTAACAATTACACAGTGATACCTTAAAAGATATATAGTCATAAAATCATCTTTAAGACTCAAGACTAGTGGATTACAGTTCAACCAGTTCAGGTATTTCCTTCTAGATCTTCCAGTACACTAAAAATTCAAAGGGATATCTAGATAATACATAAGAATAACCTCCAGAATGACCTTTCAACCCTATTTGAAATCTCTCAGCCAGTAAAACTCTACTTGGATTCATTTCTTTTTCCCATTTTTATTTAAGAAGGCTTTCTCAATTCCATGATGCCAGAGTCATGCTCATGCCTGGTAGTCATTTCACATGTTGCTTGTGAGTCTTAACCCCTGGGAGTCATGTCTCATATAGGAGGGTGGGCAGTGAGTTTATCTGCAGATTTGTCTTAGAGAGGCCACATCTGAACAACAAAAGAGGTTCTCTAGAAGTGACTATTAGCATAATTAAAAGTAGGCTTAGCTTCTCCTTTGTGGGAATATGTTTCATAATACAAGTCCCAAGATCGAGGGTTTGGCCTATTGAATTAGCAGACCCCAATGCTTGTGAGAATGTCAGAGCTTCCCCAGGTGAGGAAGTTTAATATTTCCAAATTTTTCCCAGTTCCTCAAGGGGGCTGTGAAAATACATTTTTTATTCTCTGCCTAAGTTCATCTAGGACATATCAGGGCATCATATTAACCTGTAAAAACCAACAAGATCTCACTCCCTATTCAAGTTTCCATGTAATTATGGTGTTTGATCATACAAGTAAAGTTACATTGTGTGCTACAGCAAATACAAATTTGTATCAAATATATATATATATATATATATATATATATATATATATATATATATATATATATTAATTTGGTATCATACAGAAGTTGAAGTTTCAAGGCACTATCATTATCATCCTTTACCATTTAGTCTATTTGCCTTAGTCTTATCCAGAGCAGTTTTATCCATATCTCTAATTGATATCTCTTTTTCAGCTTTTCAACAGTTTCTCTAAGTCAGTAATACTGACTTTCATAGTAGCAGAATTCTAGCCCTGAGTCTCAGGTGTCAACACAAATACCCACAGTTCCAGGGAATGACCAGGTTACACACAAAGAACCTAGCATCTAAGAATTAAGAAATAACCATAACAACTCAGGAATAGATGTCACTGCTGTGAGCGCTTGCCATCTAGGAACCTTTACAGTAAGCTTTCTCCTGACAATTTATGAAGTAAAATTCAGTTCTCAGAGATTGCACATTATACTTTTTCCTTATAAGTAAGGTATTATATTAGTCTTTTCATTTCTTGCATATTTCACTCAGCATACTGTCCTCAAGTTTCATTAACCTAGTTGCATGCTTCACAACTTCATTCCTCCTTGTAGCCAGTAAATATTCCATTGTGTACATGCATGAAAATTTGTCCTTCCATTCATCATTAGGTGTGCTTAGGCCACCTCCATCCATTGCAAATTGTGAATATTGCCACCTTAAAAACCAGTTTGAAAATATCCATTAGTGTTCCTGTTTTCAGTTTTTCTTAGAATATACCGGATAATGGGGTTGCAGGATCACATGGCAACCCTATACTTGGCCTTCTTTGGAACTACCACACTGCCCTCCAGGTGGTCTGCACCATTCTACTTCCCTATGAACATTGAATAGGCACATACATCTCTCCACATTTCTCCAGCACTTGTATATTTCTGTTTATTTTTAAACAGTTTTATTCACACACTAAATCCCTCCTAATTAAACAATCAATCATTATTGGTATAGTCACATAGCTATGCATTCATCAGCACAATATATGTAACAGTTCCATTGCTCCTGAAAAGAAAAAAAAAACTGTAAAAAAAATGAAAACAAGAATATAAAATAAATAAAATAAATTAAAAAGGATAACCAAAAATAACAAAAAAATCCCATATCCCTCTCATATCCCACACTTACTGCCATTTACTTTTAGTATTTCCACTTTGTTATATTTCATGTAAATATATTACAATGTTACTTTTAACTATAGGCTCCAATTTACATTGATTACATTTTTCCATATACCATGCATTTTTAACACCTTGCAATGTTGACATACATTTGTTCTCCTTCAGGTAAAAATGTTCCTGTATTTGTACATTTAATCACAATCATTGTCCACCTTAGGTTTTGCTAAGTTATACAGTTACTGTCCTTATTTTCTGCATTTCCTTCTGGTGTCATAATGCCTCTAGCCTTCCTCCTCCAACACACTCACACTCAGCTTTGTTCAGTGTACTTACACTTTTGTGCCACCATTTTGTCTTTTGGAATTTATATGTCCAATTTATTTTATTTTTCCTCTCTCTCACTTTTTATCCTTACTGATAATCTTCATTTCCACACTCATCTCCGAACCTCTCTCTCCTGTCTTTCCCTATCTGCCTCTAGAGCTCCATTTAGTATTTCTTGTAAACCAGATCTCTTTCTCACAAACTCTGTCTGTTTGCTTGAACATATTTTAAACCATCCCTCATCTTTGAAGGACAATTTTGCTGGATACAGGTTTTCAGTTGGCAGTCTTTCTCTTTCAGTATATTAAATATATCATACCACTGCCATCTTTCCTCCATGGATTCGGCTGAGGAAAATACATTCTTTTCAACCATCCCTTCTATGTAATTGATTGGTTTACAATTGCTTCTTTCAGAATTCTCACTTTGTTTTTGACATTTGACAATCTGAATAGTAAATGTCTTGGCATACGTCTATTTGGATCTATTCTGTTTGGGGTATGCTATGCTTCTTGGATCTATAATTTTATGTCTTTCATAAGAGATTTTAAATTTTCAGTGATTATTTCCTCCATTATTCTTTCTCTCATTTTTCCTTTCCCTTCTCCTCTGGGACATCCATGATATATATATTCATAAAATTCATGTCTTCATTTGATTCCCAGAGTCAATCCTCATATTTTTTCATTCTTTTCCCTATCTGTTCATTTATGTGTAGGATTTCTGATGTCCTGTTCTCTAGTTCACCAGTGCTTTCTTCTGCCTCTTCAAATCTGCTGTTGTAAGTCCCCATTGTGTTGCTCCTCAACAGTGTGATTTGATTTTTTTTATTAAATTCAGTTTTGTTGAAATACATTCACACACCATACAATCATCCATGATATACAATCCCCTGTCCACATTATGATAACATAGTTATGTGTTCATCACCACAGTCTATCTCTGAACATTTTCCTTACATCAGAAAGAACCAGAACAAGAATAAAAAATAAAACTGAAAAAGAACACCCAAATCATCCCCCCATCCCACCGCATTTGTCCTTTAGTTTTTATCCCCATTCCTCCACTCCTCCATACACTAGATAAAGGGGCTGTGATCCACAAAGTCTTCACAATCACACTGTCACCCCTTGTAATCTACATTATTATATAATTGTCTTCAGGAGTCCAGACGGCTGGGTTGGAGTTTGGTAGTTTCAGGTATTTACTTCTAGCTATTCCAATACATTAAAGCCTAAGAGGTATTATCTATATCGTGCATAAGAATGTCCACCAGAGTGACCTCTCGACTCCATTTGGAATCTCTCAGCCACTGAAACTATTTCGTCTCATTTTGCATCCCCCTTTGGTCAAGAAGATACTCTCAGTCCCATGATGCTGGGTCCACATTCATCCCCGGGAGTCATACTCTGCGTTGCCAGGGAGATTTACACCCCTGGGAGTTGGGGCCCACGTCGGGGGGAGGGCAGCAAGTTCACCTGTCGAGATGGCTCAGTTAGAGAGAGAGAGGGCCACATCTGAGCAACAAAGAGGTACTCAGGGGGAGACTCCTAGGCACCATTACATACAACTTTAGACTCTCCTTTGTGGCAACAAGCTTCATAAGGGCAAATCCCATGCTCAAGGGCCCAACATCAAACCGCCAGTCCCAATGTTTGTGACAACATCAACACCAGTCCAGATGAGGATGTCCACCACATCCGCACCTTCTCCCAGATCCTCGTGGCTGGGGAGGGGGAGGCTGTAAATATACTTTTTATTATCTGCCGAAATTACTCTAGGATGTGTCACTATTTCACTCCAGCCTATACTAACCTACCGTATCTCACTTCCTATTCAAAGTTCCATACAATTGTGGTGTTTGAAAAAATCAACTGTAGAGTTGTACTGTTTAGAAAATTTAGATCCTGTACCAAATAGAAATCTCTTCCCTTGGTCTCATATGAAATTTGAAGTTTTAAAACACAATCAGTTTCAACCTTTATCCTTTGGCCTGCCTTGCCCTGGTCTTAACCAGACCTGCTTCATTCATATCACTAATTGAAGTCTGGGCTCTTTTTCAGCTTTTTTTTTTTTTTTTTTTTGACAGTGGCTGTATGCACTAATACTGACATTCATATCTGCCGAGCTCTAGCTCTGAGTTTCAGGTGTCTCAGAGATATGTGTTGTTCCAGAGACCAATCAGATTATATGCTAGGGGATCAGCATCTAAAAGTTTAGAGATAGGCCTTACAATTCAGGGATAGAGTTAACTGCTGTAAGAGCTTACAATCTAGGGACTATTACAATTATTGTGTCCATGTTAGGCTATGTTCTAAGATTCAATTCTGAGTTTACACATTGTAGTTAGTCCATATTGATGAGGCATCATCCTTCTCCCCATGTTTTCTCCAACACTTTTACTCCTATATATATGTTTTCCTACAATTTTATAGAGTTATATTCACATACCATACATTTATCCACAGTGTATAATCAGTTGTTCATGGTATCATCATAAAGTTGTACATTTATCACCACAGTCAGCACTTGAAGATACTGATTACTACAAGAAAAATTGTGTTTTTTTTTAGCAATAAGAAAAAATGATAAAAAGAAAAATAACATGTCATACAATACAATATACTACTAAGGACAGCAAATAACACCACTACCCAGAATCCCATATTACTCCGCTATATCCCCCTCTCATATACATTTAGCATTGGCATATTGCCTTTGTTACATTTAATGGAGGTATATTACAATGTTACTGTTGACCATAGACTCCAGTTTGCTTTGATTATGTTTTTCCTGAATACCATCCCTTTTTCAAATTTCTACATGGTTGACATTCATTTGCTTTCCCACATGCAAAAACATTTTCATATTTGTATATTTAGTAACAGTCATTGGCCACTCCAGTTTTTGCCATGTTATACAGTCCCAGTCTTTATCATCTATCTTTAACTCTAGTGTCATACATTCTCCTATCCCACCTCTTTCAGCTTTACTCACAGACATTTTTGTTTAGTGTACTTACAATACCGTGCTACCATCACACAGTATTATGCTATCTATTTCTGGATCTATGCAATCAATCCTAAACATTCTGTAGTCCTTCAGCATCAAATGGCTGATCTCTGCCCTCTTTCTATCTCCTGGTCGCCTGTGTTGTCAGCTTTTAACTCCCAAAGTTTGTTCATTAATGTCTGTTCATATTAGTGAGACCATACAGAATCTGTCCTTTTTTTTTCTGGCTAACTTCACTCAACATAATGTCCTCCAGGTTCATCCACGTTATTACATGATCCATGTCTTTGTTCTGTCTTACAGCTGCATAATATTCCATCATGTGTATATACTAGTTTGTTTATCCACTCGTCCTTTGATGGACATTTGGGCTGTTTCCATCTCTTAGCAATTGTGAATAATGCTGCAATAAACATCGGTTTACAAATGTCTGTTTGTGTCTTAAGTTTCAGTTCCTCTGAGTATATACCCAGCAATGGAATAGCTGGGTCATATGGAAAATCTATATTTAGCTTCCTAAGGAACCTCCATACTGTCTTCCAGAGTGGTTGAACCATTCTACATTCCCACCAACAATGAATAAGTGTGCCTCTTTCTTCACATCCTCTCCAGCACTTATCATTTTCTGTTTTTTGGATAATGGCCATTCTGGTAGGTGTGAGATGATATCTCATTGTGGTTTTGATTTGCATTTCCTTAATAGCCAGTGAAGTTGAGTATTTTTTAATATGCTTTTGAGCCATTTGTATTTCCTCTTCAGAAAAATGTCTGTTCATGTCTTTTGCCCATTTTTTAATTGGATTGTTTGTCTTTCTGTTATTGACATGCAGGATTCCTTTACATATTCGGGATATTAAACCGTTATCTGATATGTGGTTTCCAAATATCATCTCCCATTGTGTAGGTTGCCTTTTGACTTTTCTGACAAAGTCCTTTGATGTACAAAAGTGTTTAATTTTGAGGAGATCCCATTTGTCTATTTGTTCTTTGGTTGCTCATGTCTTGGGTGTGAGGTCTAAGAAACCATCTCCTTTCACAAGATATTTAAGATATTGTCCTACATTTTCTTCTAAGAGTTTTATGGTCTTGGTGCTAATGTTTAGGTCTTTGATCCACTTTGAGTTAATTTTGGTATAAGATGTGAGATGGACATCCTCTTTCATTCTTTTGGAAATGGAAATCCAGTTCTCCAAACACCATTTATTGAACAGGCTGCTCTTTCACAGTTGCTTCGGCTTCACTGCCTTATCAAGGATCAGTTGTCCATAGATGTAAGGGTCTACTTCTGAACACTCAATTCGATTCCGATGATGATCATATCTGTCCTTATGCCAGTACCATGCTGTTTTGAGCACTGTAGTTTTGTAATATGCTTCAAAGTCAGGTAATGTGAGACCTCCCACTTCTTTCCTCTTTCTCAAGACATTTTTGGCTATTTGGGGCACCTTACCCATCCAAATAAATTTAGTTATTGGTTTCTCTATTTCTGTAAAGAAAGTTGTTGGTATTTGAATTGTTATTGCATTGAATCTGTAACTCAGTTTAGGTAAAATTGCCATCTTAACTATATTTATTCTTCCAATCCATGAACATGGTATGTTCTTCCATTTTTTCAGGTCTTGTTCAATTTCTTTTAGCAGTTTCTTATAGTTTTCTATGTAAAGGTCTTTTGTGTCTGCGGTTAAGTTTATTCCTAAATACTTGATTCTTTTGGTTGCTGTTGTAACTGGGATTTTTTTCTTGATTTCCTCCTCTTGTTGCACATTACTTGTGTATAGGAACACTACAGATTTTTGTGTGTTGATCTTGTAGCCTGCTACATTGCTGTATTCATTCACTAGTTCTAGCATCTTTGCTGTAGATTTTTCTGGATTTCCTACATATAGAATCATGTCATCTGTAAATAGTGAATGTTTTACTTCTTCCTCTCCAATTTGGATGCCTATTATTTCTTTTTCTTGCCTAATTGCTCTAGCTAGAAATTTCAGCACAATGTTGAATAACAATGTGATAGTGGGCATTCCTGTCTTGTTCCTGATCTTAGAGGAAAAGCTTTCAGTCTCTCCCCATTGAGTGTGATGTTAGCTGTGGTTTTTTCATATATTGCCTTTATCATATTGAAAATGTTCCCTTCTATTCCTATCCTTTGAAGTGTTTTCATCAGGAAAGGATGTTGAATTTTGTCACATGCCTTTTCTGCATCAACCGAGATGATCATATGGTTCTTCTGCTTTGATTTATTGATGTGGTGTATTACATTAATTGAATTTCTTGTGTTGAACCAGCCTTGCATACCTGGAATAAATTCCACCTGGTCGTGGTGTATAATTCTTTTAATGTGCTGCTGTATTCAATTTGCGAGTATTTTGTTGAGTATTTTTTCATCTATATTCATTAAAGAAATTGGTCTATAATTTTCTTTTTTTGTAGTATCTTTGCCTGGTTTTGGTATTAGGGTGATGATGGCTCCATAGAAAGAATTATGTAGCTTTCCCTCTTCTTCAATTTTTTTGAAGAGATTAAGCAGGATTGGTACTAATTCATTCTTGAATGCTTGGTAGAATTCACGTGTGAAATCATCTGGTCCTGGGCTTTTCCTTTTTGGGAGGTTTTTGATGACTGACTCAATCTCTTTACTTGTGATTGATTTGTTGAGGTCATCTGTTTCATCTTGAGTTAATGTTGGTTGTTTGTGCTTTTCTAGGAAGTTGTCCATTTCATCTAAGTTGTCTAGTTTATTAGCATATAGTTGCTCATAGTATCTTCTCATTATCTCCTTAATTTCTGCAGGGTCGGTAGTTATATTTCCTTTCCCATTTCTGATTGCATTTATTTGCATCTGCTCTCTCTTTTTTTGTTAGGCTAGCCAGTGGTCCATCGATTTTATTGATTTTCTCAAAGAACCAACTTCTGGTTTTGTTGATTCTCTCTATTGTTTTCCTCTTCTCAGTTGCGTTTATTTCTGCTCTAATCTTTGTTATTTCTTTCCTTCTGCTTGCTTTGGGGTTAGTTTGCTGTTCTTTCTCTAATTCCTCCAGGTGAGCAGTTAACTCTTCAATTTTTGCTCTCTCTTCTCTTTTAATATAGGCATTTAGGGCAATAAATTTCCCTCTCATCACTGCCTTTGCTGCATCCCATAAGTTTTGATAAGTTGTGTTTTCATTGTCATTTGCCTCGAGGTATTTACCAATTTCTCTTGTAATTTCTTCCTTTACCCACTGGTTTTCTAAGAGGGTATTGTTTAGCCTCCATATGTTTGTGAATTTTATGACCTTCTGCCTTTTATTTATTTCCAACTTCATTCCATTGCGGTCTGAGAAAATGTTTTGTATAATATCAATATTTTTAAATTTGTTGAGACTTGCTTTGTGACCCAGCATGTGGTCTATCCTAGAGAATGTTCCATGAACGCTTGAGAAAAAAGTGTATCCTGCTGTTGTTGGATGTAGTGTTCTATAATTGTCTGTCAAGTCTAGTTCGTTTATCATACAATTCAACATCTCTGTTTCTTTAGTGATCCTCTGTCTAGATGTTCTATCCATTGATGAGAGTGGTGTATTGAAGTCTCCAACTATTATTGTAGAGGTATCTATTTCTCCTTTCAGTGATCGCAGTGTTTGCCTCATGAATTTTGGGGCATTCAGGTTTGGTGCATAAATATTTATGACTGTTATGTTTTCCTGATGAATTGACCCTTTTATTAATATATAGTGTCCTTCTTTGTCTCTTTTAATTATTTTGCTTTTGAAGTCTAACTTGTCTGATATTAATATAGCTACTCCCGCTTTTTTCTGGTTGTTGTTTGCATGAAATATCTTTTTCCAACCTTTCACTTTCAGTCTATGTTTGTCCTTGTGTCTAAAGTGAGTTTCTTGTAGACAGCATATAGATGGGTCCTGTTTTTTAATCCATTCTGCCAGTCTGTGTCTTTTTAGTGGGGAGTTTAATCCATTTACATTTAGTGTTATTACTGTAAGGGCAGTATTTCTTCTACCATTTTGTTTTTTGGAATTTATATTTCATATCTTATTTTTTCCTCTCCTTTTACCTTTCCTGATAATCTTCATTTCTGCACTCTTCTCCAACTCTCTCTCTCCTGTCTTTTCCTATCAACCTGTAGCACTCCCTTTAGTATTTCTTGTAGTGCTGGTCTGTTATTCACAAACTCTCTCAGTGTCTGTTTGTCTGAAAATGTTTTAATATCTCCTTCATTTTTGAAGGAAAGTTTTGCTGGATCTAGAATTTTTGGTTAGCAGTTTTTCTCTTTCAGTATCTTAAATATATCATGCCACTGTTTTCTTGCCTCCATGGTTTCTGCAGAGAAATCTGTACATAGTCTTATTGACCTTCCCTTGTATGTGATGGATTGCTTTTCTCTTGCTGATTTCAGAATCCTCTCTTTGTCTTTGACATTGGACAATCTGACCAGTAAATGTCTTGGAGTAGGTCTATTGGGATCTATTCTATTTGGGGTACATTGTACTTCTTGAATCTCTAATTTTCTGTCTTTTATAAGAGTTGGGAAATTTTCAGTGAATATGTCTTCTATTACTCTTTCTGCCCCTTTTCTCCTCTCTTCTCCTTCTGGGATACCCATAACACGTATATTCGTGTGTTTCATGTTGTCACTCAGCTCCCGAAGACCCTGCTCATATTTTTCCATATTTTTCACCATCTGTTCTTTTGTGTGTATGAATTCAAATGACCTGTCTTCCAGTTCACTGATCCTTTCTTCTGCCTGTTCAAATATACTGTTGTGTCCCTCCATTGTTTTTTTTCATCTCCTCCATTGTGGCCTTCATTCCCATGAGTTCTGCCATTTGTTTTTTTAAGTTTATGAATTCTTCTTTATGGTCAGCCAGTGTCTTCTTTATATCCTTCAGCTCTTTTGCTATATCTTTCTTCATTTCATCAAATTTATTTAGCATTAGTTGCCTCCACTCCTGTGTCTCAGCTGAGCTATTAGTTTGTTCCTTTGGCTGGTCCATGTTTTTGTGTTTCCTGGTATGGCTTGTTATCTTAAGTTGTCTAGGCATCTGATTTTCTTGATTAGTTTATTTTGGAGCATGTTTTCTGTCTTTTACCTAGTGGTTTTCTTGTTGGTTGGCTTGGTTCTCTGGCCTCTGTTATTCAGTTCAACTTATTCTAGACCTCTAACTTAGGTTCTATTTAGTTGATCAGAATTTTTCCCCTCTTGTTTTTTCTGTTTCTTGCTCTGCCTCTATGTAACCTTTTTGTGAGTGGGTCTCCTCAGATATGGTCGACCCTAGTCAGACTTTCCCAGTCTAGTGAGCCCCAGGTCTCATTGGGAGGGTATGGAGTTTTCCTGAGAATGAAACCCTCCTATGAGGCCTTTAGAATTGGTGCTTTTCCTCTCCTGTCCAGCAGGTGGTGCTGGCAGCCCACAGCTCCCCCACCAGTGTAAGGAGTTATGGAGACTTTAGTTCTCCTGGTGACTCTGATCCTCTCAGGGGTGTGGCAGACTGAAGCTGGAATCGGAATTCCATCCCCTGGGGTCTGAATTCCCAGAAGGAGGACTGCCAGTTGAGCTGGACCTCCCTCCACTCTCCCAATCATCAGAACTCCAGTTGTCTCTCAGGGGCACTATTCCCTTCTCCTCTCTCCTCTTTGGGGCCTCTCCAGGTAGATTACTTGGTCAGCCTGAGTTGCCAATTAAAGACAGGGCTGGAGGCCTTCAGTAGTGAATACGGAATTCAAAGATACTGTGGGTACTCTGTCTCCCCCAAGCCCAGCCTAGTCCCTCAACCTGGGATATCCGATAAAAATAACCACATATATTACTTTTAGATTAAAAAAAAAAAAAATAGAAAAGAAAGCAAGAAAAAAAAAAAAGGAAAAAAAAAAAGTGTCTCTTTTAAAAGTCTTTCCCCAGCCTGGAAGTTTTGTCAGTGTCAGAATAGAGCATTTAAAGATATGGTTTGGGCTATTGTCTGATAATTACTCTCAAACAGCTTCAGTTCCACCCCTGCTGGGGGCTATTGAAATGCAAAAAGATAAGGGATCAGTGAGAAGCCAGAAGGGACAAAATGTAGGGGGAAAAAATGGCTTTTTTGGAGTCTGGGAATGGGTGCCCGCTTTTATGTGCCCCCACTTCTCGGAGCCCAGCCCTTCTTTAGCATCCCAGCTCCCAAAGTTAGTTAATTAATTTGTTAATTAATTCTGCAGTTGAGGCTGGTTTGAGCCTCCCTTCTTGCCCTCAGCAGATTGCTGTTTTTTGTTTTTTTTCCCCCTTTCAGGGAGCAGGCAGCAAGGCAGTCTGTGAGGTCTGGGTGGGGAGGGGCACCAGACCCCTGGTCTGGGGAACTTACAATGTTCGCTGTGATCTCAGCTTTTCCTCCAATTACAAACTTGTGTCCAATGTGTGACTGGTTACTGGAGACCCCGAAAACACTGTTTCATATAGTTCTTGGGTAATTGCCAGCTGCTCTAGAGGAGAGATGAAATTCTGCTCCTCACCAATCTGCCATCTTGCCCTGCCTGTGTGATTTGATTTTTTAATTGACTTAGCATATTTTTAAAAAATCTTTAATTAGTTGTGTCAACACCTGTATCTTGTTTGAAGTATTAGTCTGTTCCTTTGACTTGGCCATATCTTCATTTTTCCAGCTGTCACTCATAATTTTTTGAGAGTGTCTAGTCATCTTATTTGTTCAATTAGTTTGTTCTAGAAATGTCTTTACACTGCTTTACCTAGGGTATTCTTGTTGGTTAGCTTTGTTCTTTATCTATTCTTTGGTGTTCAGTTCAACTTATTCTAGACCTCTATGTGGCTTCTGTTTAACTGACCAGAATTTTTCACCTCTTGTTATCCTATTTTTTTCCCTGCCTACATGGAACATTATGTTTGAGGAGGGTCTATCTAGATAGATTGAATCGAAACAGATTTTCCCAGACCAGACAGGTCTAGGTTTCAGGTGAAGGGTTTAATCAGTATCATGTTTCCCTGAGGATGAGTACCATGAGGTTGCCAGACTTTCCTTTGAGGTCTCTAGACCCCAGTTTTCCTATCCTGACTAGCAGTTGGGACTTGTCAGCCCAAAGATCCCCACCAGTGTAAAACGGTGTGGTGTCTTTAATTCTCAGCAGCCCCTGTCCCTGCCTGAATCATGGTTTAAGTCAAGGGTGAATCAGACCAAACTTAAACTGATTCTCTTTTAGTTCTTCCAGTCCCTGGGGTCCAAATTCTCTGAAAGAGGCTGCCGCTTGAGCTATCCCCTCCTCCTTTTTTGGGTAAGATATGCCCTTTAGGGAATTATCTCCTTCATTTGATTCCTTACTTTGTCTCTCAGACATATCTTAACTCCACCCTTTCCTGGGTCTACTCTGACAATTGAAAATGCTTCAACTTTCTCTAATGGGTCACTTAAAATAGTTTTAAAAAGAGAGAAATAAAGAAATTCCCTTTTCTGAGCAAGTCCCATGCTACCTAGCTTTGTCAGTCAAGAGCTGGGGTTGGTATCAAGCTCTATGTAACTGTTTCCTTGGGGCACAGTACTTTTCCAGTGTTCTCAGCTCAGCCAACTCCAAAAGCCTCTGTTTTTATTTATTTTATTTTTCTTTATTTTATTGTATTTTATTTCCATCAGCCCCCTCTCTTCTCTGCCAAGAGAGACCTCAGAATTTGTTTCCTGCTTGCTCTGGGTTTATCTGTTCTCATAGCTTGTATTCTGTATTCCAAATTTGCTAATTAAAACCATGATTATAGCTGGGTTCTGCTTCCTTCCCTTGCTCCTAGTAAAGAGTGTTCTTGTACTCCCAAGGAAGTGTTCCAACCCAGACTACTGTGCTAGTGGGGGAGGGGTGCAAGCCTCTGCCATTTGGGGAGCTCTACTTACAGTTCTTCACTGTGATCTCAGCCTTTTCACCCACTCCAGACCGGTGTATGATGTGTGTCCAGTCACAGATGCTGCCCAAACAGTGGTTCCAGACTATTCACTAGTAGTTCCTGGCTGTTCCCTAACTGCTCTCAAAGACTAACTAAATTCCACACTTCCCAGCCTGTCTGAGAACCAGGTTGATTTTTCAACATGTTCTTTCCCTTTTTTAAAAACTAGTTGTATTGTGAAATATATCACATACAAAGAAAAGTGATAATTTTCAAAACACAGTTTAACAAGTAGTTATAGAGCAAATTTCAAAGTATGGTATGGATTATAGTTCCACAATTCCAGTTATTTCCTTCTAGCTATTCTAATACACTGGAGACTAAAAAAATCTATATAATGATACAGTAATCACATTCCTATTTTAAATTCTATCTTGTCTGTTGCTACTCCACCTCATTTGATCACTGTCCCAATCTTCAAGGATATCTAAGCAATGACCTCTCTAACTTGTTTATATTGAATAGGTGTGTTGACACTATGGGAAAGGGGAGAACAGTTGGTTGATGTTCTTTAGGGTACTTGTGACTCTGTGATTTTGGGATTGTCTGGCATAGGAACAATCTGGAGGTTTTAAGTTTCTGAAAAATAATCTTAGTGAGTGAAACTTTCCATAGAATCTTAGATAAGGACCTGGGTATTCTTTAGTATTGGGGGCTGACTGTAGCCATTTGTAATATCTAGCTGAAGCTTGAATAAGAATAACCTCCAGGGTAGACTTTCAACTCTATTTGAAATCTCCCAGCAACTGAAATTTTGTTGTGCTATATTTCTTTTCCCCATCTTGGTCAACAAGTCACTCTATCCCATGATGCCAGAGCCAGGCTAATTCCTGGGAGTCAAGTTTCATGTGAATTTATTTGCAGAATAAATATACTCCATTAAATATATTCCATATTATGCAATAAGTAGTTTTTCCTATATACCAGTCTTTTGTTAACTCTTTGTACAAGTGTCTTACCTTAGAAGTAGGTCATGCAAGAACTTATTTATAGTTGTAGTGCTAATCTGTGAGGTACATGATTTTAAACAACCCATTTCTATCGTGTTTGCCTTCAGTATGACACTGATACTTATAAAAGCATTACAAACAATCATCAGCCCTATCCATTCCCATAACTTTCAGTTCAACCTCTTCACAAGTCTGTACCTGATAGGTAATCATTCCCCCTTCTTTAGCTTCTCTCTATAGCTTGGTCCCCTATATTCTAACTTTTAAGACACTGATTTTACATTATTCAGTAGGTTCCTATTAGTGATAAGATACAATATCTCTCCTATTGTGTCTGACTTATTTCACTAAGCATTATGTCCTCAAGGTTCATCTATGTTGTACTTTTCTCAAGACCTCATTCCTTTTTATTACTGCATAGTAGTCCATCAAATATATTGTATATACCACATTTCATTTATCCACAGGTTGATTAAAGTACACTTGGATTTTTTGCATCTTCTGGGTTGGGAATAATGCCTTGGTGAATAGCAGTGTACAAATGTCTCTGTGTCATTTTCAGGTCTTCTGGGTTTCTACTTGGTAGTGGAAATGTCAGGTCAGAGGGTAACTCAATATTTAGTTTTCTCAGGAATTGCAAAATTTTGTTTCTCTTTCAATCAGGTCTTCTTTATATTAATACCTCCACAATTTATGTATGGCTTTTTAAGCAAAAAGTGAATAAAACACAAGATGGACAATCTCATAATTGAGAAAAAGTCACTCTCTAATGAATAAGAACACTTGATGGAGGTCTCATCAGGCTTGGTTAGTCAAATTTTGCAGGTGCTTAGGTATTCCGTTTGTCCAGATTTCCGTGCTGATTCATGCAGTGTGTCAGAGTTGTTCTCTACTTGTCACCCATCATGTATTAACATATTGACAGCAGCCCTTCATAACACATAAACATACAAAAATGGGCTAGGGAAATAGAGGAGAAATTTCTTCTGAAATGATGTTCTGAAGTACCAGGAATCCTCTAAGAGGAAATCTCACCAAGCTCCCTGGTTGGAACTGTATTGCATGTCCACAGAGGCACAGATCCCTGTGATGAGAATTGAATCGCATCAGTTTGGCTGATATTTTGTAACCCATGACCCGAGATGAATCAACATCTATAAAGGACAATTATTTGAAATAATCTGTGGTATTAAAGGAATGGGTGATGAGAAAATGATGCCATTTAGGCCAAACCATTTTGTTTCCTTCTCTGTTATTTCACATTAGGGAGCTGTATCCAGGTTTCAGATAATGAATTATCCAACCTTTAAAATGAATTAATTCCAAACATACATATATAACTTCCCAGAAATGTATCAGCCTTGAAATAGTTTCATCTGTATTTCTAATGTTTGAAGGTTTGCTTCCAAGGAATGTTAGGGAACATAAAAATATTAGCATTGATTCTACTTTATTTATCTACAAGCTCTACTGAATATTACCCTGAAATACTGCTGTATTACTCTGCAGGATCATTCTTTCATTTTTCATAATGACTCCAGTAAATAGCCTCCATTCTCCTTAAATATCTGGCCAACATTTTCCCTAGTTCCCAATGATTCTTAGTTTATATTCTTCAAACTTCATAAACCAGTAGCTAGGCCTTCCCTATCGCCTCATCAAGAACCCCATCACCATCTTTGCTTTCAATCTCCAGTCATTAGGCATGTTCATCACATGTAACCTTCAAAGTCATCTCACTTAAATCTTTATCCTTTCTATTTTCTCTATCACAAATTGCCAATTTTAATTGAAACTTCCCATTAGCATTTAACAAGGGAATGTCTGGCCAAAGCTGTCTTATTTACAAAAATACCATAAGGCCTTTTTTCCTGGTGACCTATTTTCTTTCCTTAGGATAAGTGGACTATAACAACCCATCACCATCCACCTAATCATCTTCTCTTTGAGAAAAAATTGATATCAGTGTCTCCCAGCACCCTGTAGACAAGGACAGACCTATATCCATCAATGACACATCAGGGCCCAGAATATCAACTGTTGGGTAAGAAGATCACCTGGATCTGGGTGTTAGATGCCATCTCTTCCCCTCCACACTACAACAGGTCAGCAAATTTTTCCAGGTCCTAACTGCAAGGTACAGATTATTCTTTTTCAAGTGGTTCATCTTCTGATTACCTTTATGTTACCAAATTCAAGAATAAAAACTATACATTACTTAATTCCCTTAAATAACATGGAAAAGCCAAGTTGCAATATCCTGCATTCAAGAATCATTCATGAAGTGACATAAGTGAACAGGAATTTAGGAACAAATTTATTGAAATAATTCAATGTAGGGTTGAGGACCAGAAGTCTGAGGAAAACAACTTGGTCCACTCACAAGTGACCTCTCAGGAGCAGATATTCTTTGTGCAATCCATGTGGTCATAATTGAGAGCTCACATAGATTCCAACACTATGGTTCCATGAGCAGTAATAACATTTATAAGAGTGATGATAATATCTAACAGCTTTGGGACCCAACTATATATTTCTCACACAAAGTGACTAATGAGATCCTCAGTTTACATATTTTCTAACTGGAGCTCAGAGAGAATAGGTTGCAACTTCAGTTTCTCACAGGATGAAAGGGATGGGACTGTCCTGTATTATCCATCATTGCTTGCTTATAAGTTCTCAGTCAGAAAAAAATAGAATTCTTTGACAAAGAGACTCAGGAGGGCAGTTATCAGGTGACTTATTTAAGGGGAATTTCTTCTGGTCAGAGCATTGCCTTTTGACACTTTTGAGCTCATCCCTTCTGCATACCATTCAGTTAGCACCCCTGTTGCCAAAAAGCATACAGTTACTTCCCCTGGAGTATTAGACACTATTTTACTGAACCCAACATCATTGGCCGTGACACAGAGAGCATGGGAAGGACACTTGTAAGATCAAAGAATGCATACACAGAAATCAGATTACTCACACAATTTGTTGGCAGGCAGATCACCTTCCACTAGTGTTTCATGGTTTAGCTATGAGGAGAGTTTATAATCCTCCAAGTTCTCATTCTGAGAGAAAGTCCCAAGTTCCAGGATGTACTTTCAGACACTCTGCTGTATATAGGGAGGAAACAGGATTATGGGGCTTCTGGATATTTTGACAAACTCTGAATGATTATATCTAAAAGAAATGTCACTCTACCAGAAAATAAATTGCTTCACAGTTTGACATGAACAAGTTCCATTCCACAGTGATGTTTAAATACACATCACATGGAGGCAGTTACAAATGAAGTAATATACACCAACGTTAAGAGAGTAACTCAAATCTGTTTCCAACTTATAGCAACATGTGGGTTATTCAGGTTTTTCTGAATCTATGTGATTGCCATATTAAACTGCTGCCTCAAAATTTTCAAATATCCAAGACCTTAACATGAGATAACAAATGAAGATAATTAATCAAAATAGGTGTCTGACAATACAGAGGGTTTGTGATTTGTGGTGAGTATTTGACAAATATATTCCTCATTCTAAGTGGAATCACTCTATTCCCAAAGCTGTGCTTGATTCTTGGCCACATACATCTGGTCCTGAAACTTCAGCACATTTCCTAACCTGGAAGAAGTAGATCTGGGGTTTTGTGAAAGCACAGCCAAGATAGAGGAGTGTGTCATGGTGGAGAAACCCAGGATCCTTCTCCCAGGGGCACCCATAGAGGCAGGGACCTCCCTTTATCCACTTTCACCATTATATACAAAGTTACCTCACACATGCAAATTAACACTCAGATAATATGATAAAATCCCAGCACACATTTTCTCAAATTCAGGCTTCTAGTACTGTGGGAAGATGGCAGAGTAAGGAGACCCAGGACTCAGTCTTTCCACTGAAACAACTATTAAGCAGGTAGGAACTTTCTGAAACAGCTATTTTGAAACTCTGGATGTCAGAAGAACCACATGAAGCATCCAGGGAAGAGTGGGAGGAAGAGGATGATAAATTATGGTAAATTGCTCTCAATACATAGGAGCTCCTGGCACCCATCACCCTCTCACATGGCAGACCACCGAAGGGTCCAGCCTCTGTCTAGCTCAGTCGTGACAGAAAAGAACTCAAGAATATTATTCCCCCAGAAAAGGGGTGACCTCAGCCAATCACTGATCATGGCTTTTGTTTAATGAATTTGGATCACTGGAGGCTCTGCTGTGACAGAAGCCATTGTTTCAACCCTCCCCTGGAAGAGGCATTAGTGGTGGAGACTTAGTGGCTGCATTTCATCAGGACTAAGGGAAGACATTTGAAAGGCTTCATTTGCTGGGAAAGCCAGGAAAGCTCAGGTCTGTGTAGCCCTTGGAGAAGCTCTTGGCAACCTTCCTGATCTCTTCCCCTAGGCTCTTCGTGGTCAGTCAGTGCTCCCTAGATGGGTACCTGGCCCTGTTTGGGCTGAAAAAGAGAGATGGGAAAATACTTTCAGACATGCCTTCCTTTCAGAATTTGCTTTCCACAAAAATGAGCTTGAGCCAATAAATGGAGTGTAAGAATTTATAGAGATTGAAAATCTTGGGCAAAGGCCTGCAGGCTTCAAACAACTAGGAGAGGGTGCTCTGTCTCCTTGGAAATGGTAGGTACAACCAAAATTCTGTGAACGTGGGAACTCCAAAACAACTAACAAGCAAAAGTACAGGACAAGACCAACACCCACAAGCCAGGGAAAACCCCGAGCAATGTATTTGCCTTTGGCAGACCTTCCAGATAGGAGGACTGAAATTAAAGAAATTCTTTGTCTTACTACCAGCTGTTTAAAAATTAAATAAAAATATATCTCAAGGAATACATTTCAGACAATGTGCAACAAAAAAGTGCAAGAGAGCAAAACAGGAAATAATGGTCCATCCAAAGGAAGAGGATAAAAATACACAAAACACCAATGAAGAAGATAAGAGTGTGGCCATACCAAATAAAGTCTTTAACAAATTATCTTAAAAATACTTAAGGAGATGAAGGAACATATATAAAAAGAGCTAAAGGATATCAGGAAAATAGAGAATGAACAATATATGAATATTAGGAAAGACATAGAAAATATAAAAAGCAACCAAACAGAACTATGGTACTTGAAGACCACAATAACTGCAATGAAAACTGAACAGGAAGTTTCCAAGAAGCTGTATGGGTTACTGTAAGATGTGGAACCTACCTTTATATGACTATTCCACCCTATTATGCTATGACTAAAGAATTCCCATAATTCAGAATTCTCAATCTAAACAGAACTTTGAACATATTAAAGTTCACTTTTTAAATCACACTTTTTATTGTAGAATATAACATATATATATATATATATAGTAATGATAACTTTCCAAGTGTAATTTAACAAGGAGTTAGAGAACAAATTTCAAACAATGTCATGAGTTATAGTTAAACAGTTTCAGTTATTTTCTTATTGTGAAATATAACATCTATGCATGAAGGTAATATCTTTAACAAGTAGTTTTATCACCCTCACTCTCAGACTCCTAACTAGAATTTACCCTTATTGTTTGTACACCAATGGAAAGGACATACCCTTGAAGTATTGACCACAAAACAAAATGGCTACCAGAAGCTGCTAGGATATTACAGCCTTACCCTGAAACATATAGCTAAGACTTATTCTCCCTGACTCTGAGCAGTAACAGCCACTGATGAGTTGGCTCAAGTCATCTATGAGCTCATTCTACATTACCAACCAGTGCCCATGTCCCCAGTGCTGTGCAAAGTTGTCTATTTACAACACAATTTTCAGCCTTTCATCTGAACACCAATGAAAATTTGTTACTGTCTCCCTTGCACGTTACCAATATCAAACATGAGCATTGCTACCCTATTACCTTTACCCATAATTCTGAAAAGCACTCCCTTAAGACTGTTGACGTGAAATTCATTCTCTAACTTGTTCTAGACTAGACTTATTGACCACACTTCTATGACATGTAGATCTTAGTCAATATATTGATGGCTCCTGCTTCCAGAGGACAGATGGAATTTTCCAAGCTTGACATACCTTTATTGATCAACACAAAACCCTCAATTATAAAGCCATGCCCAATATCAGTTCAGCCTTAGTAGCCAAATTAACCATTATAATCCAGGCATGCTTAATGCACAAGGACAAGTGTTAACATCTATAATGGTAGTCACAATTCCATTGGAGTTGTACATGATTTGGGGGTCCCATGGGAACAAAGATGTTTCATTAGGGCAGTAAACCTCCAAGTAAACATGACCACAAATATCAGAACTCACAGAAGTCCATCTATTACTGTGTCAGGTCACTGTCATTAAAGCCAAAGTCCATACCACAAAGAAGCACAGGTGAATCTTGAAGGAATAAACTGGGTGACAAACATGCTAAGCTAGCTGCCTCTTCTACATCTCTCAAGTCCAAATCTAAACCATCAGACTATATTCCCATTTCTGGTTGCCACAGTGTAGGCTCAAACCCATGTAGGGAATATTCTCTTTTTCATGATCTCTGTTGCAATTTCATTAACAAGCCTCTGAAAGATATGATATGTGAGATTCATCTGGTCCAGATAACAGCTCTTGATGCAGAAAGATTTCATGGAGAAGGCTAGATGTATAATTAATCCTAATGGGTCTGGAGACACCCAGATGGTGGTTCCCCAGGTTTTGTAATAACCACAGACATGTCAGTATCAGATTAGGAAGAGACACTCCCATTCAAAGTAGAGATAGTTTTATTCAAGGTATTAAATATGTTTATCATAATAATTGACTTTCTCGTCAATACCCAAACACATAGAGATATAGGCAGCAGCAGAAGAAGCAGTAGCAGTAGCAGCATTGAAATTTTGAAAGATCCTATTGGGTCATCTGCCCTTACGAATGTGGACCTCAGCAATACAAATCCTCAATGATCATTCTTCTTCCATAAGAGCCACCACTAGATGGACCCTCATATCACAGAGAACATAGTCTTCCCCCTGAGTGTGCTATAGAATGGGTGGAAATACCAAGCTGAAGCACACAACCAATCACAGACTAAGTGTCTTTACCCTGTTCCTATCATCAGTCAGAGCTTATGATGGAATCAAGAAACATGACTCATTCTAAGACATTTTGATGGGCTGAGAAGACTCAGTCATGGGCTTCTTTAAGGGAAATGCTAGACTCACATTTTAACCCTACATGCAAATAAATTATGGGAAATTATGACTTAGTTTGGTTAAAGCTATAGCAGAGATACAGGAGGCTCAGCAAATGAAGCACAATACAGCACAGCTGAAAGAACTAGTTAACCAGCAGGGAGCACAGCCAGTTAGTGAGCCAAAGCAAGACAGCTAATAGTCCCCATGTTGGTTGTCATTGTCTAGGAATTCTGTGCACAAAACTTTTTGTCAGCAACTCCCAGAAGGTTTACATTTCTCATACATGCTAATGGAAGAGGCACAGATTTAGGCTTTCTTGTCAGCTTGTCTGCATGTGAGGAGAAAGGAGAGTTGAATGATGAGGCTTAAATAATAACTCCACAGTCAAACATCAGAAATGCAGACAGACAATTTATTAAATTAAACTTTTTGCCCAATCAGGGTACTCTGACAAGTATACACAAAGAAGAGTTTAAATATCATGGATGTTATTTGGGAAACAACTGTGAGAAACAATGCAGAGTGTCCAGTGTTAGCTGGGGGATTCATAAGCCCACACAGATATTCTGACATTAGGGAAAGAGAAAGGGCCGTAACATTGACTGGAATTATCCTAAACCATAGTGTAGACCAAGGGAGGTCCACCAAGTCCTTTGGGGCAACCTTGAATCAATGTTGTCCATCAGAGGAGTCCCATGTCTCTTGGGAATGAGCCAGCCTTAGTAACACTTCCATAGTCAGGCATAGGCTGGGAGTAGCATACAGGATGTGCAGCTTCAGAAAATCAGGTTATGAACACTACATGGGCTAAATATTAGCTCCCAGAATTCCAGTATTCAAATACACATCTATGTGTTGTCATAAATGAAAAAATTTCCATGGTATCATTATTTCTTCAAGGTAGAAACATCAAATTCACTCACAGAGCTAGTCGCCCTGAATGCAAAATGACATTGCTTTTTTGCACGTTTTATTGTAGATGTTTGCTTCAAAGCCCCTTCATTCTTTGCTGCCTTCTTATTTATGGCCTGTAGTCATTATATCTTAAAATCCTCAAATTTTATGGGATTTGTGATTGCTGATAGAATTATTAGTGATTCAAACACTATACAATATTTTAAGTTTTATTTATACATTGTTCTTAATCAAGATATACTTTATTTTACACTGTCACTTATTGTATATCATGGTGCTTTCCACACACTTACATGCTACACTATTAATATATTGAAAACTCTAATTTAAAGAGTAATAGCCCTTCTCAGCACTTTACAGAAATTACCCAACCTAATTGCAGCAGGTACACAGCAGAGGGCAGTGGAGTTAGTTCTACAGAACCGGGAGGCATAAAACATGAATCTCAAATCAGACATTTCTTCCTCTCCAGACAACACCCTGGAAATATTTTGTGACCTCAACAACATGGTGTGCTAATAAACCATTGCCCAGCTGGTCACACCTTGGAGTGCTGACAGATATGGTTGGAGGTCATTGTGTCTAAATCAAGGGTATGGTACCTAGGCCTGCCCTGTCCTCATTCATTTCTCAATTTGAAATAAGGAAGAAAGAAAAGTAAGGTGGTGCAATGCTCACCATATTCTGTAGGTTCAGCTCCATTCTAGACCACCATGGAGGTGAAAAATCCCTGTGGAACTTCCTTTTTTGGGGGGGGAGGGGGACACTCTGGCTAGCAAACATGCTCCTATATGTGAGGAAAGACCCATAGTCCTTGATATTTGGGTGACAACACTTCTACCACTCTACACAAGGGTGTTCTGACCCCAAATTATCACTGATTCACCTATGTAAGGCAAGAATTCAAAGCAAATGGAGACATGGTCTCAATTGGTAGATTATTATAGCAGGCATTGGCTCTTCTGAGAGCATCAATTACACAGCATTTCAATGACCACAGAACTATCCTCAGGGTGGCCCTCTGAGCCATCATCTTCTCCACAGGGTGCCTTTTCTCACCCTGTTCTGTGCTTCTTCTTCCCCAAGTCCTTATTCCAAGTTCTTCCATCATCAACCCTCTTCATTTGCACTTTCTGGAAGTAACTAACATTATCATCAATCTTCAAATATCCTTCACTACTTTATTCAGATTCCTGCTTGTCTCCATGCTCTTCCAACATACAGCAAACTTCATTTGCACTTTTTGTGTCTACTTCCATGTTTAACAATCTTCATGTCTCATTTCCCATTTTAATTAGACCCTTTTGTTTCCTGGAAGTGAATAAACACTAGCAAACCATACTATCACGTGTAAACATATGCATGTGTTATAATATATTCAGAGAGAGAAAGACTTATGCCATTCCTTCTTCAGATCTCTCATCCCCTCTAGCTACATCGACACTTCTGCATCTGAAGAACTTCAGGCCAATAGACAGCTTTGTGAGTTACAAGTTCAACTGGTTCTGGATTTTGGATGCCATATTTTCACCCACTGCCAGTGTTCCATAGTTTATTTTTTTGTCCAGGTCTTGAACAGAGGCTACCTAATTTCCCTGCAAATCTGCTCAATGAAATTCTGGTTACTTTTCATCCTACTTCTGGTTAAGTTCCTGTTAATGACAGTTAAGAATGTAGATTAATTATTAATTCTCTGACAAATATTATTGAATATACAGGTGAAAATATGCTGCATTCAATATATTGTTCATAAAATTATATATAAGAAATGGATTTTGAGAAATAAGTGGATCTAAATTGGTCAACATATGGGTGAGGAAGCTGAGGCTGAGAGACGTGTACCTGCCTCAGTTGCACAGTAATGACTTTTTATGGTAGAACCACAGCAGGTCATCCTTGTGTGGAGATAAGTTTTCACATAGTTTCCTTCTTGTTCTTGATTGGGGATAATGACATTAACAATGGTGATTACATTAAAAAGCTCTGGGTCTCAATTACATAGCTCACATATAAATAAATAATCTAATGCAATCTCCAATTTAAGTATGTTCAGAATGAAGTACATAGAGATGAGATCATATCCTCTGTGGTACACAGCACAGAAAGGATGGAGTTGTACTGTGCTTGAATTACTTATAGGTTCTCAGCCACAATCCAGGATTCAGGGACCCAGGGCTTGAAGAGGGCAGTTCTCATGTGAATTATATTAAAAGAAGCAGTTTTGGGATTAAGCGATTCCCTCTGGCCAACATGAGCTTCCCCTTCCATGAAGCATTTAGTGAGCAGGTTTATTGGCAAGGATAAAACATTATATTTACCTCAATGCAATAGAAATGACTTTCACTCAATACAAAATAAAAATTAGTGACTGAGGAATAAAGAAGTGGGCATCTGAGGAGGGTTCACATATCTGAAAGTTTTTCTCCAAGGAGAGAGTACTGAAGTCCAGGATGTTCTTGCAGATACTCAGGTGTTCACAGGAAAGAAACAGGTTTATGAAGCTTCAGACCATTTTACCAACACAATGAATGATTACCATCTAAGCAGAATGACCACTATGTGCCAAAAATCAAGTTATATATGGTGACCTGGCAAAATTCAACTCAACAACATCCCTTGAATATATATGGTAATGCAGTCTTTTCAGATGAAGAAATATTCACTCAAGTTAGTGATTCATAAAAACTCATTACAACTCATGGCAAATATTTACTGGATCCAGTATTCATTTCACATTATTGCTGCATTTAACAGCTGGCTGAAATATTTGGAATACCCAATAAACATGAAATGGATGAGAATGGGTATGTGCAATTTTAGAGTTCCCTGGATTTGTGGTGGCTGTTTGATAAATAAATTCCTAGGAGAAAAGGAACATTGATCCTATTCTTAAAACCATACTTGACCCTTGGCTCGATATGGCTCTATGGCAAGCTCCATTAGCACATTTCTAACCTTGAAAGAGAGGACCCAAGGCTTGATAAGTAGGGCATCTAGAGAAAGCACTTTGTTCTCAAAAAGCACAGTCAGCATCTTCTCCCCATGGGGATCCCCAAAAACATATACATATCTCCTCTTGCCACCATTCAACTTTATGTAGAAAAGTAACTCCTATATGCAAGCTTACACTTAGCAACCAAATGAAACCACAGAACTCATTCCTTTAATTCAGGCTTCTTCTCACACTGAAAAATAATTTCTGAGAGTCATGGGCATCATCCAGATGAACATGAAACCCTTGTAATCTTCCTCAAGGAAGTTTTGAATTAAGAAGTATAAGAGTCATCCAACTATGTCCTTCTTTCACAATAGTGTTGACTATCTGGGATCCATTGTAATTCCATATGAATTTGAGGATTGGATTTTCCATTCCTGTAAAAAAGGCTTCTGGGATTTTTTATAGGGATTTTATTGAATCAGAAGTTCACCTTTTGCATTACTGACATTGTAACAATATTAAGTCTTCCAATCCATATCCATGGGATATCTTGACATTTATTTAGGCATTCATGAATTTATTTCAGTCAGAACTCATTGTTTCTTTCTTGTTACAACCTGGTTTATCTCATCTTGCAACAGTTAAGAAATAAAGGGGAATCAATCAATTCTCAAAACTTCATATTTTTGCAATGGTAACAACAATAATCTTTCACTATAAGTTTAATTTGGAGAAATAATATATGCAACATACAAACTCCGGTGGCACATAAACAATTTTGCTCTGGTTTTAGTCATACCACTGTAAATCACTTCTCTGCAAAGAATGTTCAGTATATACTGTGGTGTTGTGCTTTATTTTTGTCCTTTATCATGACTTGTATGGATCTGAAGGGATTTTAAATGTTTGTATAAACTGTTTTTGTTTTGCTTCTTGTGTTCTTAGTCTCAGATAGCTTGTTAACGTACATTCTTTTGCTAAAACCAGGGTAAGTTGAAAAACTTTAATATCCTTTCTTGTTGAAAACACTTCAAAGGATAAAAATAAAAGGGAACTTTCTCAACATGATAAAGACAACATATGGAAAACCTACAGTTAACATCATACTCAATTGGGAAAAATGAAAACTTTCCCTCTAAGATCAGGAAACAGACAGGGGTGCCCATTGTCACCATTGTTATTCATCATTGTGTTGGAAGTTCTAATTACAGCTATTAGGCAAGAAAAAGAAATAAAATGCATCCAAATTTGAGAGGAAGAGGTAAAATTTCACTCTTTGCAGATGACATGATTCTATATGTAGAAAATTCAGAAAAAATATACAGCAAAGCTATTAGAACTAATCAATGAATACAGCAAAGTGGCAGATCAACAGGCAGAAATCTGTCATGTTCTTATACACAAGTAATGTACAAGATGAAGAAATCAAGAAAAGAATTCCATTTACAATAGCAACCAAAAGGATCAAGTATTTAGGAATAAACTTAATGAAAGCTACAAAGGGCCTATGCAAAGAAAACTACAAGAAATTGCTAAAAGAAATCAAATAGGACCTAAAAAAATGGAAGAATATACCATGTTCATGCATTGAAAGACTAAATAAGACATCAATTCTACCTAAACTGATTTATAGATTCAATGCAATACAAATTAAATTCCCAACAATTTATATGCAGAAATAGAAAAACCAATAATCAAATTTATTTGGAAGGGCAAGTTGCCATGAATAGCCAAAAATATCTTGAGAAAGAGGAATGACGTGGAAGGTCTCACATGACCTGACTCTGAAGCATATTACAAAGCTACAATGATCAAAACAGTATGGTACCGACATAAGGATAGACATACTGACCAATGGAATTGAACCGAGTGTTCAGAAATAGACCCTCACACCTATGGACAATTGATCTTTGATAGGGCAGTCTAGTCAAAGCAACTGGGACAGAGCAGCCACTTCAATAAATGGTGTTTGAGAACTGGATATACATTTCCAGAAGAATGAAAGAGGACTCCTATCTCACACCTTATACAAAAATTAACTCAAAATGGATCAAAGACCTAAATATTAGTGCTAAGACCACAAGAATCTTAGAAGAAAATGTAGGGCAATGTCTTAAAAATCCGGAGATAGGAGGTGGTTTCCTAGAACTTACACACAAAGCACAAGCAATGAAAGAACAAATAGACAAATGAGATCTCCTCAAAACTAAACATTATTGTACATCAAAGTACTTTGTCAGAAAAGTAAAAAGGCAGCCTACACAATGGGAGACAATATTTGGAAACCACATATCAGATAACGGTTTAATATTCCAAATTTCAATGTGATCCTACAACTCAACAACAGAAAGACAACCCAATAAAGAAATGGGCAAAAGACATGGCCAGACACTTTTCTGAAGAGAAATACAAATGGCTCAAAACATATGAAAAATGCTCAACTTCACTGATGGTAAGGGAAACGCAAATCAAAACTACAATGAGATAGCATCTCACACCTACCAGAAAGGCCATTATCCAAAACAATAGAAAATTACAAGTGCTGGAGAGGATGTGGAGAAAGAGGCACACTTATTCAGTTTTGTTTTTTTTTTGAATGTAGAATGGTGCAACCACTCTGGAAAACAGTGTGATGGTACCTCAGGGAGCCAAGCATAGGTTTGCCAAATGATCAGCTATTCCATTACTAGGTATATACTCATAAGAACTGAAAGTCAAGACATGAACAGACATTGCAAACTTATGCTTATTCTGGCATTATTCACAGTAACAAAGAGATGGAAACAACCAAAATGTCCATCAATGGACAAGTGGGTAAACAAACTGGGGTATATACACGTGATGGAATATTATGCAGCTGTAAGACAGAACAAAGACAAAGAACATATAATAACATGGATGAACCTTGAGGACACTATGTTGAGTGAAGTTAGCAAGAAACAAAAGGACAAATACTGTATGGTCTCACTAATATGAACTAGTATTTATGAACTAAATTTGAGAGTTAAAAGCTGATAACACAGGCTGCCAGGAGATAGATAGTGGGTAGAGATTAGACATTTGATTCTGAAGGACTACAGAATGATCAGCAGGATTGACTGTATAAATCCAGAAATAGATAACATAATACTGTGTGATGGTAGCACAATATTGCAAGTACACTGAGCATAGATGTCCATGAGTAAAGCTGAAAGAATTGGGCTAGGGGTATGTATCACACCTGAGGTAAAGAAAGGAGATAAAGACTGGAACTGTTTAACTTAGCAAAAGCTGGAGTGCTTAGTGATTGTGATTAAATGTACAAATATAAAAATGTCCTTGCATGTGGGAGAACAAATAAATGTCAACCATGCAGAGTGTTGGAAAGAGTATGGTATTGGGGAAAAATATTGTCAAAACAAACTGGAGTATATGGTCAACAGTAATACTGTAATATGTTTCTATTAAAAGTAGCAAAGGCAATATACCAAACTAAATGTCCATGAGAAGGGAATATAAGGGAGGGATATGGGATTCTTGTTAGGCGTGTTGTTGCCTAACTCTGCTATTACATTGTATTGCATGATATTTTCTTTTTCTTTTTATTATCTTCTCTTTGTTAAAAAAATTTTTTTCATAGTAATATGTTCAAGTGTTGACCTTCATAATAAATGCACACCTATATGAAGATACCATGAACAACTGATTGTGCACTATAGATAACTATATGGTATGTGATTATAGCTCTGTGAAATTGTAGGGAGAGAGGGACATACATATTTACCTTTGGTTAAGAGGCAGAAAGTTGTATCCTTCCTAGAGGACAGTGTGGTATTTCCAAAAGAATTTAAGAATGTGGGTGCCCTAAAGTCTTGAACCTTATTAGGAAGCATATACTTGGAGGATCTGAGAGCAGGGACATGAATGGCCATTTTCACACTGATGTTTATGGAGACAGTATGCATGATTTGCAATGGGTGGAGGTGTCCTAAGGGTACATTGACTGAGGAACAGAACGATGAACTCTTGTGTGTGGATACAAAGGGATATTGAGCAACCGCAAGGAGTGAAGCTAGAAGACATGCAACGAGGTGAATGGATCCTGTAGACAAAATTTTGAGTGAACTATGCCAGAAACAAAGGCAAACACTGTAATGCCTCATCAATATGGACTAACTACAATGTGTAAACTTAGAATTGAATCTTAGAGCACAGTTTATCATGTGATTGATTACTGTAATGGTCCCTAGACTGTAAGCTCTTACATAAATCACATATATTCCTGAATCATAATGGCTATCTCCAGATTCTGAGATAATGATCCCTTCTGTACAACCTGTTTGATCCCTAGAACTTTGGGCATCTGTGTGACACATGAAACTCAGAGCCAGTACTCAGAAGATATGAATGTCAGTGTTAGCACATACAGCAACTGTTTAAAAAGCTGAAAAAGATTCCAGACTTCAATTAGAGATATGAATGAAGCAGATCTGGTTAGGACCATGGCAAATTGGACCAAAGGGTAAAGGATGATACTGACTGTGGTTTAAAATTTCAACTTCCATGTGAGATCAAGGGAAGAGATTTTACTTGGTGCAGGATCTATATTTCCTAAATAATTTATCTCATACAGTTTGTTCAAATGCCATAAATACATGGAACTTTGAATAGGAAGTGAGAACTAGTAGGTTTGCATAGGTTAGTGTGAAATAGCGACACATCCCAAATTAATTTGTGCAGAGAATAAAAATATAGATGCACCCCCTCCCTGAGGGGATGTGGGAAAGTGTGGAAGTGTTGGGCTTCCTTACCTGGATTGTTGCTGATGTTCACATGAAAATTGCGGACTAGAGATTTGATGTGCTGAGCCCTCTATATTGGGACTTACCCTAATGAAGCTTATTACTGCAAAGGAGAGGCTAAGCCTGCTATAATTTTGCTTAAGTGTCTCCAGCTGAATACCTCTTTGTTGCTCAGATGTGGCCCTCTCTCTCCTGCTAACTCAACTCAGCAGGTGAACATGCTTCCCGCTCCATTATGTGGGATCTGACTCCCAGGGGTCTATACCTCCCTAGCAACACAGGATATGACTCCCAGGGATGAAACTGGACCTGACATCAAGGGATTGAGGACATCTTCTTGACCAAAAGGGGGATGTGAATTGAAACAAAATAAAGTTTCAGTGGCTGGGAGATTCCAAATGGGGTCAGGAGGTCACTGTGGTGGGCATTCTTTCACACTATATAGAGAACCCTTTTTAGGTTTTAATGCATTGGAATTGCTAGAGGTAAATACCTCTAACTGTCAAACTGCAACCCAGTAACCTTGACTCTCGAAGACAATTGCATAGCAATTTAGCTTACAAGGGGTGCCAGTGTGATTGTGAAAACCTTGTGGATCATACTCCCTTTGTCCAGTATATGGATGGATAAGTAGAAAAATGAGGACAAAAACCAAATGAAAAATAGGGTGGGGGTGATTCTCTTTTACTTTTATTATTTATTCTTATTTTTACTTTTTCTGGTATAAGGAAAATATTCAAAAAGTTGATTGGGATAATGAATGCACAACTATTTGATGGTACTGTGAGCAGTTGATTGTATACCATGGATGATTGTATGATATGTGACTATATCACAATAAAACTGAATTTAAAAAAACAAAGCTAGCTAAAACAATACTTCCTAAAAAAAAAACTGGGGAAGAAGCATCATCCATGATGCAGAAAGAAGTATCAGCTATAGTCCTCTAATCTTCCTCCTTCTCCATGCAGTGGTAACAGCAAGTCCCATTATTTTATTCCCTTCAAGTCTGGTTAATCAGTTACTTCTTTCCATTCTTACCACCTCTAGCCAGGTTCAGGCCACTTCATTCCACAGAATACCCTCATACTTCTGCAAACTGCCATTTCTAGTGTTCTTTGCTTTCTCCTCTCCATTCATTTTCTTCTCATAATTAAAGCACAGTAGGCTTCTATTTTCCATGTTGCCCTTGGGTATACATTGTGTTTGGAGTGTGGGATGTCCCTGTTGCTCTGACAATAAAGTTCAAATAACCAATGTTTTAGCACATACTTAGAACACCCAGTGGCACATCACAGTTGTGAATGATATCTTGGAATCTGACACTAACTTCAGTTGAATATTACTGGACCCTTTGCAACATTCAAGGCTACTGGCAACAAAACATCTACAATTTTATTGATACAACATACATCACAATTACATATAAAGATAAATGTTTTACTTTGATAAATTATTTTATAAACTTTATGAAAGATATGTTATATTAATTCAATATTGTATTAATATTTTTATTTATTTTTAATAAATTTTCTATTGTGAAATTAAACATATATAACTATGATAATTTTCAAAGTAAGATTTAATGAGTAGTTAGAAAATTTCAAACAATATTATGGGTTATAGTTCTAGAATTTCAGTTATTTCCTCATTGTGAAATATAACATACATAAAAAAATGTGATAACTTTCAAAGTACAAATTAACAAGTAGTAACTTAGGTAATTTCAAAGAATTTTATGGGTTACAGTTCACAATTTCAGTACTTTCTTTATTGTTAAATTTAAGGTATATACAGAAAGGTGATAACCTTCAAAGAATAAATTAATGACTACTTATAGAGCAAATTTCAAAGACTGTTATGGGCTATATTTCCACCATTTCACTTATTTCCTTCTACCTATTCTAACACCCTAGCTTTTGAAATAATGTATCATTTATATAAAGATTTAATATTCATAATCCTTTGTTAAGTGGTATCTTGTCTGTTGCTACCCCTTCCTCTTATTTAATCACTTCCTTGATTTCAGGGGTGTCTAGGCAGTGACCACCCTAACTTGTTCATATTGAATAGGGCTGTCAAAACTATGGGGAAGGAGGCTGCATCTGATTGTTATTATTAAAGATGCTGTTGTCTCTGGGTTTTAGGACTTGTCTGGCATAGGAACATTCTGGTGGATTTAAGTTTCTGAAAGATAAACTTCATAAGTGAAACTTTTATAGAGTCTCAAGGATGTAGGTTTTTGGGGGCTACTGTTGGTTAGGGCTTGGCAAACTGGCCATTTGGTATATCTGTCTGGAGTTTGCATAAGAGTAACCCCTAGGATAGCCTCTCAACTCTATTTGAAATCTTTTAGCCACTGTAACCTTATTTTGTTAACTTTCTTTTCCTTATTTTGGTCAAGAAGCCATTCTCAGTTCCTTGATGCTAGGGCCAGGCTCATTCCTGGGAGTTGTGTCCCACATTACCAGGGAGATTTACTCCCCTAGGACTAATGACCCACATAAAGGGGAGGCTAACATATTTATTTGTCAAATTGGGCTTGGAGAGAAAGGCCACATCTGAGTAACAAAAATGTTCTGTGGAGGTGCCTCTTTGGCATAGTTACAGGAAAGCTGAACCTCCCATTTAGAGCCCTAAGTTGAACAAGAGCAAGACTCAGGGTTGACACCTTGACTTACTAAGTAGGGGGTTCCTAATTACACATAGCATATATTTGGTCCAAGATAAATAATCAGTATCTCACATTATCTTCACATAGTTGTATAACCATCATCATTCTCAATTTTAAATATTATAAAAAAATCCCATAGCTCTTATCAGCCACTAGTTATTCCTACATATTATTAGAGTAGTGTTGGTAAGGTATTCTTATTAAATATAGTCTCTAATATGTAATGGGTTGTTTTTCCATTTACCACTCTGTTTTTTACTCTTTGTACAATTGTCATATCTTAGAAGCATATTATGCTAACACTTATTTATATTTGTAATGGTTTATATGCCTTTAAACAACCACTTTCATACATGTTTGCCTTCAATGTAGCACTGATATTTATACATATGAACACTCTGGTGGATTTAAGTTTCTGAAAAATAAACTTAATGAGTCAAACTTAAATAGATTCTCAGATAGGGATGAAGGCTTTGGGGGATGACTGTTGGTTAGGGCATGGCATACTGTGGCCATTTGGGATATCTTGCTGGAGGTTGCATAATAGGAACCTCCAGCACAGCCTTGCAACTCTATCTGAAATCTCTTAGTCATGATAACCTTATTTTGTTTCCTTTATTTTCCCCCTTTTGGTCAAGATGGCATTTTCAATCCCCCAATGCTAGGTCCAGGCTCATTTCTGTGAGTTATGCCTATCACCACCAGGGAGATTCACTTGCCTAGGGGTCATGTCACATGAAGTGGGGAGGTTCATGAATTTATTTGCTGAGTTAGGCTTAGAGAGAGAAAGACCACATCTGGGCAACAAAAGAGGTTATCTGGAAGTGTCCCTTAGTCAGAATTAATAGGAAGGCTTAGTCTCCCTTTTATAGTCATAAGTTTCACAAGAGATAGCTTCAGGATTGAGGGCTTGAATTATTAAGTAGAGGGTCCCTAATTTCACATAACATATACTCTGTCCAAGATAAGCAATCAGTATCTCACTTTATCTTCTCTTAGTTGTACAATCATCAGCACTCTCAATTTTAAAGAAGTTATCACAACACAAAACATTGAAATGTTCTTTTTCAGTCCCTAATAATTGAGCACCAGTTTCAGTGTAGTATTGGTAAGATATTTCTATTAAATATAGTAAATAATATTTAATGGGTAGTTTTTCCATATACCACTCTGTTGTTAACACTTTGTACCTGTGTCAAACCTTGGAAGTAAATCATGCAAACACTTATTTATGTTTGTAGTGCTTTTAACAACCGCTTTTGCTCATGTTCACCTTCATTGAGATGCTGGTACTTATGATTCCATTAATGAACAATCAACACCACTGTCCATTCCCATATCTTTAAGTTTTCCCTCATTATCATGACTGTACATATAAGCTTATCATTCCCCCTTCACTAGCTCCTGTATATCTCTCAGCATTCCACTTCCTCCTTCCAACATTCTTTCAAGATCAGCTTGATTTTTCCCTTATAAGATGTGAGGAAATCCAGGTTGTGACAGCTCATTAGTGCAGACCCTCCTCTGTCCCTTTGCTCTGCAGAAGTATCCAGATGAACCAAAATGAATAGAACTTCCAGGGCAGAAAACAGCACACAAGCTGGAGAAGGTGAAGCTGCCTGTAGCTCTTGACTCTGGAACCAGAAATGTTACCTAGCCGCAGGTAGATGCAAAGTTTCATTTTGGTGCCCTTTGCTTGGTCCCTTCAAATTTCCCCAGGAGGTTCTGGTTCCACTTATCCCATTTACCCAGGAGGAAATGTATTGATAAACTTATTTCCTTGAGGGTTTTAGTCGCAGGAAGCAGTATCTTCCCTGAGACTATTTACTTTAAAAACAGAAATAGAGGAAAAATCCTTACCAAGAAAGGATGGATGGTGAGTTCTTGGAGATGTCTGAGGCTCTGTACTACTCTTTCATTCAATTCAGCAACTATTGCCTGAGAGCCTGAGATTGGGCATTGCCCTGGGGCTTGCAGAAATGAGAAAATTAAGACCCCTGTTGTCAGAGAGCTTATGTTCTAGAGGCAGAGTAGACAAAATTCAAGCAAAACGTGATTTCAAAGAGTGGCAAGTGCTGTGAAGAAAATAAAATATAATGATGTAAAAGGGAAAGCCTCTCTGGGGAGGTTATATTCCACCTGACACCTAAAAGAGACAAGGGAGATTGTCATGTAGAGGTCTGGGGAAGGAACATTCAGAAAGAGGCAGGCTGTCCAAGGGAGCATCTGAGGAGCATAGGGCTATCAAACTGTCTCCAAGTGGCAGAAGGCAGAGAAATTGGCCACTGATTTTGGCAAGTGGAACCTTAAGGCCACAGTAAATAATCGGATTGTCTTTAATTGAAGTTTGAAACTCAAGGAGGATTTTAGCAGTGGTGTGCTGGTAAATATTTACCAATCAACTTGGGTATGCAAGGAGGTGACTGCTGAATTGAAGGGTTGCCAATTCTGTGGTGCCAATGGTCCTGTCATGGCAGATTTCAAGCTATTAAAGTGAGGCCACTAAACTCAGACGTGTGCAATCTTCTCTTGCAAGGTGGCTAGAGTTGGTTTAAGCAGGAGAGTAATAATGCTTCTTTTTATGTTAAAAAGATTACTCTGGCTGTGGGGTGGATTTCTTTGAATAGTTCAGATCTCACAAGCCCGGGCCACCTTCACTATAGGGCCACATCCCACATTGCTTTTCTGCTAAGGTGCATGCCATAACCTTAGGTCTCAATTTTATTTCTATTATTAACTTGATTTTTTTAAGGCTGATTTATTCCAGTGCCAATAGCTACTTCTCTTTCATTTTTTCTACTACTGTGTCCAGAGCAAAAGAGAAAACCCCTTCTGATATTCTAAGTTGTTTTTATTTTTCCTTTTGCTATAGGTGTAGATTTTGGTTCTATGAAGCATGATGCAGTGTTACCCTTCCCTCCCCTACCTTCCCTTCCCCACTGCTCTAGATGCAGTGAGACCCTCAGTAAACTGTGCTCCTCTAATTATTAGCCAATTTCCCCTGTGTTTGGAATTCTACTTGTGAGAATGGAGGGACCAGTTTCTTGTTCATTTCTATGCAGATTCCATGTCTAATTCAAGGAGGGAGTGAAAAGTGTAGGCAATTGTATGATGTCTCTCCATTCTTAGAATTCTGAAATTACTTTTGTTTTTGTTGGTTAACAAATAAATTGATTTTCACTTGAAAAAAAATTGGTAATGATACAAAGAAGCCCACTGTCACCACTTTTATTCAGCATTTTGCTAGAAGTTCTTGCAAGAGAAATCCAGCAAGACAGATAAAAAGCAGCCAAATTTGAAAGGAAGAAGTAAAACTGTCATTATTTCCAGATGATATGATCATGTATTTGGAAAATCCTGAGAAATAAATGACACAGTTACATGAGCTAATAAACAAATTCAGCAAAGTGGTGGGATACAAGATTAATGTGCAAAAGTTAATAATGTTCCTATGCACTAGAAATGACCCAACTGAAAAGACACTTTGAAAAATTCTGTTCATAATAGCAAACTGAAAATATCAAGTACTTAGGAATAAACTAAATCAAGGATGTAAAATACCTATACACAGAAAATTACATAACTTTTCTAAAATAAATCAACGGGGATCTAAAGAGGTGGAATGTTATTCCATGTCCATGGACAGGAAGGCTAAATGTTATTAATATGTCAATTCTAGCCAAACTGATCTACAGATTCAATGTAATTCCAATCAAAATTCCTACAACCTACTTTGCAGACTTGGAAAAGGTAGTTACCAAATTTTTTGGAAAGTAAAATTGTTTTGAATTGTTAAAAACATTTTAAAAAAGAAGAAAAAGGTGGGAAGACTTAAACTTCCTGACTTTAAACGTACTATAAATCCACAGTAGTCAAAACAGCATGGTACTGGCACAAAGATGTATTGATCAATGGAATTGAATTGAGAGTTCAGAAATAGAGCCCCATATCCATAGTGAGTTGATTATTGAGAAGGCCCCCAAGTCCACTGAACTGAGACAGAAAAGTCTCTTAAAAATTGGGCTAGGAGAACTGAATATCCATATCCAAAAGAATGAAAGGGGACCGCTACCTCACACTCAGTAAAAATTAACCCAAAGTGGATGAAAGATCTCCGTATAAGAGACAGTACCATAAAACTCCTGGTAGGTAATGTAGGGAAACATCTCTTCCAGATCTAGTATTAGGAGGTTGCTTCTCAGATCTTAAACCCAAAGCAGAAGCATCAGAAGAATAAACAGATAAATGGGAATGCCTCAAAATCAAAATATTCTGAATATTTCATGTTTGTCTTGCAAATCTATTCAGTCTTTTTAAGTTCAGTATAATTATTGTTATATTTTGAAGGGTTATACAATTTACTCTTTGTGTTCTAATGCCCTACTTTCTGATGTTCTTTTCCCTTCTCCATGCTGCCTTTTATAACTAGTAGATTCTCCTGCATCACATTAATTTCCCTCTCTGATAACCTGTGGACACAAATGTTTCACTGGACATTTAGTCTTTTCAGAGAAAGTAAAATGAGAATACTTAACAAATCTGTGTTGAATGATGCTTGTCTTTGCCTTTTTACCATCTAGTATTAGTGATTTCTTTGTATTTGACTGCAATTTAGCACTCTTCCAATCTGAATCCCACTGATGCTTTGTATGTTAACCCTAGATTCATTATTTACACCATATAAAACATTATGTAACTATTGCTTGATTATACCTTCCATTCTACTCACTACCAGTTATGTTCCTTCATTGTACCACTTCCATCTGAGATCATTTTCCTTCTACTTTAAAATTATCCTTTACTATATCTTATGATATGCTCCGCTGATAATGGAATTTCATGAGGTACCCCCATCCATCAAGTCTTCTGGTAAAATGATTTTTCTGTATGAAATGATTTTAAGACATATTTTCATGAGTACAGAATTATCAATTACCGCTAATTTCAAGCCAGTCTTTAGAGAACTCAATCATTGTTTCTGTAGGCAAATATTCCTTCATTATGAGTCTGATTTCAGTCCTTATGTTTTTTTGTCTTTATTAAAGAAGTTGTGGATTTACAGAAGCCCATGCATAAAATATAGGTTTCCCACATACCAACCACTATCAATGTCTTGCACTCATGTAGAATACTTATTTCAATTAATCATGGAAGACTTTTATAAATGTACTATTAACTAAAGTCCTAATTGAATTTGGGGTTCTTTGTATAGTGTAGTTCCATGTTTTTATTTTCATTTTTATTCTGTTGCCATATTTTGAATCTGATGTTTTCCCTTTTAATCACATTCAGATGTGTATTTTTGTGCTGTTAATTGCATTCACAAAGTTGTGCTGCCACCACCACCATCCATTACCAAAACATTTCCAACATTCCAAATAGGAAGCCTGTGGAATTTAAGCCTTAACTTCCCATTCCATATCCCCACTCCATCACCTGGTAGCCTAAATTCTACTGATTCTATGAATTTGCTTATTCTAAATGTGTCAAATCAGTGAGATCATAACAATATTTGTTCTTTAGTGTTTGACTTATTTCATTCAACATGTCTTCAAGGTTCATTTATGATGTCACATCACATGTATCAGGACATCATTCCTTTTTATGGCTAAATAATATTCCATTGTATGCATGTATGCATGCATGTATGTGTTTGTGTGTGTGTGTGTGTGTGTGTGTGTGTGTGTGTGTGTGTGTGTATCACATTTTGGTCATTCATCTGTAGATGAACAATTGTGTTTCTTCCATCTTTGGCAATTGTGAATAATGTAACTATAAACATCATTGTGCAAATATCTGTTCAAGTCTCTGCTTTCAATTCTTCTGGGTGTATACTGAATAGTGGGAATGCCCTGGCCACATGGTATTCCTATAATGAGACTTCTGAGGAACTGCCGCACAGTGTTGAACAGCAGCTGAACCATTTTATGTCACCACCAGCAAGGAATGAGTGTTCCTATTTCTCTGCATCTTCTCCAATATTTGCTATTTTCCTTTTTTAAAATAGCAGCACTCTGATGGCTGTGAAATGGTATCTCATCGTGGTATTGATTTGCATTTTCCTAATTGTTAATGATGTTGAGCATCTTTTCATGTGTTTCTAGACATCTATACATCTTTTTTGGACAGATTTCTATTCAAGTACGATTTTTGCCATTTTTTTGCCCATTTTTAATAGGAGTTTTAATCTTTCTGTTACTAAGTTTAAGGATACTTTATATATTCTGGATGTTAAACAATTACCAGATATGTGGTTTCCAAACATGTTTCCTATTTTGTATGTTGTCATTTTACTTTCATTAGAATGTACTTTTGAGCACAAAACACATTAAAAATACAAAACATTTTATTTTGATGGAGCCCCATATATCTACCTTTGTTTGTGTTGCTTATGCTTTGGGTGTAAATTCGACTAATACATTGTCTAAAACAAGGTCCTGAAGTTTGATAGTTCTAACTCATATATTTATGTCTTTGATCCATTTTGAGTTGATTTTTGTTTATGCAGTGAGGTAGGGGGCCCTCCTTTTTTGTACAAATGGAGATCCACTTTTCTCTGCACTATTTGTTGAAGAGATCATTCTTACCAATTTGAATGGTCTTTGTCTCCTTTTCATAAACCAGTTTGTCATAAATGTTTCTGAGCTCTCAATTCAATTCCATTAATCTATGTATCTGTCTTTGTGCAGAACCATGCTGTTTTCATTACTGTGGCTTGCTAAAAAGTTTTAAGTTTGGGAATTTAAGTCCTCCAACTTCATTTATCTTTTGCAAGATGGCTTTAGCTATTCAGGGTTCCTGGCCCTTCCACAAAAGTTGATGATTGCCTTTTCTATTTCTACAAAGAACATTGTTGCAATTACACTTGGGATTGCATTTGGATCTATACATTCCTTCAGGTAGGATTGTCATAATAATGATATTTTGTCTCCCAATTCATGAACATGAAGCATCCTTCCATTTATTTAGGTCTTCTTTGATATTTAGCAATGTTTTGCAGTTTTCTGTGTACAAGTACTTTACATTCTAGGTTGAATTTATTTCAGTTGCTACCATGAAAGGATTTTTTCCTTGATTTCTTATTCTGATTCTTTATTGATGTGTATAGAAACACGACTGACTTGGGAGTGTTGATTCTGTGCCACACCACTTTGCTGAACTCATTTACTAGCTCTAGGATATTTCTTGTGGGTTTTTCAGGTATTTATGAATATAGGATCATATTATCTGCAAACAGGGAAAGTTTTATTTCTTACTTCCCAAGCTGGATGTCTTATATTTCTTTAACTTGCCTAATTTCTCTGGCAAGAACATCCACTACAAACTTGAACAACAGTGGTGACAATTGGCCATGCTTGCTTTTCCTAATCCTATGAAAGCATTCAGTTTTTCACCCATAAATAGCATATCAGCTCTGGGCTTTTCATATATGTCATTTATCATGTAATAGAACTTTTCTTTTATTCCTAGTGTTCTAAGTGATTTTATTTTCCCTTCATTCTGATAATGTGTGTACTATATTAAATGGTTTTATGTTGAACCAACCTTGCACATAGGTATAAAACCCACTTGATCCTAGTGTATAATTCTTTTAATAATTATTTTGGATTCTGTTTGCTAGTATTTTTGTGAGGATTTTTGCATCTATATTCCTGATGGATATTGGCCTGTAGTTTGTTGGTTTTCTTCCTTGTAGTAAATTTACCTGGCTTTGGCATGAGGGTGATGTTTGCTGCATAGAATGAATTAGGGAATGTTTCCTTCTTTTCAATATTTTGGAAGAGTTTGAGCAAAATTATAGTTAATTATTCTTGTAGTATTTCATAGAATTCCCGTGCCATTCTGGTTCCTCTTTGTTGGGAGGTTTTGATTCAAACTCTTTATTAGTAATTGGATTGTTCAGACCTTCTATTTACTCTTTTCTTTTTAATTCCACTTTATTTAGATATATATTGACATACCATACAATCATCCATGGTATGCAATCAACTGTTCACATTGCCATCATATCTTTGTGCCTTCATCACCGCAGTCAATTTTTGAACATTTTCCTTACATCAAGAAGAATAGAAATAGGAATAAAATATAAAAGTGAAAAAAAAATCACTCAAATCATCCTATCCCCACATACCACCCTATTTTTCATTTAGTTTTTGTCCCCATTTTTCTACTCATCCATTCATACACTGGATAAAGGGAGTGTGAGACACATGGTCTTTGCAATGACACTGTCAACCCATGTAAACTACAGAGTTATACAACCATCTTGAAGAATCAATTCTACTGGGTTACAGTTTAACATTTTCATATATTTCCTTCTGGCTATTCAAATACACTAAAACCTTAAAAGGAAATCTATATAGTGCATAAGAATGTCCTCCAGATTGATCTCTTCACTACATTTGAAATCTCTGAGCCACTGAAACTTTATTGTTTCATTTTGCTTTCCCCTTTTTGTCAAGAATATTTTGTCTATCCCATGATGCCAGCTCCAGGCTCATCCCTGGGAGTCATAACCTGCATTTCCAGGGTGATTTACACCCTTGGGGGTCAGGTCCCATGTAGGGGGTAGAGCAGTGAGTTTACCTGCTGAGTGAGCTTAGCTAGAGAGAGAGGGCCACATCTGAGCAACAGAGAGGTTCTCTGGGGGAGAAACTTAGGCACAATTATATGCAAGTTTAGCCTCTCCCTTGAGTAACAAGCCTCATAAGCAAAAGCTCCAAGATAGTGCACCTGGCATACCAAATTGTAAGTCCTTAATGTTTGTGAGAATATCAGCCATAACCCAGGTGGGGACATCCAAAATTTCAACAATTATGCCCAGCTCCTCAGGAGGACCCTTCAAATATATTTTTATTCTCTGTCCACATTGCTGTGGGATGTATCACTATTTCACACTGACCTGTAGAATCCTACTGGGTCTCACTTCTTATTCAAAGTTCCATGTAATTATGGCATTTGAATAAACTGACTGTACAAGTTAAATTATTTACTGTGTTGTAGAAGATATATCACATCTCTTCCCTTGGTCTCACACAGAAATTAAAGTTTTTAAACACAGTCAAAATTGTCCTTTATCCATTGTCCTTGTTTGCTTTAGTTCTAACCAGATCTGTTTCATTCATATACCTAATTGAAGTTTGGACCACTTTTTTAGCTTTTTAAACAGTTGCTGTATGCACTAATACTGATATTCATAGCTGCCAAGCTCTAGCTCCGAGTTTCAGTTATCACACAAATACCCAAAGTTCCAGAGGCTGAACAGGTTATACACAAAGGGATCAGCATCTCAGAATTTGGAGACAGCCATTACAATTCAGGAATAGGTGGGACTGCTGATAGAGCTTACAATTTAGGGACCATTGCAATAAGCATCCCATGATAAGCTGTATTCTAAGGTTCAATTCTCAGTTTATGCATTGTAGTTAGTCCAGATGTGTGAGGCATTATATATGTTTTTCTTTTCATTTCTGTCACACTTCACTCAAAATGCTGTTCACTGGATCCACTTACCTCATTGTGTGTCTCAGAACTTCACTCCTTCTTTCAGTTTATCAATATTCCATTGTAGGCATACACCACAGTTCACCATTCTGTTCAACAGTTGATGCACCCTTAGGCCACTTCACCCCATTGAAAAGCATGAATACTGTCTCATAAATACCACTGAGTTAATGTTCATTCAAGTCCCTGCTGTCATATCTTCCAAGAGTATACTCAATAATGAGGTTGCAGGACCTTATGGCACCCACACACTTAGCTTCTGGTGGAACCACTACACTGTCCTCCAGATAAGGTACACCATTCTACTTCCCCACCAACAGTAAATATGTACATCCCTTTCTCCATGTTTTCTCCAGCATTTTTATCCATTTTCATATTTTTACTACAGTTTTATAGAGATATATTACATACCATACAATCATCCACAGTGTACAGTCGATTTTCCACAGTATCATCATATAGTTGTGCATATACCATAGTGTGGTTATCCTCTTGTCAACTGATGGACATTTGTGCTATTTCCATCTCTTGGCAATCTTGAATAATGGCCCAATAAACATTGGTTTACAAATGTCTGTTCATGTCTTAGCTTTAAGTTCCTCTGCGTATATATCTAGTAATGGAATTGCTGGGTCATATGGCAAATCTACACTTAGCTTCCTGAGGAACTACCACACTGCCTTCAGGCTGCACCAATCTACATTCCCAAGAACAGTGAATAAGGGTGCTTCCTTCTTCACATCCATTCCAGCACATATAATTGTCTTTTTTTTTTTTGGATAATAGCTATTTGGTAGGCGTGAGATAATATCTCACAGTTTTGATTTGCATTTCCCCAATAGCCAGTGAACTTAAGCATTTTTCATGTGTTTTTTTGAGCCATTTGTATTTCCTCTTCAGAAAAGTGTCTGTCCATCTCTTTTGCCCATTTTTAATGTTTTTTTTTAATCTTCCTGTTGTTGAGTTGTTGGATCCCTTTATATACTTGGGATATTAAACCCTTTTCTGATATGTGGTTTCCAAATGTCTCCCATTGTGTAGGCTGCCTTTTTACTTATCTGACAAAGTCCTTTGATGTAGAAAAGTTTTTAATTTTGAAGCATCCCATTTATCTATTTCGTCTTTGGTTGCTTGTTCTTTGGGTGTAAGGACTAGGAAACCACCTCCTATCACCAGAGTTAAGATATTGCACTATATTTTTTTCTAGAAGTTTTATGGTCTTAGCACTACTGTGTAGGCCTTTGATCCATTTTGAGTTAATTTTTATATAAGGTGTGAGATAGGAGTCCTCTTTCATTCTTTTGGATATGGATAGCCTATTCTCCAAAGGCCATTTCTTGAAGAGGCTGCTCTGTCCCAGCTGCTTTGACTTGACTACCTTATCAGAGAACAATTGTCCATAGTTGTGAGGGTCTATTTCTAAACACTGAATTTGATTCCATTCATTGGTATATTTATCCTTATGCTAGTACCATGCTATTTTGACCACTATAGCTTTTCAATATGATTCAAAGTCAGGTAGTGTGAGACCTCCCATTTCGTTCCTCTTTTGCAAGATGTTTTTGACTACTTGGAGCACCTTGCCCTTCCAAATAAATTTGGTTATTGATTTTCCTATTTCTGCAAAGTAAATTGTTGGGATTTTAATTTGTACTGAATTGAATCTATAAATCAGTTTCTTTTAGCAGTTTCTTATAGTTTTCTCTGTAGAGGTCTTTTGTGTCCTCAGTTAAGTTTACTATTAAATACTTGATTTTTTTGGTTGCTATTGAAAATAGAATTATTTTCTTGATTTCCTCCTCCTGTTGCACATTACTTGTGTAGAGGAACACTACAGTTTTTGTGTGTTGATCCTGTAGCTTGCCACTTGCAGTATTCATTGATTAGTTCTAGTAGCTTTGCTGCAAATTTTTCTGGATTTTCTACATATGAGATCATGTCATCTGCAATCAGTGAAAGTTTTACTTCTTCTTCTCCAATTTGGATGCCTTTTATTTCTTTTTCTTGCCTAATTGCTGTAACTACAACTTCCAGCACAATGTTGAATAACAATGGTCACAGTGGCATCCCTGTCTTTTCATGATCTTAGAGGGAAAGCTTTCGGTCTCTCCCATTGAGTAAAATGTTAGCAGTGGGTTTTTCATATATTGCCTTTATCATATTGAGCAAGTTCCCTTCTATTCCTGTCCTTTGAAGTGTTTTCATCAAGAAAGGATGTTGAATTTTGCCAAATGCCTTTTCTCATTGATCAAGGTAATCATGTGGTTCTTCTTCTTTGATTTATTGATGTAGTGCACTGCATTAATTGATTTTCTTTTGTTGAATCAACCTTGAATACCTGGAATAAATCCCACCTGGTCATGGTGTATAATTCTTTCAATTGCTGCTGAATTTGATTTGCAAATATTTAGTTGAGTATATTTCCATCTATATTCATTAAGGAGATTGGTCTATAATTTTTTTTAGTATTTTTATCTGACTATGGTATTATTGTGATATTGGCTTCAAAGGATGGGTTATGTAGCTTTCCCTGCTCTTCAATTTTTTTGAAGAGTTTGAGCAAGATTCGTACTAACTCTTTCTTGAAGGCTTGGTGGAATTCACACATGAAGCCATCTGGTCCTGGGTTTTACTTTCCTGGCAGCTTTTTAATGACTGACTCAATTTCTTCACTTGTGATTGGTTTGTTGAGGTCATCTGTTTCTTCATGATTCAATGTGTGTTTTTCATGCTTTTCTAGGAAGTTGTTCATTTCATCTAAGTTGCCTAGTTTATTAGCAAATAGTTCCTCATAGTGTCTTCTCATTATCTCCTTTATTTCTCTGGGTTCAGTAGTAATGTCTCCTTTCCCATTTCTGATTTTATTTATTTCCATTTGCTCTCTCTCTCTCTTTTTTGTTAGCCTAGCAAATTGTCCACCAATTGTCTTGTTTTTCCCAAAGTTCCAACTTCTGATTTTGCTTATTATATTGTTTTCCTCTTCTCAATTTCATTTATTTCTGCTATGATCTTTGTTATTTGTTTCTGTCTGTTTGCTTTGTGGTTTGTTTGTTGTTCTTTCTCTAGTTCCTCTAGATGAACAGTTATTTTCTTGAATTTCGCTCTCTCCCTTCTTTTAATATAGGCATTTAGGGCAATAAATTTACGTCTCATCACTACCTTTGCTGCATACCATAAGTTTTGATATCTTGTTTTTTCACTGCTATTTACGTCTAGGTATTCATGAATTTCTATTGTAATTTCTTCCTTTACCCACTGGTTTTCTAAGAGTGTTTTGTTTATCTTCCATATACTTGTGAATTTTATGACCTTCTACCTTATACTGATTTCTAACTTCATTCCATTATGATCTGAGAAAGTGTTTTGTATAGTATCAGTATTTTAAATTTGTTGATACTTGCTGTTCTGGTTTGCTAATGCTGGCCTTTTGCAAAACATGAGAAATGGATTGGCTTTTATAAAGGGATATTATTTGTTACAAGGTTACAGTCTTAAGGCCATAAAACTGTCCCAGGTAAGTCATCAACAATGGGGTACCTTCACTGGAGAAAGGCCATTGGCATCTGGGAAACCTGTTAGCTGGGAAGACAATAGACTGGCATCAGCTTTCTTCCAGGTTGCATTTCAAAATGGCTGTCTCCAAAACGTCTCTAGGTTTAGCTTCTAAGGGTAAATTCTGGGCTACTATCTCTGAAGTGTCAGTAAAAGTCTGTTTTCAATGGCTGTCTCCAAAATGTCTCCATAATCTGTAACTGCTCAGAGGCCCATATTTTCATGTTTTCTAGTATGGTTCATTGTTTTTATCTGTCTTAGCATCTGATTTTCTTGATTAGGTTATTCTGGAGCTCATTTTAACTCTTTTTATGTATAATTTTCTTAATGGTTGTCTTTTTTCTCTATCCTTTGTCATTCAGTTCAACTTATTCTAGACCTCTACCATAGTTTATGTTTAATTGGTCTTAATATTTCACCTCTTGTGTTTTTGGTTCTTGCTCTGCATCTGTGTAACCTTTTCGTGAGAGGGTCTCCCCAGATATGAATGACCCCAATCAGATTTTCCCAGTCCAGACAGGCCCAGTTCTGAGGAGGAGGGTATGTATTTTCCCTGAAAATAATAACCTGCAGATTGTCAGTGCATCCTGTGAAGACTCTAGACTCTGTATTTTTCCTATCTTGTCCAGTGGGTGGTGCTTGTCAGCCCAGAGTTCTCAACTAGTGTAAAGAGATGCCACAGGTACCTTTAATTCTCTGCAGAATTTGTCCCTGCTGGGGGTGTGACTGACTCAAGCTGGTTTCTGTTTTCCAGCCCCTGGGCACTGAGTTCTCTGAAAGAGGGCTGCAACTTGATCTGGGCCCTGCCCTCCCCTTTTCTTGGGGAAGTTATGCCCTTCAGGGGATTGTCCATCCCCCCATGAGACTCATTGCTTTGTCTGTCAGAGCTATCTTAGTTCTGCTCTTGCCTTGGTCCAGCAGACAATTGCAAGTATTTGAGACTTTCTGTAATGAGCTACTTAGAATAGTTATTTCAAAAGCAAAAATCAAAATGAAAACAAAGAAGCAAACAAAAAAAGAAAAGAAAAAAAAAAACCTTTTCAAGGCCTTTCCCCAGCCTCCAAATTTTGTCAATACTAGTATAGACTATTTAAAGATAAGCTCTTTAGGCTATTATCTCTTTCACATGAATAGTTACTCTGAGACTAATTTAATTCCACACTTGCTGGCTTGCCAGGCTGAGACAGGAGCTCTGATGGACTATTGAAATGTAAAATGATAAAGAATAGGAGAGCAAGAATGAGGGGGAAAAACACAAAAAGCTCCCCTTTCAGAGCTGGACCCCAGCTTCCTGGGTTTGCAGATGAGAATTTCTATGCATCACTTTTCATTGGAGCCCAGTTCTTTTCCAGTATTCTGAATGCCTCCAACTCAAAAAGTCTCTGGGATTTCTTGCTGTTTTTATTAGCCCTGTCTCCTCTCTGCCAGACTGATTTCTCCTGGTTTCTTTCATACCTGATGTCAGTTTATCTATGCTTGGAGCTTTTATTCAGCAGTCTGAGTTTCACAATTAATTCTGCAATTGGGGCTTTGATGAACACCCCTTTGCTCCCAGCACAGATTGTTTCTTTTTCCCTTGGGGAACTAGATCCAATACTGTCTGCTGTGTCTGGGAAGAGGGGCATTATCCCCCTGGCAGGGGAAAGTTACAGGTTTTTCTGTGATCTCAGCCATTCCACCCATTCCATACAGTTGCATGATGCATGACTGATAACAGACTTCCCTGAATTGGCTATTCCACACAGTTCCTATCTACTTACAAACTGCCCTAGAGGAGTAACTAAATTCCACACCTCACCACTCCACAATCTTGCCCTGCTCTTCCTATTTATTTTTGATTCAATATAGTATTTTGTGCTTTTCTAAAATTTGCCATTTGATCCATGTTATCTAATTTATTGTTGTATATTGTTCATAGCATACTCTTATATCTTTATCTCTGTAGTAATGCCCCTTTTCATTATTGATTTTAGCTACTTATAGCCTCTCTTTTTTACTTTGTCACTCTAAAGGTTTGTCAACTGTATTATTTTATTGATCTTTTCATGGAACCTAATTTGGTTTGTTTGTTTTATTTTTTTCAAGTTCATTTATACTCACTATAAACTTTATTTCCTTACTTCTGCTTGCTTAGGGCTTATTTTGTTCTTATTTCTCTGTTACTTTCAGTTTTGAGGTTGGTCCTCATTTTGAAAGCTTTTTGTTTTTAATGTAAACTTTTAGAAACATAAAATAGGTCTTAGCACTGTCTTTGCTGTATCCCATGTTTTTGTATGTTGTATTTTCATTTTCATTTTCCTCAAGTAATTTCCTAATTTTGCTTCTGATTTCCTCTTTAATCTAATGGCTGAGTAAAAGTATGATTTTTAATCCTATGTATTTTGAATTTCTCATTTCTCCTCTATTTTTAATTTCTAGCTTCATTCCATAGTTTATGGAGGGTATAAATTGTATGATTTCAATATTTTGGAATTTATTGAGAATTGTTTTGTGATATAATGTATGGTCTATCCTGGAGAATGATCCATATGTACTTGAGAAGTATGTGTGTTCTGTTTTTGTTGAATTAATTGTTTTATTGTATCACTCAAGCCTTGTGTTTCCTTATTGGTCTTCCAGCTACATTTCTATTTCTGAGTAGTGTGTTAAGGTCTCCTACTATTAATGTAGAACCATCAATTTTTCCATTCAAATCTGTGTATGCTGCATATATTTTTAGATCCCTCTGTTAGATACATGTCCATTCATAGTTGTTACATCTTCCTATTGAAATGTCTCATGTATCAGTATATACTGGCCATCTCTAACCTCATAATTTTTTTTTTACTTAAAGTCTATTTTGTCTGATATTAGTATGGTAGCCCTACCTTTCTTTTGGCTAGCACTCGCATTGTCTTTTTCCACACTTTTGCTATCAACCTACTTATGTATTTAAGTGTAAGGTGAGTCTCCAGCAGACATCAAAGAGTTAACAGGCATTTTTATCCATTTTACCAATCTCTGTCATTTGAGTGGACAGTTTAGTTCATTTACATTTAAAAGTCAACACTGATAATACAGGGTCATCCTCTGCCATTTTTCTACTTAGCTTTTGCATATTTTCTTCCTATTTTGTACCTCAGTTCTATTAAAGACTAAATTTTTATTTATTTGATTTTTTGTGTGTTGCACTATATTGAGTGACTTCTCATTTCCATCTAGATATATTTTTCATCTATTTTCCTTGTAGTTACCCTGAGGTGAAAATTTAATATTATAAATATTTAACAGTCATATATGATTTGATAGCAACTTAACTTCAATAGCATGCATATTTAACTTTCCTTTAGCTTTCTGTCCCTCTACTATTTTTTAGTACTTGTTACCACTTATATATTTGTGAACTGTATGTCAAAAAACATTTATCATGACTTTTTATGCTTTTGCATTTTAGCACCTGTGGGAAGTTATATACCCAGTAATATGCTGTGATATACTAGCATTTATAATTATACACACATTTACATTTTACAAAATTCCTTATTTCTTCATGCTGTTTGGAACTGCTTTGTAGTGTCCTTTCCTTTGAGTTTGAAGATCTCCCTTTAGGATTGCTCATAGGGCAGGTCTAGTGGTAAGGAACTCAATCAGCTTTTGTTTACCTGAGAATATCTTAGTCTCTCCTTAATTTTTGATAGAGGGTCTTGCTGGAGATGCAATTTCTGTCTAACAGTTGTTTCCTTTCAGGAAATTAAGTATTTCAACCCACTGTCTTCTTGCTCCCCATGGTTCCTGAGGAGAAAACAGCACACAGTCTAATAAGGATTCCCCTGTACATAACATGTTGCTTTCCTCTTGCAGCTTTCAGAATTCTCTCCTCTTCTTTTGCATTAAATAGTGTGATCAATATATGTTGGGTTTTAGGTTTCTTCATATTTATCCTCTTTGGTGGCTTCTTCAATGTGCCTATTCAGGTCTTTTGCTAAGTTCGGAAAGTTTCCTCTCATTATTTTTTATTCTCTCTTTTTTTAAAGATTTATTCACATACCATATTCATATACCATACAATCATCCAAAGTATATAATCCATTTTCCCCAGCTCCTTGCAGGGGGTGCTTTGCATATTTTTTCATTGTTTTCTTAATTAACAATTAAAACACTTTTCAATTAAAACATTGTTTTTAATTAACTATTAACTATATCAAAAAATTTAAAAACATACAATAAAAAATCATTTCAAACCAAAACAAGGGAATATGAAAAAGACAACTAACCTAAAATGGCTACATTACTTCCAACATGTTCCTAATCTACCCCAAGAAAATATATAGACTATATCATTTATTTCTGCTTTACTATGTCATTTATTTCTGCTTTAATCCTTGTTATTTCTTTTCTTCTATCTGGTTTAAGATTATTTGCTGTTCAGTTTCTAGCTTCTTCATTTGCTCCATTAGTTCTTTGATTTTAGCTCTTTTTTCCGTTTTAATGTGTGCATTTAGAGCTATAAATGTCCTCTTCAGTGTCACTTTTGCTGCATCCCATAGGTTTTGATAAGTTTCGTTCTCATTTTTACTCATCTCTATAAATTTAGCAATTTCTCTTGCTATTTCTTCTTTAACCAACTGATTGTTTAGGAGTGTGCTGTGTAACCTCCAGGTATTTTTTAATTTTCTAAGTTTCTGATGGTTATTGACTTCTAATTGTATTCCATTGTGATCAGAGAATGTGTTTGAATAATTACAATTTTTTTTAAAATATATTGATGTTTGTTTTATGTCCCAGAATATGTCCTATTCTGGAGAAAGTCCCATGAGCATTAGAGAAGAATATGTATCCTGGTGATTTGGGAGGTAATGTTCTATATATGTCTGTTAATTCAAATTCATTTATCAGATTGTTCAGGTTTTCAGTTTCCTTATTGGTCTTCTGTCTCATTGATCTATCTACAGGAGAGAATGATGTGCTGAAGTCTCCCACAGTTACTGTGGAAACATCAATTCCTTCCTTTAGGTTTGCCAATGTTTGTCTCATGTATTTTGAGGCACCTTGATTGGGTGCATAAACATTTATGATTGTTACTTCTTCTTGTTGAATTGTTCCTTTTATTGGTATGCAGTGCCTTCTTTGTCTCTCATAATATCCTTGCATTTGAAGTCTATTTTATCTGAGATTAATATTGCTACTCCTGCTTTCTTTTGGCTTTATCTTGCAAGAAATATTTTTCCATCCTTTCACTTTAAATTCCTTTTTTTTCCTGTGTCTAAGATGAGTCGGTTTTATTCAACATATTGATGGTTCATATTTTTGATCCATTCTGTCAATCTTGATCTTTTAATTGGGGTGGGTTACTCCATTTACATTCAATGTTATTACTGTGGAGACATTTATTTAATCAGCTTTTCTATCCTTTGGTTTATGTTTGTCAGATATACTTTTCCCCTTCTCTCTTAATGTCCTTTAATGTACCCATAATGAATCTCTTTAGTACTGAAACTTTCTCCATCTCTCTCTCTTTCCTATCTTTGTTTCTCTGTCAGTAGGGCCCCCTATAGTATCTCAAGTAGGGCAGGTCTCTTGTTAGCAAATTCTCTCAGCATTTTTTTGTCTGTGAAAAATTTAAGCTCTCCCTCAAATTTGAAGGAAAGCTTTGCTGGATAAACAATTTTTGTTTGGCAATTTTTCTCTCTCAGAATATTAGATATGTCCTGCCATTTCCTCCTAATCCCCATGGTGGCTGCTGAGTAGTCATCACTCAGTTTTACACTCTTTCCTTTGTAAGTGGTGAATTACTTTTCTCTTTCTGCTTTCAGAACTTGCTCCTTCTCTTTGGCATTTGACAATCTGATCAGAATATGTCTTGGAGTGGCTTTATTTGGATTTCTTCTCTTTGGAGTTCACTGGGCATTATGATTTGTGTATTAATGTTGTTTAGTAGGCTTGGGGAGTTTTCCTCAACGATTTCTTTGAATACTCTTCCTAAGCCTTTACCCTTCTCTTCCCCTTCTGAAACACCAATGACTCTTATATTTGGACTCTTTATATTGTCTATCATATCCATGAGGTCCAGTTAGATTTATTTTATTTTTCCCCATTATTTTCTTTGTTCTTTCACTTTCCATTTTGTCCTCTTCGAGGTTACTGATTCACTGTTCAGCTTCCTCTAATCTAGTACTATGAGTATCCAGAATCTTTTTAATTCTGCCAAGAGTTACTTTTCTTTGCATAAGATCATCTATTTTTTATTTACTCTTGCAATTTCTTCTTTATGCTCTTCTAGGGTCTTCTTCATGACCTTTATTTCCTGTGCCATGCTCCTGTTGTTTGTCTTTAGTTCTTTGATTAATTGCTCCAAGAACTGTGTCTCCTCTGATATTTTGATTTGGGTGCTTGGGTTTGGGTTATCTGTATCTTCTGGTTTCTTCAAATGCTTTAAAATTTTCTGTTGGTTTTGGCCTCTTGGCATTTGTTTAACTTGATAGGGTTCTTTTAGGATATGTAGGCTTATTAGAACAATTATCTCTAATTTGTCAGATCTACAGCTTGGAGGGGTACACTTTAACTAACCAGCAGGTGGCATCCATGAGCCACCTATGCCCCTCAAGCCAGTTCTCTTCAAATTTGTCTTTGTGGTGATTGGGGGTCTGAAAGTTGTGTGGGCCCAACTGGTGCACCAAGTTTCCACATGTAGTTTGTGTTGCCTATCCTGAATGTTGGCCATGTGTTTGAGTGATTAGGCAGGGAGGGTGGCTTTAATAATCAAAACTCTCACGTGTTCCTGGATATTTAAAGCTGTTGCAGGAGTCTAAACCTTCAATTCAGTCTCACCACAGTTTATCTCTGCCACTGACCCACAAGTCCTTGGTATCTGTGTATGGTCTCTGGCACTGCCAAGTTGGTCCCCCTTCCAAGCTGTGCCCTACTAGGACCTCTGCTGTGGGAAGACTGTGCTTCATCACAAGAGCACAGTCCCTCAAGGGTAGTTTTGGGCCACGGGGCCATGTAGAGGTATTTTCAGCCCACAGAAAGGATGGCTGTATGGGACATGTTAATTTCCCCCTTTTGGCACACTTCCACCTTCCTAGCTCCAGGACAATTATCTGTGGGTGTGTGAAAGGCTATTGTCCATGCCAGATATTGAGGCACGTGCATGTGTTGCTGGAAACACTTCCCACCATGCTGGGTTGTGTAGCACAGCTCTGGGCTGCAGCACTGGGCAGGAGCATTCCCAGACTGCCAGGAAGATGGCTGTGTGGGTCATGGTTACTTTCCCTTTTTGCTGCCCTCCACCTTCCTAGCTCTGAGACAATTAGCTGTGGGTGTGTGAAAGGCTATCATCCATACCAGATATTGAGGCATGCCCATAGGTTATGGGGAAGAATTTCTGCCCTGATTCACTGTACAGCCCTCCTTGCTGGATCCATAGCCACTTCTGGGTTTTTAAAACCAATCTATCTCCAAGCACTGAACCTCAGCTTCCCCAGACTGCAGCATGGCTGATGGTTCTCCAGTGGCTTGCTCACGCCTCTCAGAATGCATACTCATAGTTTAACCAAAAGCACCATCCCTGTGGATTTAGCAGAACTTGTCCAGTTGGTGCATCATTGGAACTGATGTTCTGGATCACTTTCGGTCTATTATCTAGTATTTTTCATGGACATGTGTTTTTTGCCCTGTCTCACCTAACCCACCATCTTCTGGAAGATTTCTCATTATTTTTTTTTACTATTTCTTCTTCGTCTTTCTCTCTTTATCCTCCTTTTGTGTCTCCCATAATGCATTTATTGGTGTCCTTGTTGGAGAAGGTGTCTTAACTTGTTTTCTTTTTAACTAATTATGTATTTTTTATTTCTGCTCTTCAAGTCAAATCATTTCAAGTGTCTTGCATTCAAGTTTACTGCTGTTTTCTTATGCTAGCTAAAATCTTCAGTTGTGCTATTTTTGCTATTAGAAAACTTTTAAATAAATTTTATGATATGAAATAGCAAAATGTTTTGACAAAAATCAAGACATCCACAAAAACATTTTTTGAATTTAGATTACAACTGTGAAATTCAAGGTATGTGAAATTCAAGCATTCAGAAAAGAGGTATCTTAAGAGGCTTGTTAGAACATGAATTTGATTCAAACTACATGTGGGGTCAAATAGTCCTTGTATGTTTACAGATATCTGTCTCTCTCATTAAAGCAGAAAAAAAATAAAGATTTATTTCAGCAACAGATTCTAATGGAATATAAATATATTTTATTTTCTCATCCACACATGAATCATTAGATCAAGCATAGCAAAAATATAAGTTGTCATAACATCTGCTGGTAGGATGGTGATTTTTAAAAAAATTACAAATTTCATTCACCACAGACAAGTGAAAACAAGTTGTTTTAAATACTTAAATAACACCCATTCATGATTGTTCAAAAGATAAGCATATTTATGAGCAAAACTTTATATGTTAAAGTATCTGAAACCACACCATGCACCAGTATAAAGAACTGCAATAAAAGCCATTGTTTTGATCCCCTTTATTAGAAAGCTAGCATATGTCACTTCCCTCAGATAAATACATCTAAAATAATGTTTGTTTGTTTGTTTTTGTCTGGGATGTGTGTTTCTTGATTTTGTTACCAGCTGGTGATAAGACAGATATTTTCTTTAGCTTCAGCCCTTTTGTAAGAAATGTCTGCTGATACAGTGTGAATTCAGTGTGCAGTGTTATCCCTGTTCTCCTGTTCACAAGAACTTTGTCCCCCCTGATTCCCAGGAGACAGACATCTCTCAGGTGTTTTAAGCCAGCCATGCTTTGCCTTAGACTGTCCATTCCTTACATTCTTTTGTTGCCTCAAGCTGCTTTTTCTTAGCAAGCAAATTCTGGGAGGAAGGGCCTACCAGAGAGGACATTTCCAAGTCAGTCTTTCCCAGTCAAAACAAGGCCAGGTACCCATGAAGGGGGCACAAATCTGACCCAAAGTGCCCTGGGAGGGGATTAGGAAGGGCACCAAGAGATTCCCTGAAAGCTCCCCAATGCTGACAATTGCTTGCTTGCTCAGAAAATGCAGCTCTTCTGCTAACTGCCCCCTACAATCCTAAGGAAGCAGAACTACTGCATTCCCTCTCTGGGGAGAATCAATACAGTGGCTGTGGATGCCTTCATTCAGTAAGAATGAAACAATGGATGCTTCCCCTGTCTGTGGTGACTTGAAACAAAGGCTACCCTTAGAGATTTCCCCCAGCAATCCACTTTTGTTAATCAAAGCCACAATAGGTGACTGACCATGCTCTGTTCTTGGAGAAGAAAATTTTTGTCCCTTTCTCTCATCAGCAATCTAGTCAGAGGCTGTAATCCATAGGTGCTTGGTGTGAGGGTGGGAGATGGGCACTGGTAGACAACTGTGGAGAAAGCAATATGCTGCCAATTACCTTCATTTACCAGCTTCTTTGTCTTGCTCTTCCATGGATGATGTACAGGGATTTTCTGGCATCTGGAGTTTCAAAATAATTGTTTCAGCGAGCTCATGCCTGTTAAATAGTTTTGTTGGAAGGACTGAGTACTGGAACTTCCCACTCCATCCACTCTCCACAATTCTCCATAAAATTTTTCACAGTCAGTTCACATCTGACTGATTTGCAGAAAACCTATGTTCTCTAGATTCTATTAAGATTTTCAATTTTGTTTGGTTTTCAGCCATTCTTTTTCTCATATACTTAAGGAAGTTTCTACCTACAACTCCAATTAAAAGTCAGGAAGTCCTTGAAATGGTGATTTGATATCTTCAGTTTTGTTGTATTTGATCTATTTGCCCTCTTCTTATTATTATTGTTTCTCATATACATAAATGTTAAACCCTCTCAGAGCGGCCCAATTGCCCTTGATGTTTCATAATCATCCACCCTTCCTTTCCTACAATTCATTATGGATGTTTTTCATATTCCATCTTCTGGTTCAGATGTGCAGGCTGTGTAGCATGACATTTATAATCAGAGAATGCAGGGACATGACATGACAGCTGGTACTGTAAAATGTGGGTATGGGCACAGATGCCTAGTTTCCTCAGTAGCTGCAGGAATTCTGGTTAACTTCCCATCACCACAGTTCAGAGCTCAGGAACCCTTCTCTATGTGACAAAGGAGAATCCTCAGGTCAGCATAGTGATCTTCTGCACCTAATCTGTGGGGAGGTCAATGTGAAACACAGCCCCTTCTGTAGATGGAAACTCCCATGGCATCAACATCTGCAGACACCTGCAGCCCTAGGAAGGACTCACTGGCAAAACCATGGAGACTGTCTGGGTTGGAATTTTTTCTTATCATTTTCCATGATAGTATCAGCATAGTTGGGAGACACAGAAATACTGCTGCTGTGTGACTGGACATCTCAGCCTTCCTTCTCTGGGAACTGCAATATTTAGTGTGAGATGCAGTTAGAGGAGACTAGGGGCGATTGGAAGTTGCAAGGGATTATGGGCTCCTCGAGATGTCTCAGGTTTCACTTCTGCATGCAGGAAATGCACTGGTTTTCCATGGTTCAGAGAAAAGGTCAAGAGAGCTTTCATCATCCAATGTGATGAGCATGAGATGCACCACACAGTCTCCAGAGACAACACCAGAACCAGCTCTCCCTGCGCTGAGCCATCACTGTGAAGGAGACACAGGGAGGGGAGGGAAGTGAGGTCACAGTCACCAGCCCATGCAGAGAATGCACAGACCAAAGTACAAAGAGGCCCAGCTCTTGTGGCAGTGCAGGGACTGGAGAGGGGCTTCTTGTGTCTCCATTATGACTGTGTTTCCTCTCCTGCCACAAATTCTACCAGGCATCCTCTTCTCTCCATGACTTTGAGTCTTTACTTTGTCACTTAACCTCAACATTTTCATATTAAACATGTTAAACAGTCTTCCAGAAGCAGAGAAGCACTGTATGGTTGAGGGCCATTGAGCAAGGACACACAGGAGGCCAGGAGTCTGTTGGTCCTGGGCAATGACAGGTCTATGGACACAGTGCTGCCCTGACTGAATCTCTTGGCCTGTATGATGCACAGAATGAGGAAAATGATTGCCCCAAAGAACAAGAGGAAGAAACCATCCTTGGTATGGTTTAATTTAAAAATCAGTTACATATGAGTGGCTTCTGAAAACATACTTCTGTGGAACACATGAATATTTTTTATGAGAAGGTGAATCAGGAAGTGTGCATGGGTGGATACATTCAGAAGATAAGAGAGGTGAGAAAATACAAATTTCAATATATAACTATTATAACATAGCTTTGAGATAAATTGTTCTCTATCCACATTCCAACCTGAAGGCAACTAAAGCTGGGGCCAACATATCATCTGCAATTTCATGAAGGACCCTGAACCAAAGCCATATAGGTAAGCCAGTGCAGAACCCATGCCCCATAGAAAAAGTGAGATGATCAATGTTGTTATTCAAGTATCTAAATGTCTTGCTAATGCCATTTGATAACATCTAATGTAAGATAGTAGGATAAAATTGGAATGGATCTAACAATTAAGTTGTAACTGCAGATTAGGCATTTTATTTTATTTTACTTTTTTTAAATCTTCAATTTATTGAGATATATTCACATACCATGCAGTCATAAAAAACAAATCGTACATTCAATTGTTCACAGTACCATTACATATTTGTACATTCATCACCTTAATCAATCCTTGACACCTTCATTAGCACACACACAAAAATAACAAGAGCAATTATTAAAGTGAAAAAGAGCAATTAAAGTAAAAAAGAACACTGGGTACCTTTGTCTGTTTGTTTGTTTCCTTCCCCTATTTTTCTACTCATCCATCCATAAACTAGACAAAGGTCCTTATGGCTTTCCCAATCCTATTGTCACCCCGCATAAGCTACATTATTATACAGTTGTCTTCGAGATTCATGGGTTCTGGGTTGTAGTTTGATAGTTTCAGGAATCTACCACCAGCTACCCCAATTCTTTAGAACCTAAAAAGGGTTGTCTAAATTGTGTGTAAGAGTGCACACCAGAGTGACTTCTCAGCTCCTTTTGGAATCTCTCTGCCACTGAAGCTTATTTCATTTCCTTTCACATCCCCCTTTTGGTCAAGACGATGTTCTCCATCCCATGATGCTGGGTCTACATTCCTCCCTGGGAGTCATATTCCACGTTGCCAGGGAGATTCACTCCCTTGGGTGTCTGATCCCACGTAGGGGGGAGGGCAGTGATTTCACCTTTCAAGTTGGCTTAGGTAGAGAGAGAGGGCCACATCTGAACAACAAAGAGGCATTTGGGAGGAGGCTCTTAGGCACAATTATAGGGAGGCCTAGCCTCTCCTTTGCAGCAACAGCCTTCCCAAGGGCAAATTCCGTGGTAGAGGGCTCAACCCATCAAATCACCAGACCCCTATGTCTGTGGTCATGTTAGCAACCATCGAGGTGGGGTAGGCCAATTCCCCTGCATTCTCCACCAGCTCCTCAAGGGGGCTCTACATATTTTTTCCTTGTTTTTTTAACTTGTTTTTTTAAATCAACTGTATGAAAAATAAAAAAATGAAAATAATTTAAAAAAATACAATAAAAGAACATTTCAAAGAGACCATAACAAGGGAGTAAGAAAAAGACAACTAACCTAAGAGAACTACTTTACTTCCAACATGTTTCTACTCTACCCCAAGAAAGTTACCTAATATAGCAACATTTCTGTGAACTTGTTCCTACTATACCCATCAGAAATTAACAGACCATTGTCATTCCTGGGCATTCCCAGAACGTTAAATGTACCCATGATAGCTTATCTGTTCTTCTTGGATTATTGTTCCCTCTTCCTTAATTGCTCTCTATTGCCAGTTCCCCTACATTCTACATTATAAACCATTTGTTTTATATTTTTCAAAATTCACGTTAGTGGTAGAATATAATATGTCTCTTTTTGTGCCTGGCTTATTTCGCTCAGCATTACGTCTTCAAGGTTCATCCATGTTGTCATATGTTTCATGAGATCGTTCCTTCTTACTGCCGTGTAGTATTCCATTGTGTGTATATACCACATTTTATTTATCTTCCCTTTGAAATTTTTGACAATGAATCATTGTTCCTCAATTCCAAAAAGAGTATCTTACCTTCTACATGCTATACTTTTTGTAGTTATTGACTATCCTGCTGTTGTGAGTTTAGGAAACTTTGACTTTTTGCTGGATATATGAAAAGGGGTACAGATCTCCAAGTAAACCTTATACTTCTAAATGCATCTAATCAGTATCTATATCTTAGTATATGTCCTTGCTACTCCAAATTGATGAAATCTATGCTAGTGCTGGAACATTCTCACTCATTACTAGATTATCCATAATCCTTCTTACACATGAACCAAATCACTTTTCTCTTGACCAGGGTCAGAGAAATAGGGAGATAACTGCATTAAGATATGTCCTCATGCACACCACATCCTCTCCTTATCCTGCTCTCCTCTTGTAGCTTCAGGGCTGCCCACATGCAAATCTCCCTTGGAGCCAGGTAGGGAAGGAGGAGCCTTAAACTGGGGCAAACTAGTCTGACTTCTCACTCAAGAAAGGAGTCCAAAGAAGACATGAACTTCAAGGAGAAAACCATGAATCTTCTTTGCCTGTTGCTCTGCCTGTTGGTGGCTCCCCCTTGTAAGATTTCCCAGGACACACAATATATATCCTTGTCCCCAGGGGTCCTGTCCAATCTAACACCATGGGAGTTGGGCCCAGGCTGGTAAAGCCATCATAGACCCTGTCCCTCACCTGCACTACCTCTGAGGGCTCTGTCACCGGCAGTAACTATTGGAATTGGATCCACCAGCATCCTGGGAAATGGCTGGAGTGGATGTGGTACTGGACTGGGAGCATAAGCTACAACCCAGATTTGCAAGGCTACATCTTCATTACTGGTGACCCATCCAAGAATGAGTACTATCTGCATATGATCTCCATGAGTGCTGAGGACATGGACACGTGTTACTGTATGAAAGACAAAGTGAGGAGAAGTCACTGTGAGCTCTGCCTTCAGACACAAAGCTCCCCTGCAGGAGGGGCTGGGCTGCAGGGGGACTTGGGACCAACAAGGACAGGACTCAGCCCCAGGAGCAGGTGCATGGTAGAGAATGGTTTCCTGTCAGGGTCTGGGGCTTCCTCTCATCTACTTCCCTGAAGATTTGCTTCCTCATGCATGGGTTCACCTTCATTTCAGTATCCAGTGCAGTGTCAGAGCAATTAAGAGCCTGTGTTCATTTCACCTCAAGAGCAAACTGAAATCACTTCTCCAGCCTCCCCATCCCCTTTCTTAGGTGATTTGATTTAGAGCCAAGTGTGACCTTTTCTAGCTCATCTGAAATAGTAACTGAAAATGCTGTATGAAATAATTTTCTTTTCTTTTTAATTTTTTAACCCAAGTTCTGGAAAGAATGAGTATTTAAACCAACATTTTTTACTTTCTAAAGTGGATTTTATATCATCAACATTTTAGAAATAGAGAAGATCTTAGAAAGTAAACAGACTTCCCACAGACTCCACATCTGATTTCTCCTACTAAGTACCTCTTATATATCTGTGATACATTAATTAAAACTATCACAATTAATGGTAATAATAATAAACAGTAGACTTTGTTTGGCTATTGCCTGGTATTCCATGTACATCCTCTTTCTGATATTGGATCCTATCCTGAACACCATGTTTAATTTAGTTTCATGTCTCCTTAGTATCCTCTGATCCATGACAGTTTCTCATTCTTGCCTTGTGCATTCAGATATTGTGAAGAAAGTTCCTCCATTTGGGTTGTAAAGGGTATTCTCATAATTCCATTATGGTCAGTGCTCGGGAAAGGATGTCACAGAGATGCAAACCCTTCCCCTTTGTCATAAAAGGGGGCACAAGATGGCAACATGACACAGCACTAGCGGTATTGAATTCCCTCACTTGGTTAGGATGGTGGTTTCCACCTTATCTGTAGAATTACTATCTATCTCTCTCAATATTCCATTCTTTGGAATTGAGTCACTGAGTCCAGGGTATACTCAAGAAGAGGAGAATTATGTTTCAACTCCTTCATCAATTTGGTTGCCTGAATCTGCATAGGTTATTTGAAATGGTGACATGGTTTCTTGGATGTTTATTTTATACTTTGGGGTATAACCCATTACATTATTTATTTTGATGCTCAAGTTGTTCTAGTTTTCCAAGTGGAAGCTCCTTCATAGTGGTCTGTGTATCCTTTGACATATGCCAATCATTATGTATCTGTGTATTAGTGTGTGTATGTGTGTGATTGAATGAGTGCATGTGTGTTGAGCACTTCCTTATGTTTGGTGCTACAGGTATTCTGGCCTCATTTTATGCTTTCTCTCTACCCATATTAGAATTCCACTAGCCTCTGCATGTATAAAAACCCATGTATCCCTCAATAGAAATGTTAAGGAAGTACCAAGAAGAGGACCTCCAGAGGTCTCTGAGAAATAGAGCTGCTGTGCCATCACCTCTCAAATAGGTCAGCCATCAGTTCTGTTCTGGACAAAGCTCTGGGAGGCAGCACCACCTCCAAATCATGAGAAATGCCCTGGACATAATCCCTTGGGCTTCTCTGCAGAGGCTCAGGGAGCTGCCCATCTCCTAATCTGAAGCATTTATTGCTGTGCATTTCAAATTTGGGTTTAGATGTATAGTGGTTTTACCTTACTTCCCAACACCTTAGTAAACTCCCCCAAAATTATATTAAACAACTGCAATGGTGCCCCACATGTACCTTCTCACCTCGAGAGTTCCAGCTCCTTTTATTCACTTCTGTTTTCTCATCCTCATTTGCTCACTAAATATGTGTCCTGGCAAACCAAAGAGGCAGCTAATTGGAAGGCTTTGTGCTCCCAGATTCTCAGCTGAGACTGCCTGTAGATTCTTGAAGACATCAGGTGGCCCAGATATAAATTTACCTTCCAGTGATCTAGTAAAAACTCAGTGCCAGCCTTGGGAGGGTCAGTTATTTTTCTCGCTCCAGCTAGAGGCCTCTGGGAAAGACCATCACTTTCAGTTTTCAAAAAAATAGGGCCTTGAATCAGAGGTTTCTTGTGACTCGCTATGTCTCTCATTGTCCCCAGATGTCCTGTCCCAGGTGCAGTAATGAGAGTGTGGTCCAGGACTGGTGAAGCCCTCACCAACCCTGTCCCTCACCTGTCCATTCCTGGTAGCTCCCTTAAGAGTTGTTAGTTCTGGGCTTTGATACAGCAGCCTCCAGGGAGAGGGCAGGGTTGGATGGGAAGCATCATTTCAGGTGGGAATACAGAGCTCTGCCTCTCCTTCCAAAACTGACTCTTCAACTCCAGAGACACATTCAAGGAGGAGTTCCATCTGCAGCTGAGCTCCATGACCACCCCAGACATGACCTTGTATTATTGTGCAAGAAAAACTTTTAGAGGAAGCCAGTGTGAGCCCAGGCACAACACTCCCCTGCAAGAAAGTGTCTCAGTACCACCCAGCATTGGGCCCAAACCAAGCATCTGGGGCAGAGTTAAACAAAAATGATATCCCTTAGTGTGTCTCAAGTTTTTTTTTGCTCCAACTGTTCAGGAACTGTGGTCATAGGAAATCTTGTTTTACAGTTTTAGAGACTTTATTATTTTCTCTTAGTTCAGACATCATTTAATACATATTTCTAGCAGTGTGTAGAGGAGCATGCATAGAATCATGATCAATTACAACATCAACAAGGTTATATTTATGAGAGTTTGGATTTTGCTACAGTAAAAACAAATTTCATTTTAAATTATCATTGTCTTTGTCATTTATTTGAGAATTATTCATCTCTTCCTCAGGGAAAAGAAACATCCTCTACATGCCTTTTCCCACCTGTGAATCCTTTGTGCATTGCTCTTGAACTAGAATTTCCAGGGTCACCTGGGTCACCTGGGGAGGTGTGGACCAGGAATCTGCAGGGTACTGTCAGTGCTGAGCAGACTCCATGATCTGAACTGAAGTCTTCATCTGTGTATATGGGTGTGGATGATGTTCTAACAGGCCTGTATTAGGGAAATAGCTTTGGGGTTCAACTCTGTGAGATACTGTGCTTGGATACCAGGAGATTATTAAAACCCCAAATGCCTTGCTCCTTTTTCTCTTGATAGAGGGATTCATGCATACTAATTTACTCTGGACATGGATAAATGAATAAACTGTTTTAGAATTTAAAAATTATTTCATGATTTAAAGCCAAAATTTAATTTATAAATTCAAGATGTCCAGGCAAAAATGGTGTAAGTATACTGTATATGGCCAAACCTGGGAGAAAATAATAAATGAAGCATTAAAATGTATATATAAAGTATCATGCCAGAGTTTGGCTTACAGAGAGGCTACATGTGAGCAACAAGGAGGATTTCAGGGGATGACTCAGACATTAATTATAATTAGGATTAGTTTTATTACAGAATAAGTTTCAAAAAGCCAACTTACGACAAGCACATATATAGCTATATAAAAGCCAACTTATGACAACAAGGACATATATAGCCCTATTAGTTGAGACACATGACTTTCTCCTACCTTTACATTCATGTAGGGTTATGTTAATTGACAGGTAGAACATAATTCATATACTTGACTTGCTTCTCATGTAAAGTTGGTTTGTTTCTTTTCTCTGTTTTTGTTTCTGTTCTGTTTTGTTTTTGCTTAAGAGGAAGATCTGCCCTCAGGTCATCGCAGACACTTTTAGAAAAGCATCAGAGTAAAACACCGTAACTGAAAATAAAATTTGGTTGTTTCTGTGATGTGTAGAATTTTTAGGTGTGCTTATCCGAATATTTATCTAGAAATACCAAAGTAATATTCCCTAAAAATTAGAAATGGAAAGGCCTCACTATAATGACTAGAACAAATAATCCATACCCCATAAGTCCTAAATTGGAGACTGTGCCATTTATAAATGAGAGGGAGGCAAAACTAGCTTGAAAAGAAAAGAGAGAAGTAATGATGTAGAGCCTGAGAAAGGCCGTGAAACTGTAAAGGTCATAAGAAGAACTTTCCCAAGGTTGTCAACCACAGACAATGAAGGCCATTCTGCCCTTTCTGATATAAGTCAGTTGGTTACAAGATTATGAATGCATTTTTAATCAATTACATGCTTGCTAAAATGATGTAATGCCTTTATTTAAGACTAATGATGAATCCAGAAATACATATGTCTCTTCTCTTAGCTCACATAAGTTTTAATATGAACCACAGGACACTCGCTTTTAAGATTAAGGTTGAACTAAGACTTTATTGCTTGCTAAACATAAAAAAAATAAGTGAGGATGTGTGACCCATTTGATTAAGTGATGTAAAAACCCTCTATGTCAGATAGAAAATGCAACCTTTATCATTTACAACATAAATACCCTGTTCTGAAAATTTACAGGAACTCTTCTCATATTGAGCTGCTACTGGAGAGACTAGAGTCCCCAGGTTTGGTAATATATTAATTTATATTTGCTTTGTAAATGTGTTCCTTTTATCTTAATTACTTCTTTATTAAATGTATATAGAACTTAAGTTTTTGTCTTGAGTGCTCTTTACTTTAGAAGTATTGTCTATCCAATACTCTTACTTGAGTGGGAGTTTGCTTGAAGCTCATGCTTACTGAATCATGAACAGATGGGGTTAGACCTTTCCTAAAGGTGAACAGTAGCTGGTCGTGTAATGATAAGCCCATGACACCAAATCATATGGCATTGCTTTGTATAATTTCAATCTTCCTGTATTTATTAAAACTTGTTTTGTGCCCCAGCATGTGCTCTATCCTGGAGAATGATCAATGAGCCCATGAGGAAAATATGGGTTCTACACTTTTGGCATGCTAAGTTCTATATGTATGTGCTAGGTCTAGTTCATCATAGTATTTAGGTTCTCTCTTTCCTTATTGACTCTTTGTTTAAATGTTCTATCTATTGAAGAGAGTGGTGCGTTGAAGTTTCCCACTATTATTTTAGAGATGTCTACTACTCCCTTCAAGTTTGCCAGTGTTTGCTTCATGTACTTGGGGCACCTTGATTAGGAGCATACATTTATGATTGTTATTTCTTCTTGGTAAATTGCTCCTTTTGTTAAAATATAATATCCTTCCTCATCTCATAACATTTTTTCAATTAAAGTTTATTTTTTCTGTTATTAGTATAGCTACCCAAACTTTTCTTGGTTACTGCTTGCATCAGATATCCCCAAACCCTCTCAAGTATTTGTTATCACCAGTATAGTTTTAAGTTTTGCTGTTCTACTACGTAGGTAGTAGTATCTCATGGTGGTTTTAATTTGCATTAACCTAATGGTTAGTGATGTTGTGTGTGTGTTCATAAAGGGTATTTGTCTATAGTTTCCTTTACTTGCAATGTTTTTTTCTTGGTTTCTGTCAACCCAATATCTTCTACTAGCTACATACCCTAGAGGAACTAGTGTTCATTATATCTAGAGAGATGTTCAAGAAGAAGAGATATCAAAGAAGATTCAGATTCTTATAGGATCAAATAACATTGAGGAAAACTGTACATTGCTCATTAAATGGAAAGCTACTTATATAAATATATAAATTTTATGTAAATTTATATGTATAAGTTATATATATACATACACACACACACACACAGAAAGAGAGAGAGAGAGAGAGAGAGAGAGAGAGAGAGAGAGAGAGAGAGAGAGAGAGATGGCTAAAAGGGAAAAAAGATGCAATCTTTGATGGAAAGGGGTACATTAACTGCATGCAATTATTTATGTAACTGATAGAAATTGGAAGAAATAGGAGAAAGAGTTGATACCAAAACCTTCTGGCATGTATTTGCCAACAGAAATGCTCCTGAGACTCAAGTGCATGTGCCTGCCTCCTGGAAAGGACTCTGACACTTTTGCCCTTGCCAGCTGCAGTGAGTACTTGGGACAGATATTGTTTCCTGCTAGCTCTGCAGTTGGATATATCTGTGCCTAATGAAGAGCGTGAAGAAATTTACTTTCTCAATATGAATTAATTTTTACTTTGTCTTATACAAAAGACTCAAAAATCCCACCCCTAGTCCCAAAACCAGCACGCATGTGCACCAAAGGTATATACAACAATGTTATTAGAAGCATTATTCAAGTTCCCACAAAACTGGGAAAAACCTACATGTCCATCAAATCTAGAAAGAATTAATAAATTTATGTATAGTCAGTAAATAGAATAATGTACAGTAGTGCAAAATATTCAAGCTATATGTACAGGCAACAAATTGGATCAAATTTCAAAAGATAATGTTTAGTGAAGAATCCAGACTCATTAGAACATGCATAGTATGACTCCATTTAAAACAAGTTCAAAAGCCAAATTCATGAAAGGAGTTAGAAATTAGGAGAGTGATTCCCTAGGTAAAGAGGGAGGTGGTTGGGATTGGGAGGAGACCAGGGATTCTGCTGGGTAGGAACTCGGAGATATTGTTTCATCATACTTATGAGGTAACATTGGCATCTAACAAGCATGAACACCAAGGTATTCACTTACAATATTTCACTGAAATACATACTCTGTCTTTTGTGATTTATATGCACAGAAAAATGTTTATTAATACAGAAGATAGTTCCAATGGATAGCAAAACCTTATAGCCATTAGCTGTAAGCACTGTAATGATATAAATCATATAGAATAAAGCACAGATTTGGGAATCAGAAAGCAGCTTCCTCTGCAAGTTACTCTTTCAAGATGGTGGACAATAGAAGACTTTTGAACTCCAATTAATTAATCTGTAAAGTGGATTAAAATATCCACTTAATGGCCTTTTTTTCTGGCTCTGTGGCATCTGCTCCCCTTCTTCTCATAACTGTCTTAGTTTCCCTTGGAGAACCACTGCTCACCAAACCCACTTCATTAGGTTTGTTTTGGTGGAACCAGCCCAGATCTGGGGATGGGTACTGAGCAAACTCTGGCCAGTGGAGATATTCTGAACTCAGAACAAATAGTTTTGTGGAAGTATAGGTTTATTCAATCAAATACAGCTCACCTAGAGTCTTCTACTGTATGAGCAAGAAAGGAGATGGTTTTGTAATTGGCACTGCCAAAAGGTTTATCAGAGGTTCTTGTTGACATTAAAGGGGTTGACTGTCAGAGAGCAGGGCTGGCACAGAGGGAAGCAGAGTGAGGAAATGGGAGAATACCCTGATGGGATGCTTTGGCCCCTGGATCTAGCAGCTTCTCAGGTTTCTAACTGAGGTTTCACTTACATAAACCAAAATTTCATTTTGTTTAAAAACAATGGAAATCATCACAATACAACAGAGTTGAGTAAAAAATGTCTTATACACTAACAATGATGAAGGCAATGTGACATTAATGTGAAAATTTTGTTTTTGAGGAAGCAGTGTTGCTTATAACAGTGATGTCAGTGAGACAGCTTTTCCAACAGCAAACTCAAAGGAAGTCATTCCAATTTTATTTCACTTACTTATTAGAATTCATTGTATGACCTGATTTGGAAAAACAAATGATAGAATTTGTCAATGTCAAAAATATTGTATCCATTCAAATTCTTATTTTCAAGCCCCAAATAGGCAACAGGTCCCCAGGGAGACAAAGGAAACCATGGTAAGAGGAGACCAACTATGTTGTCTCTTGAGGTAGCACTCAGCTGAGCTCTTCATGAACATTCTCAAAATATGGGGACCAGAAATATTGAGTTCCAGTAGTTTATAATAAAAGGAATGGGATCAGACTTCTGGTTCTCACTAGGGGAGGGTGGGGTGGATGGGTCAGGAAGAGTCCACCCTGGTTCCACCTTTCTATATGGGGTCATCTGTAGGATAAGCTGGGACAAATAGCTCAGAATCACAGATCACTTCTTTAGCCAGAGGACATGCAAATGGGAGATCTCTCTCTGCTGATAGAAAGCAGAGCTCATGGAGAAAACTGAACCTCTTGTGTCTGACCTTGGCCCCTTCTCAGCAGATGGAATCCAACAGGGCTGCCATGTGCATTCTGTCATGCTGTTTTTTTCCCTATTTCCAAGGTCATTTTTAGGAGTGAGCAACAATGAAACTGGTGTATCTGCCTGTCTTTGCTTCAGTGTGATTCTACCTTGAACATTGCATCTCTGTCCTTGCAGGTGTGCAGTGTGAGGTGAAGCTGGTAGAGTATGAGGATGATGTGAGGCAGCCAGTTGTTCTCTGAGATTGTCTTGTGCAGCCTCTGGATTTTTGTTCAGCAACTACTGGATGAAATGTTTCTGCCAGGCTTGGGAAGGGGTCAGAGTGGGTTGATTTAATAAGAAACCAAACTGGTGGCCACACTAGGGAGTATGCTGGGTCTGTCAAAGGCAGATAACTTATTTCTAGAGATGATTTCAAAAAATATACTATATCTGCAAGTGGGCAGCCTGAGAACTGAGGACTTAGCTGTGTGCAACACAGAGCATCATAAGGGGAGCCCAGACACAAACCTCCCCTACAGGGAGGGAGCTGGGCTGCATGGAGCAGTTGGGACCATGAACCCAAGGGGCCCAAACTAGGGGTAGGTACAGGGATGTGGCCAGGAAGTATTTGTTTTCAGAATTTGTTTCCTCTTCTTAATAATAAATAAAAGAAAAGAAGAAGAAAGATCCTCCAGGGACCCTGTTTCCCTTGCTTCCTCTGACACAATGTATCTTTTTTTTACCTTTATCAAAAAATTAAAAACAAACATTTCAAACAAAACAAAGGAATAAGAGAAACAAAAAACCTAAAATAACTACATTTCTTCCAAGAGGTTCCTACCATACCCCCCAAAATTTACAAACCATAATCATTCCTGAGCATTCCTATAACATTAAGATTACCCTCAATAGCTTATCTTTTCTTATTAAATTATTGTTGACCATCCACAGCTGCTGTCTATCTCTAGGTCCCCTACATTCTACAATATAAAACATTTATTTTACATTTTTTACTGAGTTCACATTAGTGGTAATATAATATGTATCTTTTTGTTTCTGGCTTATTTCATTCACCATTATATCTTCAAAGTTCATCCATGTTGTCATATGTTTCACGACATTGTTCCTTCTTACTGCCTCATAGTATTCCATCATGAGTTTATACCACATTTTGTAAATACACTCATCTGTTGAAGGACCCTTGGATTGTTTCCACTTCTTGGCAATTGTGAATAATAATGCTATGAAAATTGGTGTGCAAATATTGGTTGATGTCACTGCTTTCAGACCTTCTGGGTATATACCAAGATGTAAAATTGCTGGATCGAAGGGTAACTCAATATCTAGTTTTCTAAGGAACTGCAGACTGTCCTCCAGAGTGGCTGTTACATTATACAGTCCAACCAGCAATGAATAAGAGTTCCAATTTCTCCACATCCTCTGTAGCATTTGTATTCTCAAGTTTATTTAATGACAGCCCTTCTAATTAGTGTGAGATGATATCTCATTGTGGTCTTAATTTGCATTTCCCTAATAGCTAGTGAAGATGAACATTTTTCCATGTGTTTTTTTTAGCCATTTGTGTATCCTCTTCAGAGAAGTGTCTTCTCATATCTTTTGTACATTTTATAATTGGGCTGTTTGTACTATTGTAGAGTTGTAGGATTTCATTATATACTCAAGATATCAGTCTATTGTCAGATAAAGGGTATCCAAATATTTTTTCCCATTGAGTTGGCTACCTCTTCACCTTTTTTGACAAATTCCTTTGAGGTACAGAAGCTTTTAATTTTGAGGAGTTTCCATTTATATATTTTTTCTTTCATTGCCTGTGCTTTGGGTGTAATATCTAAGAAGTGACCTCCTAACACAAGGTCTTGAACATGTTTCCCTACATTTTCTTCAAGGAGTTTTATGGTACTGTCTTTTATGTTGAGGTATTTGATCCACTGTGAGTTAACATTTGTATAGGGTGTGAGGTAAGGGTCCTCTTTCCTTCTTTTGGAGATGGATATATAGCTCTCCCAGACCCATTTATGAAGAGACTATGTCTCATTTCTGTGGTTTTGGGGGTCTTATCAAAGATGAGTCAACAGTTTTGGGGGCCTATTTCTGAATTCTCAATTTGATTCCATAGATCAATATGTCTATCATTGTGCCAAATGCTGTTTTGACTACTGTGGCTTTTATAGTAAGCTTCAAAGTCAAGAAGTGTAAGTCCTCCTACTTTGTTTTTCTTTAGTAGAATGTTTTTAGCAATTTGAGGCATCTTTCCATTCCAAATAAATTTAATAATTAGCTTTTCCAAGACTGCAAAGCAGGTTGTTGGAATTTTGATTGCCATTGCATTGAATCTATAGATGATTTAGGATAGAGTTGACATCTTAACAACATTTTACCTCCTATCCATGAACACAGAATATTATTCCAATGTTTTAAGCCCCCTTCTGTTTCTTTCAGTAAAGTTATGTAATTTTCTATGTATAGGTCTTTTACATCCTTGATTAAGTTTCCTCCTAGCTGCTTCATTTTTTTTTAGTTGCTATTGATGGTTGGATCTTTTTCTTCAATGTCTCTTCAGTTAGGTCATTTCTGGTGTACAGGAACATTACTGACTTATGTGCATTAATCTTGCATCCTGTTACTTTGCTAAATTGGTTTACTAGCTCAAGAAGCTGTGTATCAGTTTCTCAAGAGTTTTCCAAATATAACATTATATCATCTGCAAATAATGACAGTTTTACTTCTCCCTTTCCAATTTGGATGCCTTTAATTTCTTTGTCTTGCTGGATTGCTCTGACTAGCACTCCTAGCACAATGTTGAAAAACAGTGGTGACAGTGGGCATCCTAGTCTCATTCCTGATGTTAGAGGAGAGGCTTTCAGTCTCTCACCATTGAGTACTATGCTGGCTGTGGGTTTTTCATATATGCTTTTATCATATTGAGGAAGGTTCCTTCAATTCCTACATTTGAAGTGTTTTTATCAAAAAAAGGATGCTGGATTTTATTGAATGATTTTTCAGCATCAGGTGATGATCATTTCATTTTTCCCTTTTAATTTGTTAAAGTTTTGGATGACATCGATTAATTTTCTTATGATGAACCATCCTTGCATGCCTGGAATGAACCCCACTTGGTCATGGTGTGTGATTTTATTAATGTGTCTTTGGATTCAAACTACAAGTATTTTGTTAAGAATTCTTGCATCTATATTCATTGGAGAGAGTGGCCTGTAGTTTCCCTTTCTTGTAGCATCTTACTTGGTTTTGGTATTAGAGTGATGTTAGCTTCATAAATGAGTTCAGTAGTGTTCCATTTTCTTCAAATTTTTGAAAGAGTTTAAGTAAGATTGATGTCAGTTCTTTAAGGAAAGTTTGGTAGAATTCCCCTGTGAAGCCATCTGGCCCTGGGCTTTTATTTGCAGGAAGTAGAAAGAGAGAGAGAGAGAGAGAGAGAGAGAGAGAGAGAGAGAGAGAGAGAGAGAGAGAGAGAGATTGTTCACATATCATACAACTATCCAAAGATCCAAAGTGTACAATCAATTGCTCATGGCACAACCATACAGCTGGGCATCCATCAACACAATTATTTTTTTTTCTATTTTAAAAGTTGCCCTACTCCAGGGAAGAAATAAAGAGGAAAAAGGAACCTCAGATCCTCCCATACCCTTAACCAACCCCTTCCATTATTGATTCATAGTTTTGGTATAGTTCATTTGTTACTCTTGATGAAAGAATGTTGAAATACTACTAACTGTAGTATATTTTGCAATGGGTATATATTTTTCGTATATACCTCTCTATTATTAACAACTAGTTATAGTATTATGCATTTTTTTTTCTAGTTTGTGAGAGACATTTCTAATACTTTTATGGTTAATCATAGACATTGTCCACCACAAGATTCACTGTTATGCTGTCCCATCTTTTAACCTCCAGCTTTCCTTCTGGTGATATGCATGACTCTGAGCTTAGCCTTTCCACCACATTCACACACCATTCAGCAGTTAGTTATTCTCACAACATGCTACCATCACCCCCATCCATTTCCAAACATTTAAGTTTGCCCTAGTTGAATATCCTGCTCATAATAAGCAATGGCTCCCCATTCTTTAGCCTAATTTCTATATCCTTGTAACTTATATTTCATGTCTAAGAGTTTACATATTATAATTAGTTCATATCAGCAAGAGAGACCCTGCAATATTTGCCAATATGTGTCTGTCTTATTTCACTCAATAGAGTGGCCTCAAGGTTTCTTCATCAACTCATTTCTTTTAAAATCTTTTTGTTCGCACACCACCCTAAGTAAACAATTGTTAGTTCCCTGCATAGTCACTTATTTATGTATTCAGCGCCATTGCCACTCTCTATAGAAGGACATCTCCATTTCTTCCACAAAGACAGAGGAAGAGTCAAAGAAGGCAGAGAGGCAAAAGAAAAAGAGAAAGAGAAAGAGGGAACAACAAACAAACAAAACAAAGTTGATAGCTAGAAAGTGACAAAAGGAGAGATAGCATCAATCTAAAGTAGAATAATGAGTCAGACAACATCCCCAATACCAGGAGTCCCATAGCCTCCCCCTATTCCCCACCCCCCTACCATGTGCATTTAGCTTTGGTATATTGCCTTTGTTATATTAAGGGAAACATAATACAATGTTTCATTTAATTATAGTCTCTAGTTTGCAATGATTGTATTTACCCCCAGTTCCATATTTTTAACAACTTGCAATGTTGATATTCGTTTTTTCTACCTCATGTAAAAACATATCTGTGTCTTTTATTACAGTCATTGAGCACCCTAGGTTTCCCTGAGTTACACAGTCCCAGTCTTTATCATTCATCTTTTGTTCTGGTTTCCCACATGGTCCCAGCCTTCCTCTTTCAGCCATATTCACCATCATCTTTGTTCAGTGTACTTACATTGCTGTGCTAATTATCTCCCAAAACTGTTTTCCAAACCTCTCACTCCTTCTTTTCATGTAGAGCAAGTATCCTGTTCACAAACTCTGTCATTGTCTGTTTGTCAGAGAATATTTTAAGCTCTCCCTCATAACTGAAGGATGGTTTTGCCAGATATAGGATTCTTGGTTGGTGGTTTTTCTCTTTCAGTATCTTAAATATATCAACCCAATTCCTTCTTGCCTCCATGTTCTCTATTGAGGAATCTGCACATTGTCCTTTCAAGCTTCCTTTGTATGTGATAGATCGATTTTCTCTTGCTGCTTTCATGATTCTCTTTTTATCTTTGATGTTTGATAATCTGATTATTAAGTGTCTTGGTGTAAGCCTATTCAGATCTATTCTGTTTGGGGTAGGCTGTGCTTCATGGATCCATAATTTTATGTCTTTCATAAGAGATGGGAAATTTTCATTGATTATTTCCGATATTCCTTCTGCCTTTTTCCTTTCTCTTCTCCTTCTGAGACACCAAAGACATGTACATTCTTGCCTTTCATTTTGTCCTTAATTTCCCAGAGATGTTGCCCATATTTTTCCATTCTTTTCTCTATCTGTTCTTTTGTATGTATGCTTTCAGGTGCCTTGTTCTCCCATTCCTGAGTGTTTTCTTCTGCCTCTTGAGATCTTCTGATATTTGTTTCCATCATGTTTTTCATCTCTTGTGTTGTGCCTTTCATTTCCATAGATCCTGCCAGTTGGTTGTCGAACTTTTAATTTCTACCTTATATACATCCAGTGTTTTCATTATATGTCTCAGCTCTTTCACTATATCTCTCCTAAGCTTTTGGAATTGACCTATTATTAGAAGTTTCAATTCCTGTATCTCAGTTGAAGTGTAATTTCTTTCCCTTGCCTGGGCCATAACTTCATTTATTTTTAGTGTAGGTTGTAGTTTTCTATCATCTAGGTATGGTTTCATTGGTTAACCCAATCAGGTTTTCCCAGACCAGAACAGGCTCAGGCCACATAAGGAAGATATATTCAGTATCCAGTTTCCCTGATGGTGTGTCTTGGAAAATTCATACACCCTGTGAGGCTTCAGGTCACCATGCTTTTCTGCCCAGCAGGTGGTGCCTGTCAGCCTGTAATTCCAGGCTGGTGTAAGGAAGTGATGTTTGCCACTATTTTCCACCAGGCTCTGGGGTCTGGTTCTGAATGGATGGCAGGTAGTAAAGTTGGGCCTCACTCCTTTCCTTTTAGAGAAGTTAGACCCCCTAGGGGAAGGTCATTAGCATTTCATTGGTCTCTCTTGTCCTGTGCTATCTCCACCCTTGTCTGGGTCAAAGCACTGGGGCCCGAAAATGGCTGACGCTTTCTCCACTGAGCCAAAAAAGGAAAAGAAAGTCCCTTCAGGGATAGTCCTCAGTGACCCTCCAGCTCTCCAAAGTTAGTAGTCACCAAAAGCCTCTGTCTGCTTCTTGGGGATTCATAGTTCATGGTGAGCAGTTCACATTCACTAATTAAAAGCCCAGTTGGAGCTCAGCTGAGCTATATTAGCTTGCTGGGGAGAGCTTCTATCTAGCACCATGAGACATTGCAGCTTTTGGCTGTGGGGGAGGGGTGCCCGTGCTTGGATCCGCAGTTTTTACTTACAGATTTTATGCTGTGATCTCAGGCATTCCTCCCAATTCAGGTTGGTCTATGATGAGGGGATGGTCATGTTTGTCCCCCGACAGACAGTCTGGATTATTTGTCAGTTGTTTCTGGTATGTTTAGTTGTTCCGGGGGGACTAACTTGCTTCTACTCCTCTCTATGCTACCATCTTAGATCCTCCTCTGTGGGAAACTTTTTGATGACTGATTGGATTTCTTTGCTTTTGATTGGTTTGCTGAGGTCTTCTACTTCTTCTCTGATCAGTCTAGGTTCTTCACGTGTTTCCAAGAAACTGTCAATTTCCTCTAAATTATCTACTTTGTTGTCATGCAGTTGCTCGTATTATCCTCTTATGATTTTCTTAATTTCTTCAGGATCTGCAGTAATGTCCCCACTCTCATTTATTACTTTGTTTATTTGGGTCATTTTTCATTTCAGTTTTGTCAGTCTAGCTAAGGGCCTGTCAATCTCACTGATCTTCCCAAAGAACCAACTTTTGGCTTTATTTGTTCTCTCTACTTTTTTGTCTCTATATCATTTATTTCTGCTTTAATCTTTGTTATTTCTTTTCTTCTTGGTTTATGATTAGTTTGCTGTTCATTTACTAGCTTCTTCAGTTGTTCCATTTGTTCTTTGATTTTAGCTCTTTCTTCCATTTTAATGTACACATTTAGAGTTATAAATTTCCCTTTCAATACTGCCTTCACTGCATCCCATAAATCTTGATATGTTGTGCTTTCATTTTCATTCATCTCTAGATATTTAGTAATTTCTCTTGCAATTTCTTCTTTAACCCACTTGGTGTTTAAGAGTGTGTTCAACCTCCAGATATTTGTGAATGTTCTTGATCTTTGATGTTTCTTGACTTCTAGTTGTATGCCATTGTGCTTTGAATAATTTCAACCTTTCTAAACTTATTGAGGCTTGTTTTGTGACCCAGCACATGATATAACCTGGAAAAAATTCCTTGAGCACTAGAGAAAAATGTGTATCCTGGTGATTTGGGATGTAATGTTCTATATAGGTCTGTTAAGTCAAATTCATTTATCATATTGTTTAGTTTTTCAATTTCCTTATTGTCCTTTGTCTGTTTGATCTATCTATAGGAGAGAGCGATGTATTGAAGACTCCCACAATTATTGTGGAAACATGCATTTTTTCCTTCAGTTTTGCCAATGTTTGCCTCATGTACTTTGGGGCACCCTGATTGGGTGCATAGATATTTATGCTTGTTATTTCTTCTTGTTGAATTGCCCCTTTTATTTGCATATGGTGTCATTCTTTGTCTCTTATGATATCCTTGCATTACAAGTCTAATTTATCTGAGCTTAATATTGCTACCCCTGCTTTCTTTTAGCTGTAGCTTGCATGGAATATTTTTCCATCCTTTCACTTTCAACTTATTTGTGTCTCTGGGTCTAAGATGGGTCTCTTGTAACAACATATTGATGGTTCATATCTTTAAATCCATTCTGCCAAGCTACATCTTTTAATTGGGAAGTTTAAACCACTCATACTCATTGTTATTACTGTGAAGGCAGTTCTTGAATCACCCATTATATCCTTTGGTTTTTATTTGTCAGGTGTACTTTTTCCTGTCTCTCTTTATTTCCTTTAATGTACCTTTAGTAAAACTCTGGTTCAGTGTCCTTCTCCAGAACTCTCTCTCCTATCTTTTTTTTAATTCATTTTTATTGAGATATATTCCCATACCATGCAGTCATACAAAACAAAGCTTGCATTCAATTGTTTGCAGTACCATTATATAGTTGTGCATTCATCACATAAATTAATTTTTGTCATTTTCATTACCATACACAAAATAATAAGAATAAAAATTAAAGTGAAAAAGAACAATTAAAGTAAAAAAGAACACTGGGTGCATTTTTTTTCTTCCCCCATTGTTCTACTCATCCATCCATAAACTAAACAAAGGGGAGTGTGATCCCTATGGCTTTACCAATCACATTGTCACCCCTCATAAGCTACATTATTATACAATTGTCTTCAAGATTCATGGGTTCTGGGGTTGTAGTTTGATAGTTTCAGGTATTTACTGCTAGCTATTCCAATTCATTAGGATCTAAAAGTATTGTCTATATTGTGCATGAGTGCCCACCAGAGTTACCTCTTGGCTCCTGTTGGACTCTCTCTGCCACTGAAGCTTATTTCATTTCCTTTCACATCCCCCTTTTGGTCAAGAAGATGTTCTCCGTCCCACGATGCTGGGTCTACATTCCTCCCTGGGAGTCATATTCCACGTTGCCAGGGAGATTCACTCCCCTGGGTGTCTGATCCCACGTAGGGGGGAGGGCAGTGATTTCACCTTTCAAGTTGGCTTAGCTAGAGAGAGAGGGCCACATCTGAGCAACAAAGAGGCATTCAGGAGGAGACTCTTAGGCACAAATATAGGGAGGCCTAGCCTCTCCTTTGCAGCAACCGTCTTCCCAAGGGTAAGTCCTATGGTAGAGGGATCAGACCACTAAACACCAGTCCCCAATGTCTGTGAGTACATCAAAAACCATCAAGGTGGGGAAGTGTAACACCCCTTCATTCTTCACCAGCTCCTCAAGGGGGCTCTGCATATATTTTTTCATGTTTTTCAGTCAAGTCTTTTTTTTTTTAAGTCAACTATATCAAAAAAATTAAAAAAAAACATACAACAAAAAGAAACATTTCAAACAAACCATAAAAAGGGAGTAAGAAAAAGACAATAAACCTAAGAAACTACTTTACTTCCAACATGCTCCTACTCTACCCCAAGAAAATAACCTAATATACCAACATTTCTGTGAACTTGTTCCTACCATACCCATCAGACATTTTAATTTTAATTAATTAATTATTTTATTTATTTATTGCCAGACAAAAATAATTGTCTTATGATTCTAGATACATAAAGTTTAAAAACAGCTGAAACAAAACTATGGATGCACACCTAAGTAGAAGAAATCTAAAAGAAAAAAACAAACAGGGATGTTATTATAAATATAAAAGTAGTCATTGCTCTAAGAGGAAAATGAGGAATGCTTGATTGGGAAGAAGGCCAGAGGGCTTCTATGGTGCTGGTAAAATTCTATTAAGCTGTACATTATATTATATGCATTTTTATGCATTCTATAGGACCGACTATATTTTATGCATTTTTAAAAAATGCATCTCAGGAAACACAATAATATCCAAGCAGGAATAATATGAATTCATACCTGAATACATTATATTGAAACTGCAGATACCAAAGACAAGAAGAAAATTGTTAAAGCAGCCAAAGGGAAAGATCAAAAGTAGTACTGCAAAGAAAAAAGGATCAAAAAGTATTTCTAAAGTAGCAAAATATGACTACTCAACAACAGAAACAGTGGAAACCAGAAGGCAATAGACTGATAACTTCAGTATGCTGAGAGAAAATACTATCAAATCTACCATATCCAGATAAAACATCTCTTTCAAGAATGAGAGGGAAATAAAGACAATATGAGATAAGTAGAAACTGAGAGTGTTTATCTCCAGTGAACTCATTTTAGAATGAAAGAATATTCTTCAGGCAGAAGGAAAATGATCCCAAATGGAAGGTCTGAGATGCAAGAAGGATTGAAGAGAAAAGAAAATGGTAAAAATGTAGATAAATTTAAAAGAGTGACTGTATAATATAATCATAGTAACATCATATGAAGTTTAAAAAAAAAGCTAGAATTCTAAAATATACAACAACACAGAGTGATTGAAATTAAAATATCCCAAAGTTCTGTGTTCATGAGGATTAGGACACATTAATTTAGACTTTGATGAGTATGCATGTTAAAATATCTAAGGTAACCACTTAAAGCACAAAAATAGAGTATGAAAGTTCCTAACTAATATTGGGGGAAAGAATTTTTTTAAAAGTGATAATCCAAAAGAAAGCAGAGAAGAAAATAATTGCAAGACAAATACAAACTTCTGTTGTGGTGGGACTTCGAACTACAGGAGAATGAAAATATCAGTGAATTCTTTCCACACAAAAACAAATATTAAATTGGACAAATTGTCTTTTTCTCCTTTCTTTGTTTCTCTGTAAGTATGGCTACCTTTAGTATCTGAAGTAGGGCAGGCCTTTTATTAGCAAAATCTCTCAGCATTTGTTTGTCTGTGAAAAATTTAAGCTCTCCCTCAAATTTGAATGAAAGTTTTGCCGGATAAAGAATTCTTGGTTGGAAATTTTTCTCTCTCAGAATTTTAAATATGTCATGCCACTGCCTTCTCACCTCGATGGTGGCTGCTGAGTAGTCACTACTTAGTCCTATGCTTTTCCTCTGTATGTGGTGAATTGCTTTTCTCTTGCTGCTTTCAGAACTTGCTCCTTCTCTTCAGTATTTGACAGTCTGATCAGACTATGTCTCAAAGTGGGTTTATTTGGATTTATTCTATTTGGAGTTCACTGGGTACTTATGCTATGTTTATTTATGTTGTGTAGAAATTTGGGAAATTTTACCCAACTGTTTCTTTGAATACTAATTCTAGACCTATACCCTTCTCTTCCCCTTCTGGGACACCAATGAGCCTTATATTTGGATGTTTTATTTTATTTATCATATCCCTGAGGTCCATTTTGATTTTTTTATTTTTCCCCATTCTTTCTTTTGTTCTTTCATTTTCCATTTTGTTGTACTCCAGATTGCACAATCATTGTTCAGCTTCCTTTAGTCTTGTACCATAAGTATCCAGAATCTTTTTATTTTGGTCTACAGTTTCTTTTATTTCCATAAAATCATATATTTTTTATTTACTCTTGAAATTTCTTCTTTATGCCCTCCTAGGCTCTTCTTCATGTCCTTTATATCCTGTGCCATGCTCCTGTTGCTTGTCTTTAGTTCTTTGATTAATTGCTCCAAGTACTGCATCTCCTCTTATCTTTTGATTTCGGTGTTTGTGTTTGAGTTACCCATATCATCTGTTTTTTTCATATGCTTTAAAATTTTCTGTTGTTTTTGGCCTCTTGGAATTCACTTAACTTGATATGGTTCTTTTAGGATATATATGCTAACTCAAAGACTTCTCTCTAATTTATCAGTTCCACAGCTTGGTGACATATGCTTTCTCTAACTAACCAATAGGTGGCATCTGTGAGACACCTATTCTCCTCAAGCCAGTTCTCCCCAACTTTGTCTTTGTGGTGTGTGGGGGTCTGATTTTTGTGGGGTCCAGTTTGTGCACCAGTTTTGCATGTGTAGTTCGTGCTGTCTGCCCTGAATGTGGGGTGTGTGTCTGAGCAGTTAGGGAGTGAGGGCAGCTTTAACAATCATACCTCCCAGGTGTTCCTGGAGATTTAAGGCTGTTCCAAAAGTCTAATCCTTCAGTTTGGTCTCACCACAGATTGTCTCTGCTGCTTACCCACAATTCCTTGGTGTTGGCATATGGTCCCTGGGATTTCAAATTTGGTCCCTCTTTCAAGCCATGCTCTTCTAGGGCCTCTGCTAAGAGAAGGCTGTGCTATGTCACAACTGAATACCAACCCTCAAGGGAAGTTCTGTGCTGCCAGGCTGTGTATGGGCATTCTCAGCCTGCTGAAAGTAAGTCTGAATGGGGTGTGTTGATTTCCCCCTTTTTGCACCAGTCTGCCTTCCTAGCTCCAGGACAATTAGCTGCAGGTGTGTAAAAAGCTATTGTCCATGCCAGACATCATGGCATGTGCACACATCACTGAAAACACCTCCCATCACACTTGGCCTTCTAGTGCAGCTCTGGGCTGTGGTGCCATCACGAGGCAGGAGCATCCCCAGCCTGCTGGGAAGATGGCTGCAAGGGGCACAGTTTTCCTTCCCTTTTGGCTAACCTCTGCCTTCTAGCTCTGAGACAATTAGTGGGTGTGTGAAAGGCTATCATCCATGCTAGATACCAAGGCATACTCACAGGGTGTGGAGACACTGCTCCCACCTCGCTTCCCTGTGCAGTCCTCACTGCCATATCCACAGCCACTTTTGGGTTTTCAATAAAGAACTAGTCCAACTCAAAAAGCCAACCAACAGCTTCCTCACACTGCAGTGTGGCTGCCAGATATTCAGCAGGCCCACTCACTCATTTCAGAATGCAGACTCCAAGTTTCACCTACTGCATGGTCCCTGTGGATTTAGCAGACCTTGTCCAGCTGGTGCATTGCTGGAACTGGTGCTCTGGGTGAATTTCTGGCTTTTATCTAATGTTTTTCATGGAAGTGTTCCCTTGCCCTGTTTTTCCTAACCACCATAATCACAAGTTCTCTCTCCCTTCTTTTGTTCTCAGCTGGTAGGGCCCCCTTTAGTATTTCTTGTAGGGCAGGCCTCTTGTTAGCAAATTCTTCCAGCATTTCTGTGTGAAAATTTTAAGCTCTCCCTCAAATTTGAAGGAGAACTTTGCTGGAAAAAGAATTCTTGTTTGCCTTGTCTCTCCTAATCCACCATCTTCTGGAATCTCTCTCATTATTTTTTGACTACTCCTCCTGCCCCTTTCTCTCTTTATCCTCCTTTTGAGTCTCCCATAATGCATTTATTGGTGTCTTGTTGGAGAGAGGTGTCTTAAGTTGTTTTTTTCTTAACTGTTTTTTCTGTTCCTTAACCTGAATCATTTTAAGTGCCTTGTCCTCAAGTTTACTGTTTTTTTCTTCTGCTAGCCACAATCTGCTCTTGTGCTATTTTTGCTATTAGAAAACTTTTAAATACATTTTATGAAAGGAAAGAGCTAAATGTTTTGGCAAAAATCAAGACATCCACAAAAGCATTTTTGACCTTACATAACTGTGAAATGAAATTCAAGCATTCAGAAAAGAGCTATCTTAAGAGGCTTGTTATAACATGAGTTTGATTACACTGTGGGGTCAAATAGTCCTTGTATATTTACAGATATCTCTCTCTCTCAATAAAGCAGAAAAAAATAAAGATGTTCTTCAGCAATATAATTCTAATGGAATTTAAATATATTTTATTTACTCATCTACAACATAAAACATTAGATCAAGCACAGAGAAAATATAAGTTGCCAAAACATCTCCTGGTAGGATGGTGATTTTTAAAACAATACAAATTTCAGTCACCACACACAAGTGAAAACAAGTTAAGTTTTAAATACTTAAATAACACACATTCATGATTGTTTAAAAGCTAAGCATATTTATGAGCACAATTTTATACTGCTAAAGAATCCAAAACCATACCATGCAAGATTATAAAAAAATGCAATAAAACTACTGCTTTGATCTCCTTTATTGGGAAGCTAACATATGTCACTTATCTCAGAAAATTACATCTAAAATAAATAAGTAAATCTAAAATTAAAGAGTTAAGGGATTTGTCTTTTCACCTATACACTGAATCTTTTCATATGTAAAATGTGAAATTTGTATGACTAGGAAGAACCCCCCATTTCATTGTTCCTCACTCATCTTTCACTACTCATTTGGATTTTAGAAGCTAAATTATTGTTTAAAGGAGTTCATGGGGTAACACAGAAGAAAGAATATAATAAAACTTCTAAGAAAGGCTAATTGCTCAGTTATTGTGGTTTCCAATATCAGTGGTTCTGTTTGATTTTTTTTTTAAATTTCTATTTCTTTACTAAGACTCTCATGTTCTCATTCAATGTTTCCTAATATCTTTAGTTCTTATTTTCTTTAATTCCCTTGATCACTTTTAAGATTTTTTAAAGTTCCATTTGGAATGTCCCTGTTTTTTTCTTCTTCGTTGATATTTTCTCAATTTTCATCTCTTTCATTGATGAGTAATCATCTCCTGTCTTTTTGTTTATTTTTGTCTAGTAGTCTTGTGGCAAACTATACATTTTTAAATATATTCTCTGGGATTTGTTCCCTGGGATGTGTGTTTCTTAATTGTTACCAGCTGGTGATAAGATAGATATTTTCTTTAGCTTCAGCCCTTTTGTCAGAAATGTCTGCTGATACAGTGTGAATCCAGTGTGCAGTGTTCTCCCTGTCCCCCTATTCTCAAGAGTGACCTTGTCCCCTCTAATCCCCAGGAGACAGACATCTCTCTCTCAAATGTTTTAAGCCAGCCATCCTTTGCCTTAGACTGTCCATTCCTTACATTTATTTGTTTCCTGAAGCTGCTTTTCTTAGCAAGTAAATTCTGGAAGGAAGGGCCTACCAGAGAGGACATTCCCAAGTCAGTCTTTCCCAGTCAAAACAGGGCCAGGTACCCAAGAAGGGGGCACAAATATGACCCAAAGTGCCCTGGGAGGGAATTAGGAAGGGCACCAAGAGATTTCCTGACAGCTCCCCAATGCTGACAATTGCTTGCTTGCTCAGAATATGCAGCTCTTCTACTAAGTGCCCCCTACAATCCTAAGGAAGTAGGACTACTGCAGTCCCTCTCTGGGGAGTATCAATACAATGGCTGCTGATGCCTTCATCCAGTAAGAATGACACGATGGATGCTTCCCCTGTCTGTGGTGACTTGAAATAAAGGCTGCCTTTAGAGAGTTCCCCCAGCAATCCATTTTGTTAATAAAAGCTATGATATGTGACTGACCATGCCCTGTTCTTGGAGAAGAGAACCTTTTTTGTCCCTTTCTCTCATCAGCAATCTAGCCAGGGGCCATAGGTTCTTAATCTGAGGGTGGGAGTTGGGTACTGGTAGAGAAAGCAATTTGCTGTCCATTTCCTGTGGAGAAAGCAATTTGCTGTCCAATTCCTTAATGTATCAGCCTCTTCATGCTCTTCCTTGGATGCTGTACAGGGCTTTTCTGGCATCTGGAGTTTCAAAATAATTGTTTCAGTGAGTTTCTGCCTGTTTAATAGTTTATTGGAAGGACTGAGTCTTGGAACTTCCTACTCCTTACACTCTCCACAATCCTCCATAATGTTTATCACATTCAGTCCATATGTGATTTGCAGAAAACCTTTGTTCTCTTGATTCTATCAGGATTTTCAGTTTTGTTCAGTTTTCACTCATTCTTTTTCTCATGTTCTTAAGGGTGCTTCCACCTACACCTCAAATTAAAATTTTCCCAGAGTTCTTGAAATAGTGATTTGATATTGTTCTAGTTTGCTAACGCTGCAGGAATGCAAAACACAGGAGATGGATTGGCTTTTATTAAAGGGGGTTTATTTGGTTACACAGTTACAGTCTTAAGGTCATAAAATGTCCAAGGTAACATATCAGCAATCAGTTACTTTCACTGGAGGATGGACAATGGTGTCTGGAAAACCTCTGTTAGCAGGGAAGGCCCAAGGCTGGCATCTGTTCCAAAGTTCTGGTTTCAAAATGGCTTTCTCTCAGTACGTTCCTCTCTAGGCTGCAGTTCCTCAAAAATGTCACTCTTCTTTGTACCTGGCATATTTATCCTATCTTAGCTTCTCCAGAGCAAGAGTCTGCTTTCAACAGCCATCTTCAAACTGTCTCTCATCTGCAGCTCCTGTGCTTTCTTCAAAGTGTCCCTCTTGGCTGTAGCTCCTTTCAAGATGTCACTCTTAGCTGCAGCTGCACTGAGTTCCTTTGGTCTGCCAGTTCATTTCTATGGCTCCAGTGATTGAATTTAGACCCACTGTGAATGGGTGGGGTTACACCTCCATGGAAATTATCCAACCAGAATCATCACCCTCAATTATGTGGGGTGCATCTCCATGGAAACACTCAAAGAATTCCAATCTAATTAACACTGATAAGTCTACCCACACAAGATTACATCAAAGATAATGTCATTTTGGGGGACATAATACATTCAAACCAGCACGGATATCTTCAGTTTTGTTGTATTTGATCTATTTGACCTCTTCTTGTTATTATTGTTTCTCATACACAAAAATGTTAAACCCTCTCAGAGTGGCCCAATTGCCCTTGATGCTTCATAATCACCCACCTTTCCTTTCCTAAAATTCATTATCGATATTTTTCCTATCCCATCCTCTGGTTCAGATATACAGGATGTGTAGCATGATGTTTATCAGCACTGAATGCAGGGGCAATGAGGTGGCAGCTGGTCCTGTAAAATATGTGGATGGGTGCAGATGCCCAGATTGCTTGGTAGCTGCAGGAATCCCAGTTACCTTCCCATCACCACAGGCCAGAGCTCAGGGACACTACTCTTTATCCAAGGAGGATTCTCATGTCAACATAGTGATCTTCTGTACCTTATCTGTGGGGTGGTCAATGTGAAGCATGGACCTGCTGTAGATGGATACTCCCATAGCATCAACACCTGCAGCCCTCAGAAGGACTCACTGGCAAAACCATGGAGACTCTCTGGGCTGGGATTTTTTTCTGAACATTTTCTAATGTAATATCCACATAATTGGGAGACACAGTGATACCACTGCTGTGTGACTGGACATCTCAGACTTCCTTCTCTAGAAACTTCAATATTTAGTGTGAGGTGCAGTTGCAGGAATCTAGGGGAGATTGGAAGTTGCAGGGGATTATGGGCTTCTCTGAGATGTCTCAGGATTCATGTCTTCATGCAGTGGATACACTGACTTGGAGAAAAGGTCAAAAGAGTTTTCATCAACCAATGTAATAGGGATGACATGCACCACACAGTCTTCAGAGACAACTCTAGAACCAGCTCTCCCTGCAACTGAGCCATCACTGTTCAGGGCCACAGCCACCATTCCCTGCATAGGTTGCTCAGACAATGCACAAAGAGGTCCAGCTTTTGGGGCAGTGCAGGGACTGGAGAGGGGCTTCCTGTCTCTCCATCATGACTGTGTTTCCTCTTCTGTCACAAATTCTACCAGGAACCCTCTTCTCTCCAGGATGTTGGGTCTTTACTTTGTCAACGAACCTCAAATTTTTCTCTTTAAACATGTTAAAGGGTCTTTTAGAATCAGAGAGGCACTGCAAAGCTGTGGGCCATTGAGCAAGGACACACATGAGGCCAGGTGTCTGTGGGCCCTGGGCAGTGACAAGACCCTGGACATGATGTTGCCCTGACTGAATCTCTTGTCCTACGTGATGCATGTGAGGAAAATGATTGCCCCAAAGAGCAAGAGGAAGGAAGCATCCTTGGTATGGTTTAAATTAAAAAGTAGTTACATATGAGTGGTTTCTGAAAACATACTTCTGTGGAACACATGAATATTTTTTATGAGAAGGTTAATGGGGTGTGTGCATGGGTGGATATGTGGAAAAGATGAGAGGTGAGAAGATACAAATTTAGATATATAATTATTATAACATAGCTTTGAGATAAATTGTTCTCTATCCATGTTCCAGCCTGAAGGCAACTAAAGCTGGGGCCAACATTTCATCTGCAACTTCATGAAGGACCCTGAAGCAAAGCCATAAAGGTAAGCCAGTGCAGAACCCATGTTCATAAAAAATGTGAGATAATCAGTGTTGTTATTCAAAGATACAAGTGTCTTACTAATGCCATTTGATAACATCTAATATATGGTAGTAGGATCAAATTGAAATGTATCTAACAATTGAGTGGTAATTGCAGGTTAGGCATTTTAAAAATTAATATGGCTTTATTTCAAATATATGCACTTAAACTATGGGAGTTTCCATAATAGTTTCCTTGAATTGAAATAAGTCTTCCTTTTGAAATTTTTGACAATCAATGAATCATTTGTGCCTCAATTCCAGGAAAAGTATTTTAGCTTCTACAAGCTACACTTTTTTGTACTTATTGAATATCTTGCACTTGTGAGTTTAGGAAATTTTGACTTTCTCCTGGATATATAAGAAAAGGTACAGATCTCCAGGTGTACCTTATACTTCTAAATGCATTTAATCTAAATCTGTATCTTAATATATGTCCTTCCTACTTCAAATTGATGAAATACATCCTAGTGCTGGAATATGTTGTTACTGGATTATCCATAATCCTTATTACACATGAATCAAATCACTTTTCTCTCATCCAGGGTCAGAGAAATAGGTAAATAACTGTATTAAGATATATCCTCATGCACCCCAAGTCCTCTCCTTTTCCTACTCCCCTCTTGTAAGTTCAGGGCTGCCCACATACAAATCTCTCTTTGAGGCATGTAGGGAAGGAGGAGCCTTAAACTGGGGCAAACCAATCTGAATTCTCACTCAGGACAGGGAACCAAAGAAGACATGAGCTTCAAGGAGAAAAAAATGAATCTGCTCTGCCTTTTGCTCTACCTGTTGGTGGTTCCCCCATGTAAGAATTCCCAGGATTTCAGAAAGAGGCCATGAGCTGTAGTGTCTGTTTGTGACTCACTGTGTTCCTCCTTGTCCTCATGTGTCCCATCCCAGGTGCTGCTGTAGGAGTCAGGACTAGGCCTGGTGAAGCTCCCGCAGCCCCTGTCCCTCACCTGCTCTGTCTCTGGATTCTCCATCACCACCAGCGGTTGCTGCTGCTATTGTATCCACCAGACCCCAGGGAAGTGATTTCAGTGGATCGGGCATATATGTTATGATGGGAACATGAACTACAGCCCATCTCTCAAGAGCCACGGCTCCATCACTAGAGACACATCAAAGAACCAGTTCTCTCTGCAGTTGAGCTCCAAGACTGCAGAAGACACGGCCACATATTACTGTGTGAGAGGCACAGTGAGGGAAAGTCAGGATTAGCCCAGACACAACCCCCTGCTGCAGGGTACAGGAGATGCTGGGCTGCAGGCGTTGCTTGGGACCACCAGGGCGCATATGAGATACACCAGAAAAATGGCCATCAAAAGGAGGAGGGCCGAGTACAGGAAGGAAGAGACTTTTGTGGATTTTAGTTTTTGCATGTGTGTGTTTTCCTTCCTCTCCCTGTCTGATCTTGTTTTCTTTAAGATCCAATGTTTTTTGCTGGGACTCACACTCATCATTCCTGCCTTTTTGCCCCTATTTATCTTGTACAGAAAAAATATATGTCTGGTCTCCTTCCAGTAGGATTAACTTGTAGAATCCATGGAATATATGTGTCTGTGTACATGTGTATTTAAGGGTTTATGTATGTATATTAGTGTAGAACTATATATATGTGTATTGTACATATATATGTGCCAGTGTATGTATAAGTATATGTACATACATTTGTGCATATATATGTATATGTAAACATGCATATGTGTAGGCTAACTACATGTGTAAACACACCTATATATATATTTATATAAAATATTATGTTTATATAAATTGTTAGAAACTATATTCTTAGGTTTTATTATCACTGCCCAGCTCTCAACCTTTGGCCCTGGTAAGCTCCACTTCATGTTCATGCCTGATGCATTTTCCTGGCTGTTGCCTCATCAAGCACAGCTGTGAGGGTGGGATGCTGAAGGCTCAGAGCCTCCCCTATCTCTGAAGAATCACTCTCAGCCAAGCAAGCTCCCCAACCAGCTGCAACCACCCTGCTCCGCACCTGCTATAGAGTCCTCAAAAAGTCTGTTTAGGGAATTCTCCTTCACTCCCTCTAATGAAAAGACAAGGCAATTGTTTTCATTACAAAGGGAAGAAGTTGAATTGTTGATGGATATTTTGATATAAAGCAAATCTTCTATGCACAGAGATCTGTGCACATGCACCTCCCTTCCTCTGTAATGTCTACCTCTGTGAGCCCTTTCTCTGCAGTCATAGGGCCCATATCCAGTGGTCAGAATCCAATGGTATTAATCATGTGTGCACATTTTGTGATGGCCATACAAGCATTTCAAGTTTTGCTACCTGTTTTACTTAGCATGAGAGAAGATTTATAATATTCCTGCTAGTGAAGTATATGATTTGTTGGGTCTATTGCTGGTGGGACAGATGGACCAGCTCCTCTGCTACTGTATGACAATGTGTCAGCATCCTGACAGCCAAGCAAGCCACTAAGAGTGGACCCCAGACTCCAAAAGACATGGGGTCCATTTCACCCACTCATTGGTGGACTCTGCTGCTTGAAGCAACTAGAAGACAGACATGCAGAGCCTGCCCTCAGGAGCACCTTAGATGCCTCAAAATGACATTTCACAGAAGGTGCTCCTGGGCACCCAGGACAGAGAGGGGGACTCCACAGACGTTAGTGGAGCAAAGAGCTTAATGAATTGGTGCCTCCCTAATCACAACAGCAGGGTTGGCTGATCCTGACTGATGTTTGCTCTAAATAAAATGTGCCATCTAGAGATGAATTTATTGAGGATATGAAGCTCCTCCCTCCCTTTATTTGACCCAGAATAGTTGATAATTATTAAAGGAGCTGGATCTTTACAAATAGCCACATTTTTTTACAGAGCATTTCAACATGATCTCATAGAGTTGTGATGGGAAAAATAGATGGTGCACAGTAATTTTTAAATATTTAGCAAACTCCTTACACATCTTAAGTGATCAAGAAATTTAACTTTACATATAGTAGTGTCAGTATTCATTATAAAATTTAATTGTATGTTTGAAAAATGCATTTTACCTTTTAAAAGTATATTTTAGTAAATACATTTACTTCTCCTATTTTCAATTCTACAATGATTCTATATTTATAACACAACTGACTGAGTCACTCTCAGAATACAGCAAATACACATCAACTGAGGACACACATCCTCCCTGCTCCCCTTCTCCTGCTCCAATGCCCAACACATCACTCCCCTTCTTTTGCTGCTCTGTGGACCTCTTTCCTCCTGCCTGTCCACTGCCTATTGTTACAGAACCCACTGCCCAGTCCCTATGCACAAGCTAATGTCAGATCATGCGCCATTTAGCTTCAAATGAACATTTTTTGTTGTTTTTGTGTGTTTTTATTGCTTGGTATTTAGTAAAAGAGTCTGGTTTTATGGAGGCACTTAGATTCCCTGACATTATTTTCCCATTTGCAGCTCCAAGATGTGCAAAGCAGGCATGGTGAGTAGCTACTGATGTGCTCACTGTTTCCAAGCTCTAAACCTAAAAAGTATTTCATTCAATTCATATGACCAGATCAGCTCTGAATGTCCCTCCCTGGAAGTGAATCCTTCAGCCAGAACTGAATCCTTCAGCCAGAACTGAAGTTGGGTCAAGGGAAGGTTTAAAATTAAAGTATTAAACACTAATTTTAAATCACATGGCATTAAAAATACATTTTATGAAGCATGGTTTATGAGAGAACTAGAATGGATATACAAGCCATGATCTCCAACGTCTTTCCAATTTGGTTAAGGAAACTTAAGTGGGAATAAGCTTCAACCTTCTCAAGGCAAGACCCATGTGAGGATGTCACTAGCATGTCCGAGAGGCTGAGGAATTTCCTCTTATGTACTTGGTCATTAACCACATGGAAGACTAACTTCATTCTCAGGACCAGGATACTTCGTGATAGGGAGAGAAGTAAGAGCAAGGTCACCCCCAGTGTCAGAATGCTCCCTACAGGCCGTCAGGAGCAGGAAAGGGAAAACAGAAGGCTTCAAACTTGACAGGCCTCCCTCCCTTGCCACACCACCAGTAGCTCCAGAACATGTAAGGTCCTGGCAAGACCTACATGCTCTGTCCCTCCCAGTACAAAACTGATGATACCATTTGCTGGTGAATATGCAGAACACAGCACCAAAAACAGTGCTGGGGGAATCCAAAATGGTGCAGCCACTTTGAAACAGTTTGACAGGTTCTTACAAAGCTAAACCTAGTCTTACCATACAATCCAGCAAACGTGCTCTTATTTACTTAGCTTATTTGAAAATTAATTTCTACAAAAATATACAAATGAATGTTCATAGCAGCTTCTTTCATAATGATCAAAATCTAGAAGCAAATAAGACATCCTTCAACACACTAAAGGATTAAGAAAGTGTGGTATAGTCATAGGATTGAATATTATTCTAATTGTTTCTTTCCTTTTAAAAATTATTTTGCTCTATATTCTCTGGAATTATCTAAACTTAATCTTCAAAATATTTAATCAAATTTTCAATTTTATCTAGAATACATTAGTGCACTCTCTTTCCTATTTCCACCTTTATTTTATAGCATTCTGTTCTGTTTCAGGAATTTAGATCTTTGCTTTCCTTTTTCTTTCATTTTCTTTTTTCAATAACTTATTACAATTTAATTTATTATAAAAATTTGTTATAAAATTGTTTGTTCCATGTTTGCATACTCCCAGCTTATTTCATATCCAAATGTTTGCTTCCATATCCTTGTTTTTGTATCCACATTTTGTTTTACAGCTTACCTCAAAATTTGTAATATTAGCAATGCTTCACGTTTGAAAAAGTCACAAAGAAAATGATTAGAGGGTCTTTATACATTGCCAAGGCTTGTTGACTCCTCACAAGATCAGGAAGGAACCCACATTTAACCACTGTCATATTATTTTTATAAATCTCGTGTTGGTCAGTTTTACTAGAAATACATTTACAATTTCCTGCCAGGCAGCTATAAGACTGGATGCCACCCCCCTGGAAACTCTATAGAGGCATCAGACAGGAGATCTCACTTTCCACCTTGTAGAAATTCCGGTAAACCTCCTTTCTAATTGGGCCTCGCTTCTAATTGCATAAATTTTCATGTCCCTGAAGTCTGAGAGCTGAGGACTCAGTTGTGTGTGACAGACAGCACCATGAGGGGAGCCCAGACACAAACCTCCACTGTTGGGACGGGGATGGGTTGTGTGGAGCACTCAGGACCATGGAACCCAGGGTCCCAAACCAGGGATAGGTGCAGGGGGTGGCCAGGAAGTATTTCTTTTCAGAATTTGTTCCTTCTTCTTATTAATAAATAAAAGACAAGAAAAAAGATCCTCCAGGGACCCTGTTTCCCTGCTTCCTCTAACACATCATTTTTTTTTAAATTTATTTATCAAAAATTAAAAGTAAATCATTTCAAACAAAACAAAGGAATAAGAAAAACAACCTAAAATAACCACATTGCTTCCAAAATGTTCCTACTATACCCCAAGAAAATTAACAAACCACAACAAAACAAAGGAATAAGAAAAATAATGAAAATAACTACATTGCTTCCAACATGTTCCTACCATACCCCCCAAAATTTACAAATGATAATCATTCCTGAGTATTCCTATAACATTAAGGTTACCCTCAACAGTTTATCTTTTCTTATTAGATTATTGTTACCCTTTCACTAGCTGCTGCCTATCTCTAGGTCCCCTACATTCTACAATATAAAACATTTATTTCACATTTTTCAGAGTTCACATTAGTGGTAACATAAAATATCTCTTTCCCTGTCTAGCTTATTTTGCTCAGCATTATGTCTTCAAGGTTCATCCATGTTGTCATATGTTTCATGACCTCATTCTTTCTTAGTGCCACACAGTATTCCATCATGTGTATATACCACATTTTTTTTTTATCCACTCATCTGTTGAAGGACATTTGGATTGTTTCCATTTCTTGGCAATTGTGAATATTGCTTCTATGGACATCATTGTGTGAAGATCTGTTCATGTCACTGCTTTCAGACCTTCTAGGTATATATCAAGAAGTGAAATTGCTGGATCAGTGAGTGAGTCAGTATTTAGTTTTCTAAGGAACCACAGACTGTAACATTATACAGTACTACCAGCAATGAATAAGAGTTCCAAATTCTCCACATCCTCTACACATGAAGCATTTGTAGCTTCATGTTTATTTAATGACAGCCCTTCTAACTGGTGTGAGATGATATCATTTTGTGATCTTATTTGCATCTCCCTAATAGCTAGTGAAGATGAACATTTTTCATGTGTTTTTTAGCCATTTGTGTTTCCTCTTCAGAGAAATGTCTTTTCATATCTTATACCCATTTTTTAATTGGAATGTTTATAATATTAAGATGTAGGATTTCTTTATATATGCAAGATATCAGCCTTTTATCACATACATGGTATACAAATATTTTCTTCCTATGAGTTGGCTACCTCTTCACCCTTTTTGACAAATTCCCTTGAGATACAGAAGCTTTTAATTTTGAGGTGTTCCCATTTATCTATTTTTTCTTTCTTTGATTGTGCTTTGGGTGTAAGATCTAAGAAGTGACCTCCTAATACAAGGAATTGAAGATGTTTCCCCACATTATCTTCAAAGAGTTTCATGAAACTGTCTCTTATATTGAGGCTTTTGATCCACTTTGAGTTAATTTTTCTGTAGGGTGTGAAGTAGGGGACCTCTTTCATTCTTTTGGAGATACATAGCCAGCACTCCCAGACCCATTGGTTGAAGAGACTATGTCTCAGTTCAGTGGTTTTGGGGGCTTTATCAAAGATCAGTCGACAATAGATCTAGGGGTGTATTTTTGAAATCTCAATTTGATTCCATGGATCAGTATGCCTATCTTTGGCCAATACCGTGCTGTTTTAACTACTGTGGCTTTAGAGTAAGCTTCAAAGTCAAGAAGTGTAAGTCCTCCCACTTCATTTTTGTTTTATAGAATGTTTTAGCAATTCGAGGCATCTTTCCCTTCCAAATAAGTTTGATAACTAGCTTTATCCAAGTCTGCAAGTAAGCTGTTGGAATTTTGATTGGAATTGCATTGAATCTGCAGATGAGTTTGTGTAGACTTGACATCTTAACAACATTTAGCCTTCCTATCCACGAACACAGAATATTTTTCCAAATTTTTAGGTCCCCTTCTATTTCTTTCAGTAAAGTTTTGTAATTTTCTATGTATAGGTATTTTACATCCTTGGTTAAGTTTATTCCTAGGCACTTGAGTTTTTAGTTGCTGTTGAGAATGGAATCTTTCTTGAATGTCTCTTCATTTAGGTCATTCTGGCGTACAGAAACATTACTGACTTATGTGCAATAATCTTGTATCCCATTACTTTGCTAAATTTAATAGCTCAAGTAGCTGTGTTGTCAATTCTCAGAGTTTTCCAAGTATAAGATCATATCATCTGCAAATAATGACAGTTTTATTTCTTCCTTTCCAATTTGGATGCCTTTTATATATTTGTCTTGCTATATGGTCTGGCTAGCATTTCTAGCACAATGTTGAATAACAGTGGTGACAGCGGGCATCCTTGTCTTGTTCCTGATCTTAGAGGGAAGGTTTTCAGTCTCTCACCATTGAGTACTATGATGGCTGTGAATATTTATATATGCCCTTTATCATTTGAGGAAGTTTTCTCCGATTCCTACTTTTTGAATTGTTTTTATCAAGAAGGAATGTTGGATTTTGTTGAATGTTTTTTCACCATCTTTAGATGATCATTTGATTTTTCCCTTTTAATTTGTTAATGTGTCAGATTACATTGATTAATTTTCTTATGTTGAACTATCCTTGCATGCCTGGAATGAACCCCATTTAGTCATGGTGTATGATTTTTTTAATGTGTCTTTGGATTTGATTTGCAAGTATTTTGTTTAGAATTTTTGTGTGTATATTCATGAGGGAGATTGGCCTGTTGTTATCCTTTCTTGCAGCATCTTTACCTGGTTTTGGTATTAGAATAATGTTAGTTTCATAAATGAGTTAGGTAGTGTTCCATTTTCCATTTTCCTCTATTTTTGAAAGATTTTAAGTAAGATTTGTGTCATTTCTTTTTGGAAAAGTTGGTAGAATTCCCCTGTGAAGCCATCTGGCACTGGGCTTTTATTTGTTGAAAACTTTTTGATGACGGAATTGGATCCCTTTGCTTTTGATTGGTTTGTTGAGGTGTTCTATTTCTTCTCTGGTCAGTCTAGGTTCTTCATGTGTTTCCAAGAAATTGTCAATTTCCTCTAAATTATGTACTTTGTTGGCATACAGTTGCTCATAGTATCCTCTTATGGTTTTCTTAATTTCTTCAGGATCTGCAGTAATGTCACCACTCTCATCTATTATTTTGTTTATTTGGGTCATCTCTCATTTCAGTTTTGTCAGTCTAGCTAAGGGCTCGTCAATCTTGTTGATCTCAAAGAACAAACTTTTGGTTTTATTTATTCTCTCTACTTTTTTTGTTCTCTATATCATTTATTACTGCTTTAATCCTTGTTATTCTTTTCTTCTACTTGGTTTAGGATAAGTTTGCTGTTCATTTTCTAGCTTCTTCAGTTGATCCATTAGTTCTTTGATTTTAGCTCTGTCTTCTTTTCTAATGTATGCATTCAGAGCTAAAAATTTCCCTCTCAATACTATCTTCACTGCATCCTGTAAGTCTTGATATGCTATAATCTCATTTTCATTTGTCTCTAGATATTTAGGAATTTATCTTGCAATTTCTTCTTTAACCCACTGATGTTTAGGTATGTGTTGTTTAACCTCCAGATATTTGTGAATGTTCTAGATCATTTATGGTTATTGACTTCTAGTTGTATTCCATTGTGCTTTGAATAATTTCAATCTTTTTATATTTATTGAAACTTGTTTTATGCCCCAGCATATGATCTATCCTGGTGCAAGTTCCATGTGCACTAGAGAAAAATGTGTATCCTGGTGATTTGGGATGTAATGCTCTATATGTGTCTGTTAAGTCAAATTCACTTATCACATTGTTTAATTTTTCAATTTCCTTATTGTTCTCTGTCTGGTTGATCTACTTATGGGAGAGAGTGATGTGTTGAAGTCTTCCACAATTATTGTGGAACATCTATTGTTTCAGTTTTGCCAATGTTTGTCTTATGTAATTTTGAGGCACCTTGCGTCATAGACCTTTATGATTGTTAATTCTTCTTGCTGAATTTTCCCTTTTATTAGCATAAAGTGTCTTTTGTCTTTTATGACATTCTTGCATTTAAAATCTATTTTATCTGACAATATTGCTACCCCTGCTTTCTTTTGGCTGTAGCTTGCATAGAATATTTTTCCATCCTTTCACTTTAAATTTCCTTGTGTCTCTGGGTCCAAGGTGGTTCTCTTGTAAGCAACATATTGATGGTTCATATTTTTAATCCATTTTGCCAATCTATATCTTTTAATTGAGGAGTTTAATCCATTCACATTCAATGTTATTACTGTGAAGGCATTTCTTCAATCAGCCATCATTTCCTTTGGTTTTTATTTGCCAGATGTATTTTTTCCTCTCTCTCATTATTTCCTTTAATGTAGCCTTACTAAAGTTCTTTAGTCCTGTGCCCTTTTCCAGACTCTGTCTCCTTTCTTTTGTTTTCAGCTGGTAGGGCTCCCTTTAGTATTTCTTGTAGGGCAGGTTTCTGGTTGGCAAACTCTCTCAGCATTTTTTGGGAACATTTTGAGTTCTCTCTCAGGTTTGAAGGAGAGCTTTGCTTGGTAAAGAATTCCTGGTTTGGCAATTTCTCTCCTTCAGAATTTTACATATGTCATACCTCTGCATTCTCACCTCCATGGTGGCCACTGAGTAGTCACTGCTTATTTTTATGATCTTTCCCTTGTATGTGGTGAATTACCTCTCTCTTTCTGCTTTCAGAATCTCTCAGCATTTAACAATCTGATCAGAATATGCCTCAGAGTAGGTGTATTAGGATTTATTATATTTGAAGTTCATTGGGCATCTATGATTTGCATATTTATGTCATTTACATGGGTTGGAAAATTTTCCCCAACAATGTCTTTGAGTACTCTTCCTGGTCATTTACTGTTCTTTTCCCCTTCTAGAACACCAATGATTCTCATATTTGTGCACTTCATGTTGTCGATCATTTCCCTCAGATCCATTTCAAATTTTTCAAATTTTTCTTCTTTTGTGCTTTCACTTTCTGACATGTTATCTTCAAGTTTGCTTATTCTTTCCTCCATTTTTTCAAATCTGGTGTTATGTGACTCAAGAATCTTTTTACTTTGATCAACAGATTCTTTTATTTCCATAATATATGTTATTTTTTATTTACTCTTGCAAATTATTCTTTGTGCTTTTCTAGGGTCTTTATATCCTGAGCCAAGATATTAGTATTTGTGATTACTTCACTGATTAATTACTCCAAGCTCTGTATCTCCTCTGGTTTTTTAATAAGGGCATTTGGGTTATCCATATCTTCTGGATTCTTCATATGCTTAAAAATTTTCTTTTGTTTTTTGGATTCTTGGTATTTGCTTATCTTGATAGGGTTCCTTTAAGATATGCAGGCTTATTTAAACAACGATCTCTAAGTTGACAGAGCTACAACTTGGTGGAGTGCTCTCTCCCTGACATACCAGCAGATGGTGCTCCAAAGCCACCTCTTACCTTCAAGTCAGTTCTCCCCAACTTCATCTATCAGCAAGTAGGGGCCCAAAACATGTGGAGACCCAATCAGTGCAGCAGTTTTCCATGTGGAGACCACCAGCCCCATGAGGGGGGCATGCCCTGTGCAGTATGGCAGGGAAGATGGCTCTAAGACCCATTACTCCAAGCCATTCCTGGGGCTGCCTCTGGAATACCCTGGGGCTGAAAATTGTGTGTAATGTTTCAGCTCAAATTCCCTACAGTCCCTCTCTTCTGTGGGCCCAGAAGTCCCTGATATTGGTGCACAGTTCCTGGCATTCTGTGCAACATCTCTGCCTCTAGGCTGTGGACACCACAGGCTTCCACAGAGGAGGAGTGTGCACTGGGACACAACACTCTGAATGGGCATCTACCTACCTGCTGCAAAGATGGCTTCATGGGGCACAGAAACTACTCACTTCCATTATCATCCACCTGCTGCAGCAGCCTGTACCTGTCTTGGGGGCTCTTAGCTGTGGTTGTACAAAGGACTATCACTCAATATATATATTGAGGTGGGTGCCCTTGGCATGGAAGGCACTCCCCACCTCACTCAGATGTGGCTCCCCAGGTTGGACACTAACCCACCTCCAAGCAGTCTCTCAGTTTTTCTCCACCACTCAAACATGAGTGCAGCTTTGTTTCCCTGGCAGCTCTCTGGACAAAACACTTACACAACTCCAAACATAGTCTCTTAGTTTCTCCAAGTACACAGTCACTATGGATGTAGAAGTTCCTGCCCAGGCAGTGGAACCTTGGACTGCTATTCTGGAGCACTTTCTGTCTTATATCTAGTGTTTTTCAAGGAGGAGAATTTTGCTCTCTCTCTCCAAATCTATCATCTTGGATCTCCCCCATCATTTATTAACTTCAGGCATAAAAGTGCATTTGTCTTAAATATATTGGCAATGCATGGACAGGAAGACACTGTGTTTATGATGGAAAAACCAAATTATGGAGTCATTCCAGCTTTCAATGTTTCTGAAATGAGTACAGGAAATCCTTTTGTTTATGCCTCTTCTTTCATTCATTCATATTGTTTTATCCCACAGACATGTATTGACCCATGCTTTGAAGAAGGCCTTGAGGAGGGAGGGTGAGAATGGTCAGTGATCTAAGAGTTTCCTTTGATGGAGCCACCACAGCACTGGTCAAACCTAATATGAGGAAGACACAGCCCACTCTTGGATAGGCATGAGATGAATAGCAAAATGGATCATTATTACTAAGAAGTCACCATTTGGGATAGTTACCAGTTTTACATGGTCCTCAAGGTCACTCAGGGACTCACAGAGACTTTAAATTATCATTTTTCTTCCCATCCCTGAATCAAGTAGATTTCATTATATATGCAGAGAGACAAGACAACAGATCTAAGAATAAAAATGAAGATGAATTGCTAAGTTCCTAATGATGAAATTTATTTTAAAACTCAGATTGTTGAGATCTCTTAACTTCCCCCAGTTTGATACTATTTATATCTAGTAACAAACTCTATATTTTAATAGGATTTGTTGATTCAGGAAAACATGCCTTATCCCTAGAAGAATGAACATAATTGAGACAGACTTTCCCATCTCCAAATGATGCCAAGATGAGCTTCCAAAGATAAAATTAAATGATGACATTCTCCACTAAGGCATGGATGATAAGACATGATGATACCTTGCCATAAACTAAGACCAAACTCCAGAGGAGAAGCTAATACTGAGTCAAAGAGGGAGGCTGGAACAGAGATGGCTATAAATTCTATAAATGGTTTTTAGGAACAGAAGACAGACTTTTCTAACTGACAATATGAGGATATTTGCCCCAGTCCCTAAAGCATGTCTGGAGGTCACCCCTACATTCTTGTTTCCTTATCTTTTTTCCCAGAAGCCAGGGGAAAAAGTTTCAAGACATAATTCATGAGAAGTAATATTCTTGTAGGCTTATGTTACTAAAGATTGCTGATATAAGGCAGTACATAAAGCCTCTGGTTATTTACATCCATCAGGTAAATTTTAAGCAAAACTTCATGAAAATAGACTTGTCATGTAACAATGCATACCAATCCTAAGTTACAGCAAAATACATTTCACAAACTCAACACACTGATATATTGAAGGTACTAAGAGAGAAAAAATGACAAAAAATCTTTATCTAGCAAAAGTGCCAATAAAAATGAAAGAGTTTAAAATATTCACAGATAAATAGGAACTTAGAGAGTTCATCAATAATAGATCTCACCTACAAGATTTAATAAAAGGAGTTCTGCAAGTGGAAAGGAAAAGACTGGAGAGAATAGTTTGGAGGAGTGTGAATAAATTAAGTTCTTGAGTAAAATAAAAGAGTGAATGCAAATCCCAGTAATACTGTAGCTTCAATATATAACTCTACTCTTTAGTTTCTATCAGAAATCAGAATAGAATTGAACAGGAAAATGTCATATATCCTGTTAATTGATACTCAAAATATAAAGAGATAACATAGGACAAAAACAATGTAAAGTGAAAAATGGAGGGATATGTGAGTAGAGAACATATATGCTATTGAAGCTAACTTGGTATCTTCTAAAATTAATAGGTTATGGGTGTAGTTTGTGTAATACACAAAAAAGTATTTTAAAAATATACAGGGCCAGAGTTGAGAAAGGGATCAATCTGAAGTATCATAGAAGATTAATGATACAGAGACAGGAAGCTGCAATAAAGGGAAAGAGACCAAAAAATATATGACATAAAAATCAAAGGATATAGTGGCTGAGGTAAGTACTGCCTTTACAATAATAACAGTGAATGCTAATGGATTAAACTATTCAATCAAAAGACACAGATTGACAGAATGGATAAGCAAGCATGATCCAACTATATGTTGGTAACAAGAGACTTACCTTAGTCCCAAAGACACAGATAGTTTGCAAGTCCAGAAAAAAAAGATATTAGAGGCAAAAAGCAACAAAAAACAAGAGCTGTAATAGCTATGTATCCAACAATGTATATTTTAAGTCAAAAGCTGTTACCAGAGTTCAGGGTGTGACTGCCAGACAATGAACACTGCAACATATAGTGGGGACTTGGATGGAGAGGCAGAGACTGCACCTGAAAGGAATGGGTGAGTGTGTTCAGCCAGGACCAGTGATGGAGACTGGTGACTGGAACCAGCCATCAAGCACAGAAAGGAGCAGCTTTCCATACTCCATGCTCCCATTTTAGCAGTTGTCTGAGGAGAAAACCCTTCATGCCCCACTACTGGGAGCTCCAATGAGTGAAATTGGGAGTCAGAGGACCTGTGATGACCACATTTACTCTTTCTCCACAGAAGACCACACTGTGTGAGACGGGGAGAGGCAAGGGTGCCATGCACAGCTACTGGGAGTCCTCCCCAACCCAGAATACTTTCAGGTGAATGGTTGACACAGACTGTAGTGCATTTGAGCTGGAGGATGACTCACGCAGTGCCACAGTGCTGGAGGTATCTGCTTGGAGACCCAGGAACTTCTGGACTTGCTGTTCCCCGAAGCGACTTCCTGCTGAGCTCTGCAGGGCCCATCCCACACACACAGGCTGGCTGTCCCCAGTGCACAAATTGGATTTCCACCCAATTTGGACCCCTCCTAGTGCACAGGCAAATTTGGTGGTGAGCTGGCTTGAGGGTGAGAGGTGTCTCAAGAATGTCATCTGCTTGGGAGTCAGGGAAAGTGCACTCCAGCAAACTCTGGTTCTGCCAAATGTATATATATAATTGTTCAAGTAATTCTACATTTCCCAAAATAACCTTATCAATATAAACAAATGCCCTGAAACCAACAGAAAATTGTAAAGCACATAAAGAAACAAGAATGTATGGACAACCCAAATGACCAAATTAAAAAGCTGAAGAGACACAGAAATTATAGCAATTAATCAAAGAAGTACATGCAAATCTCCAAAACAACTTCATTGAGTTAGCAAAGGAAATAAAGTACATCAAGAAGACTCTAGGAATGCATAAAGAAGAATTTGAAAGTGTAAATAAATAGCAGATCTTATGGAAATAAAAGATACTGTTGAACAAATTTGAAATATACTGGAGACACACAATGGCAGATATGACAGGCAGAAGAAAGAATAAGTGAACTAGAGAACATACAAATGAATGTGAATGCACAAAAGAACAAATCGTGAAAAATAATTGAACAACTTGAAGTGGATCTCAGGGAAATTATAGACAACATGAAGAGCACATATAAAGGAATCACTGGTGTCCAGAAGGAGAAGAGGAGTAAAGGGCTAGGAATTATATTTGAAGACACAGTGGAGGGAAACTTTGCAAACTTTTTAAATGACATACATATGCAAATAAAAGATGTCCAACTCAAAATAGAATAAAGCCACATAAACCCACTCCAAGACATATGTTACTCAGATTGTCAAATCTTGAAGAGGAGAAAGTACTGAAAGCAGCAAAAGAGTGGCAACTCACCCCACCCAAGGGAAACCACATAACCATGGAGGCAAGAATACAGTGGTATGACATACTTAAGATTCTGGAAAAGAAAAATTCCCAGCCAAGAATTCTTCATCCAGCAAAGCTCTCATTCAAAATTTAGGTTGAATTTTAAATTTTAACAAACAAAAAACTGCTGAGAATTTGTTAAAAAGAGGCCTCCTCTGCAAGAAATATTAAAGGCAGTTCTACACTCTGAAAAATAAAAGAAAGAAAAGAGAGGTCTGGTGAAGGGCATAGAACTGGAGAGTATTAATAAGGGCAACTTAAAGAAAAAATAGTGATCTAACAAATAAAATCAAAAGGATAAGATGATGGATTCAAGAGCTGCCTTTGCAGTAGCAACATTGAATGAATGGATGAAACTCCCTGATTAAGATTGGCAGAATGGATTAAATAGTATGATCCATCAATACACTCTTTACAAGACTCATCTTAGACCAAGCAACACAAAGAGATTGAAAGTGAGAAAGTGGAAAAAATAGTCTACATAAGCTGCAGCCAAAATAAAGCAGGGGTAACAATACTAATATCAGACAAAATTTAATTTAAATGCAAAGATATCACAAGAGACAAAGAATGACACTATATATCAATAAAAGGGAAAATTCACCAAGATGAAATAAAAGTAATAAATTTTTATGCACCGAATCAAGGTGCTCCCACATACATGAGACAAACATTGACAAAACTGAAGGAAGCAACAGATACTTCTACAATAATAGTGGGAGATTTCAATACGCCACTCTCTTCTATAGATAGAAAAGACAGACAGAGGACCAATAAGGAAATTGAAAACCTAAACACTGTGATAAATGATTTAAACTTAATATACATATATAGAGCATTAAATCCCAGATTACCAGGGTATACATTTTTCTCTAGCACTCATGGAAAATTCTCCAGGATAGATCATATGCTGGGGCACAAAAGATGCCCAATAAATTTTAAAAGATTGAAACTATTCAGGGCACATCCTCTGACCATACAGAAGTGCAACTAGAAATCAATAACAATCAAAGAATCAGAATATTCACACATATGTGGTGGTTAAACAACAGAATCCTAAACAATCAGTGGGTCAAAGAAGAAACCACAAGGGAAATTGGTAAATATTTAGAGATGAATGAAAATGAGAGCACAACATATCAAAACCTATGGGATGCAGTGATGCTGGTTCTGAGGGGAAAACATATCGCTATAAATGAATGATTTAAAAAGGAAGAAAGAGCTAAAATCAATGACCTAATGGAACAACTGAAGAAGCTAGAGAGTGATCAGCAAATTAACTCTAAAGCTAGAAGAAAAGAAATAACAAGGATGAAAGCAGAAATAAATGATATGGAGAACAACAACAAAAAAAGACAGAGAATAAATAAGACCAAAAGTTGGTTCTTTGAGAAGATCAAGATTGTCAAACTCTCATCTTGACTTCCAAAGTCAAAAAGAGAGGAGGCTCAAATAAACAAAATCAGAGATGGGGGGGGCATTTTTGTGGATCATAAGATGACACTATGAACAACTGTTTGCCAACAATTTAGAGGAAATGGATAATTTCCTGGAAAGTAATGAACAGCCTAGACTGACTCAAGAAGAAACAGAATGTCTCAACAAACCAATCAGAAGTAAAGTGATCCAATCAATCATCATAAAACTTACTACACATAAAAGCCCAAGGACAGATAGCTTCACAGGTGAATTTCAACAAATCTCCATAAAGAACTGATAGCATCCCTGGCTCAAACTCTTTCAAAACATTGATGAAAAATAAACCCTACCTAACTCATTTTAGGAATCTAGCATCATTGTAATGCCAAAAGGAAGAAAAATTACAGGCTGATGTCCATAATGAATATTATGCAAAAATTCTCAAGAAAATATTTGCAAATTGAATCCAAAGACACATTAAAAGAATCATACACAATGATCAGTTGGGGTTCATTCCTCGCATGCAAGGTTGGTACAACATAAGGAAATCAATCAATGTAATGCAACAAATTAACAAACCAAAAGGGGAAAAATTGATCATCTCAATAGATGCTGAAAAAAGCATTTGATAAAATTCAGAATCCTTTTTTGATAAAACCAATTCAAAAGGTAGGAATTGAAGGAAACTTCCTCAATATGATAGCAGGCATATATGAAAAACCAGCAGCCAGCACAGTACCAAAAGTTGAGAGATTGAAAGCCTTCCCTTTAAGATCAGGAATGAGACAAGGATGCCCACTGTTACTGCTATTATTCAACATTGGGCTAGAAGTTCTAGCCAGAGCAATCCAGCAAGACAAGGAAATAAAAGGCATCCAAATAGGAAAGGAAGAAGTAAATCTGTCATTATGTGCAGATATGATTGCATATTTTGAAAATCCTGAGAAATTGACAACAAAGTTACTTGAATTAATGAACAAATTCAGCAACTGGGATCCAAGATTCATGTGCAAAATTCAGTAATGTTCATATACACTAGAAATGACCTAACTGAAGGGACAATCAAGAAAAGTATTCCATTCACATTAGCAACTAAAAAAGTCAAGTACCTAAGAATAAACTTAACCAAGTATGTAAAAGGCCTCTACACTGAAAATTACAAAACTTCACTAAATGAAATCAAAGAGGACCTGAATAGATGGAAAGATATTTGGTGTTCATGAGTAGGAAGGCAAAATGACTTAAAGAAGTCAATTTTACCCAAACGAATTTATAGATTTGATGCAATTTCAATCAATATTTCAACAACCAACAACCTACTTTTCAGACAGGGAAAAGCTAGTTATCAAATTTATTTGGATGGGAAAGAGGGCTTGAATTAGCAAAAACATTATAAAAAAGAAGAACAAAAGGGGAGGACTTACATTTCCTGACTTTAAGGCTACAATAAAGCCACAGTGTTCAAAACATCATGTTAGTGGCACAAAAATAGACACATTGATCAATGGAATTGAATTGAGGGTTTGGTAATAGACTCCCGGATCTATGGCCAATTGATTTTGGTAAGGCCCCCAAATCCACTGAATTGGGCAGAACAATCTCTTCAACAAATGGGGCTGGGATAACTGGATATCCATATCCAAAGAAAGAAAGATGATCCCTACCTCACACACAATAAAAAAGGTCAGTCAAAGTGGATAAAAAAACTCAATATAAGAGAGTACCATAAAAACCCTAGAAAATAATGTAGGGAAACATCTTCAAGACCTAGTATTAGGAAGTAGCTTCTAAGACCCTACACCCAAAATACATGCAAGAAAGAAGAGAAAAGTAGATAAATGAGAACTCCTCAAGATCAAAGTACAGTACCTCAAAGGACTGTCTCAAAAAGGTGAAAAGGCAGCCAACTCAATGGGAGAAAATGTTTGGAAACCATATATCTGATAGGAGACTGATATCCAGCATATATAAAGAAATCCTACAACTCAATGACAATAGTACAAAAGTCCAGTTATAAAATGGGCAAAAGGTATGAAAAGACATCTTTCTGAAGATGAAATATAAATGGCTAAAATACACATAAAAATGTCCATCTTCACTAGCTATTAGGGAAATGCAAATGAAAACCACAATGAGGTATCATCTCACACCAGTAAGAATGGCTGCCATTAAACAAACAGAAAATTCTGGAGATGGTGAGGAAAATTAGAACTTGTATTCACTGCTCATGAGAATGAATAGTTGTACAGCCACTGTGGAAGACAATTCGGCAGTTCCTCAGAAAATTAGATATTGAGTTACCCTATGATCCAGCAATTTCAATTCTCAGTATACACCCATAATATCTGAAATCACTGACATGAACAAACGTTTGCACACCAGTGTTAATAGCAGCATTGGTCACAATTGCTGAGAGGTGGAAACAACCCAACTTGCTTTCAACCAGGTGAATGGAAAAACCAAATGTGGTATATACCTATGATGGAATAATATGCAGCTGTAAGAAGGAACAAGGTCATGAAACATGACAACATTGATGAACCTTGAAGACATAATGCTGTCTGAAATAAGTCAGACACAAAAGAAAAAATATTGTATGTTACCATTAGTATGAACATTCTGAAAAATGTAAAACCAGTGTCTTATGATGTAGAATATAGGGGACCTAGGGAAAGACAGAAGCTAGTGAAGGAGGTATGATAAACTAATATATACAGACTTGTTAATTAGGGTGAACTTAAAAGTATAGGAATGAACAGGGGTGATGATTGTTCATTAATGTGATTATGAGTAGCAATGTTGCATTGAAGACAAATATGACATAAAGTGATCTTATAAAAGTATGTATCCCACAGATTAGCACTACAAATATAAAGTGTTTGCATGATATACTTTTAAGGTATGACACTGGTATAAAGGGTTAACAACAGATTGGTGTATGGAAAGAACTATCCATTGCATATTATAGACTATATTTAATAGGAATACCTTACCAGTACTACCTTGATATTAGTGATGAATAATTAGTGGCTAATAGGAGCTTTGTGGTGTTTTGTTATGACACTTATTAAAAATTGACAGCAATGATGATTGTACAACTAAGTGAATGTAACATAAGATATTAATTGTTTAACTTGGACAGAATAAATGCTATTTGAAATTAGGAACCCCCTACATAATAAGTCAAACCCTCTATTTTGAGGCTTACTCTTGTGAAAAGTATGATTGTAAAAGGAAGGATAAGCCTACCTATAATTATGCTTAAGAGGCACATCCAGAGAACCTCATTTGTTGCTCAGATGTAGCCTTTCTCTCTCTAAGCCCAACTCTTCCAATAAATTCATTAACCACCCCACTTCATGGGGCATGACTGCCAAGTGACTGATTCTCCCTGGAGACATGGTACATAACTTCCAGGAATGAGCTTGGCCCGGGCATTGAGGGATTGAAAATGCCTTCTTGACAAAAAGGGGAAAAGAAAGGTAACAAAATAAGGTTGCAGTAGTTAAACAAATATAAATAGATTCAAGATGCTATCATGGAGGTTACTCTTATGCAAGCTCCAGCTAGATATCACAAATGGACACAGTTTTCTGAGCACTAACCAACAGTGTTCCCAAAATACCTACATCCCTATCTGAGACTCTAAAACTTTCATTCACTAAGTTTATCTTTCAGAAACTTAAATCCATCAGATTGCTCCTATGCCAGACAAGTCCTTAAACCCAGAAGCAAGAGCCTCTTGGAGAACATCAACCAGATGTAGCCCCATTCCCAATAGCATCAGTATTCCTTTTCAATATGAAAAAATTAATGTGGTCACTGCCTAGACATCCCTGAAGATCAAGAAAGTGATTGAGAGAAGGGGGTAGCAACAGACAAGATAGGATTTAACAAATTATTATGAATATTGAATCTTTATATAACTATTTTTTTATTTTTCTTTCTTTAGATGCTAGGGTATTAGAACAGCTAGAAGAATACAACAGAGATGGTGGAACTGTAACCCATAATATTCTTTGAAATTTGTTCTGCAGCTACTTGTTACATTGTACTCTGAAAGTTTTCTTTCTGTATGTATGTCATATTTCACAATAAAGAAATAACTGAAACTGTGGAACTATAACTCATAACATTCTTTGAAATTACCTATACAACTACTTGTTAAATCAAACTTTGAAAGTTATCACCTTTTGGTAAGTATGTTATATTTCACAATAAAGAAATCATTGAAATTGTGGAACTGTAACCCATAATATTTTTTGAAATCTGCTCTCTAACTGCTTGTTAAATCATACTTTGAAAGTTATCCCTATTCTGTATATAGGTTATATTTAAAAATGAAAAACTATAAAAGCTGTTACTAGAGACAAAGAAAGACATTATATAGCAATAAATGGTCAGTCTACCAAGAAGAAATATCAAAGATAAATATTTATGTACCTAACAACTTTGTCCCAAATTACATGAGGAAAACACTGGAAAAACTGAGGGAAGAAGTAGACACCTCTTCAATAATAGTTGGAGATTCCAATGCACTACTCTCAAAATGCATAGAACATATAGAAGATCAATAAGGAACAGAGAACTTACATAATATGACAAATGAACCAGACCTAAGAGGCAGATATGGAAGCTTTCACCCCAAAACAGCAGGATATACATGCTTCTCAAGAGCACATGGGTTGTTCTCCAGGATACACCACATATTGGGTTCCAAAACAAGTCTCAATAAATTTTAAATATTGAAATTATATAAAGTGTCATCTCTGACCACAATGATATGATGCTGGAAATCAATAACAGGCAGAAAACTGGAAAATCCACAAATATATGGAAGTTAAATAAAACATTCTTAAACAATCAATGAGTCAAAGAAAAAATAACAGGGGAAATCAATAAATACTTGAGATGAATGAAACAAGAATGGAATATATAAAAACTTATGAGATGCAGTGAAGGCAGTGATAAGAGTGAAATTTATAGCCCAAAAATGTTTACTTTAAAAAAGAAGAAACAGCAAAAATTGAAGACCTAAGTGCACACCAGGAAGAATTAGAAAAAGAATAGCAAACTAAACCCAAAAGAAGTGGAAGGAAAGAAGTAACAAAGATTAGAACACAAATAAATGAAATACAGAATAAAAGAGAAAAAGAGACTATTCAGAAAATCAAAAATTGATTCTTTGAACAGATCAATAAAATTGACAAACCCATAGCTAGACTGACAGGGAAAAATAAGAGATAATGCAAATAAATAAAATCAGAAATGAGAAGGGGTAGATTATTACTGATCTGACAGATTTCAAAAAAGATCATAAGAGGATACTATGAACTGTACACTAACAAATTAGATAACCTAGGTGAAATGGACAAATTCCTAAAAACACATGAACAAATTACACTATCTATAGAAGAAATAGATCTCAACTAACCAGTTGTAAGTAAAGAGATTGAATCTGTCATCATAGCTTCTCAACAAAGAAAAGCCCAGGACAAGATGACTTCAGAGGTGGATTCTATCAAACATTCCAAAAAGAGTTAATACCAATCTTGCTCAAACTCTTCAAAAAGTTGAACAGGAAGGAACACTTCTTGACTCATTCTAATTATCACCTAATACCAAAGTCAGTAAATGATACCACAAAAGAAATTTGAAGCCCAATGTCTCCTATGAATATATATGTAAAATGCTCAATAAAGTACTAGACAGAATCCAACAGCACATTAAAAGAATTATGCCCCATGATAAGTGGGATTTATCCCAGGTATGGAAGGAAGTTCAGTATAAGAAAATCAACTAATGTAATAAATGACAATAACAAATGAAGAGTAAAAACCACATGATCATCTCAATTAATGCAGAAAACTCATTTGATGCAATCAGCATCATTTCTTGGTAAAAACACTTAGAAAAATAAGAACAGAAGGAAATTTCCTCAACATGTTAAAGGATATACGTTGAAAACACACCACTAACATCACACTCAATGGCAAAAGACTGAAAGCCTTCCCTATAAGATCACGAATAGACAAGGATAACCACTTTCATCACTGTCATTAAATTTTTTACTGGAAGTTCTAGCCAGAGAAATTAGTGAGACAGAAAAATAAAGTCATTCAAATTGGAAAGGAATAAGTAAAACTTTGACTACTTGCAGATGTTCCTATATATAGAAAGTCCTCAAAAATCTACAACAAATCTACTAGAGCTAATAAATGAATTCAGCAACTTGGGGGTGTATGAGATCAACATGCAAAAATCAGTGGTGTTTCTATCCTGTAGTAATGAGTAATCTGAGGAGGAAATTAAGGAAAATATCTCATTTACAGTAGCAGTTAAAAGAATAAAATATCTAGAAATAAATTTAATCAAGATGTAAAGGACTTATATACGGAGAACAAAGAATAATGGAATAGATAATTCACAATTCCCGACTTTAATACTTACTACAAGAGAGAGGAAGAGAGAGAGAGAAAGAGGAAGCCATGAAAGCAAAAAGTTGAAATCGTGGAATCCTGGAAGAGAAGGGAGAGACCAGCTGGTAACACCATGTGCCTTGCCATGTGGCAGAGGTGCCAAGGATCACTGGTAGCTGGTTGGCAGGAGGAAAGCATAGCCTTGATGATGCCTTGATTTGGACATTTTCCTGGACTCTAATTGGATCTGAACAAAATAGATGACTTGATGAAAGACATCACAGAGCAACAGGATATTGCCCAAGAAATCTCAGAAGAAATTTCTCAATGGGTTGGATTTCCATGACTTTGATGGGGATGAGTAGATGGCAGAACTTGAAGAATTGGAGGTGGAGGAATTAAATAAGACACATATTTGACTTCCAAATGTGCCTTGCTCCTCCCTCCCATCACAGCCAGATAGGCTGACAAGCATGTCCTCCACCACACATTGATCCTGAGCAGTTTCTTCTAGGAGGACAGAAGATGCTGATGAAATCAAACAATAGGCAGCTTAGGCTACTTAAAATAAAATGGAAATTTTGACACCTATATTAATGAGCTATACATAAAAAAATAAAAAAATTTCCAAGTTTACAAGTTAACAAAGACCCTGTTTTATCTTTGCTCTGAATGAATAACTGCCTCTTCAGCATCATCAGTAAAAGATCAAAAAGATCATCATGAATGATCCTTCCAGACTGAGGGGAGAGGCCATGTCTACCTTCTGAATGGCAGTCTTGGCACATAGTAGGTGTGCACACCCTATTTGTTGAAAGAAAACTGAGTTCCACTAACTTAAGAAATATAACAGTTTATAAACCATTTAGGAAGTGATACGTTTGAGATTCTTGGCAAAATAACTTCCTTTTCTAAGTGAATGCAAGTTTGCTGCCTGGATTAATGTTGGAAGAGATGTGGGCCAAGGTAAATGTGAACACACAGTGTCTATTGTAGTGATGTCTCGTGTGAGTCTATACATAGTTTCACTTGAGTTTAGCAGCTTAAAATCTTAAAGGAGATTTAACTGACATTTAGAATGCCAACTAATCTTGAAATGGGGCAATCAATGCATTTCCCAAAATTTTTGAAAGCACTAGCAACTTATACTGCTGAGCAAGACTCTTCTGGGTGTAATTTAGCCACTTGGGGAGCTGTGTTAACACTCCCAGGCCATTATCATGCTATTATGGCTTCAGCATACTAAATGGGTTAGTGTGTTCATTCTTTTCTGTTTTGTTGCCTCTTTACCTTTATTTACACTTTACAGCATATTCCTTGTGAATATGTAAAAATAAGTCAATTAAAAGTATATCTTGAATAAGATTTTGACATAGTTATTTCTAATTAAATTACAAAAATATTTTTGCACTGCCCGTAATATATTGTGCACAGTATAATGACAAATATCGTTATATAAAATGTTATAATAGTCCCTCAATTTGCTTAGCAACATAGTGGAATACAGAGAACACTGGACCTGTAGGTAGGAGTCCTGGATTCTGGTCCCTGTTCTGATACTGACATGGTATGATTTAGGCATGGCACAAACTCTCTGAGCTTTTGCCTCTTCATTGGGAAATCTGGGTGTTGGATTTTATGATTCCTAAGGGGAATTCTGCCACTGGCCTTTTGCGTATGCCATCCTCCTTGGCTGTCTTCCTACTCCCAACATACAGATAACAAATCTTGTTTATTCCTTAAATCTTAGTTCAAACATCTCTTCTGTTAGGAGACATTTCCCTAATTGCTTAGATTAATTCAATTATCCCTGTTAAATGTTTTCATAACATTCTACTTTCCTTCATATCACTATTACTGTTTATAATTAGATAGCTTCTTGAATGATTACTTAATTTTTCTTGATATTCCATGCTAGACTGTGTTAACCATGACAGCAGGGACTGTATCTCTTTTAGTTCAATAGTGTATTGTCAGCACTCTGCACAGTTTCCCCTATATAGTAAGCATTCAGTAAATATATGTTAAATGAATTGCTATTTAATTTTTATATCTTTTGGGTAATAATGGAACAAATGGAACCAGATTTACCTTCCTGTCTTCTAAGAACTAGAACACTGGAAAAAATAGATGAAACAATTTCAACACATTGGGTAACAGGCAACAGGCAGTGCTGGATTGTGATTCCTGAGAGAAGGGGAAACAAGTGAAGTGAGGTCCTCATGTATCATAGATTTGCCTTCTCAGGGAAGAAGCACCAAAACAAAGCCTGGCAGTTGTGCTGACTTAAGGATAATTTGTTGGGAAGAATCCTGGAAAGGAGAAAGTTGCACAGACAGAACTCTGGATATCAGTAGATGGGGTTTCCTCAAGTATTTGTTCTGAGAATTGATCTGCCTGTGTGTATGAGACAACTACCAAAACCAGGAAGAACCACTGGAAAGTAGTAGGCAGATCAAATCCCAGAGCTCCAACAGAGCCACAGTTTTATTTTCCCACAAGCCAGAGTGGAAAATCCTAAAATATGTTGCATTGGGCTGAGTCCTTGGAAGGGTATTGCCTCAGTAGTGGGGTCAAATTACACTTAGATTACAGGCTGTTTTGGACTTCCCCTAAAAACCTAAAGCAAGCCTGAAAAAGATCAAATGGTTTCAAGTAACTCAACTGAATCCCAGAAAAAAACACTCAAATATTTAAAGGAATTTAAAAACAAATAAGAAGCAACAACAAAAACAATAAAACTGTACCACCCAATAGCATAAAATTCATAATCTGCCAGCCAGTCAAAAATTTACAGGAATGAAAAGAAGAAAAATACAATGCATAGCCAGTGGAAAAATCAGTCAGTAGATACTGAATCAGAAATAATATAAATGATAGACTGAAAAGATAAGAATGTTAAAACAGATTTACAAATACACTCCATATGTTCTTTAAAAAGTTACAAAATAAACTCTGTATGTTCAAGAAAGTGGAGGAAATCATGATCAGGATGAAGAGAGACATGAACCATATAAAAAGACCGATATTGAAATACTGAAGATGAAAAATATATCATCTGAAATGAAAAAAATACAAAATACAGTGAATGGGACCAGCAACAGATTAGACACTGCAAAAGAAAAGATTAGGAAACTTGAAGCCATAGCAGAAGAAACTACTGTAAATAGAGCACAGTGATAAATAAAAAGACTGAAAAAAATCAACAGAGTAAGAGTGTGCTGTGATATTATATTAAGCAGACCAATAGGTGAGTAAGTGAATGGTGTCTGTGCCAGTTTGAATGTATTATGTCACCCAAAATGCCATTACCTTTGATGTAATCTTGTGTGGTCAGATGTATCAGTGTTGATTAGATTGTAATTCTTTGAGTGTTTCCATGGAGATGTGACCCACCCAGCTGTGGGTGTGGACACTGATTAGATAGTTTCCACGGAGGTGTGTCCCAGCCCATTTGGCATGGGCCTTGATTAGTTTACTGGAGCACTATACAAGCTCAGACAGAAGGAGTGAACTTGTTACAGCCAAGAGGGAAATTCAAAGAATGCATGGAAGCTGAGAGAGGAGCTGAAGCTTACAGAGACATCTTGGAGAAAGCTTTTGAAAGCAGACTTTTACTCCAAAGAAGTTAAGAGAGGACAAACACCCCAAGAACAATTGAGTGTGGCATTTTGCAGAGAAGCTGAAGCCTAGAGAGGAATGTCCTGAGAGAAAGCCATTTTGAAACCAGAACTCTAGAGCAGATGCCAGCCATGTGCCTTCCCAGCTAACAGAGGATTTCTGAATGCCATTGGCCATCCTTCAGTGAAGGTGCCCCCTCACCTTGGACACTTTATGGCCTTAAGACTGCGTCTTTGTAACCAAATAAACCCACTTTATGAAAGCCACTCCATCTCTGGTGTTTTGCTTTTCAGCAGCATTAACAAACTCAAACAGTGTCTGAAGTCTCCAAATGGTAGTGATGGGCTTGCTGGGTGGGTGAAGGGACTTGTGGGAGATAACAGGACAAAAAAAAATGAAGAAATAATGGCATAAATTTCTAAATTTGATGCAAATTGTAAACCTACAGTTTGATGAAGCTCAACAAACTTCAGGTAGAAATTCCTATATCTTTCAATAAAAAACATTACTGTGGAATGTTAAAATGCCAAAACCTTGCAAATGAGGTCTGAGAGGTGCTTGAGCATGCCCTAGCCAATTTGACTAGTACCACATGGTCCAAATGGTACCTATTATCCACATGAAATGAACCCTGGAAATGTGGCTAGTGCAGTTGAGAAACTGAATTTTTCATTTCATTTAATTTTAGTTAATTTAAATTTGCTTTATTCAATTATTAGAAAACTTTAGGTATATTTGAAACAACTTGGGTAGGTGAATCTACTTTTTCAGCTGTAAGATTTTTGAAATCTATAAATAGACCAAGTAGTTCTGATGGAAATTTGCATCTGAATTGATGTGCTCTAAGAGTAAAATACACAGGAGATTCAAAAACATAGTATGAAAACAAGAATGCAAAATATCTCACTAATACTTTATATTGATTTCATGTTGAAAATGATGCTTTTTTGGATGTATTGGGTTGAATAAAATATATTTTTAAGTTAAAAAACATATAACAAAGATACAGTTGTTGAAACATCATGTTACTGGCACAGGGAAAGATACATAGACCAATGGAATCAAACGGAGAGTTCATATATGGCCAATTGATTTTTGACAAGGATCCAAAGAATAGTCTCTTCAACAAATGATGCTGGGAGAACTTGATATCCATACGCATAAGTTATGAAGGGGAGTGCCTTCTCACACCATATAAAAATTAGCTCACAATGGGTCTTAGACTTAGGCACAAGAATCAAGACTATAAAAAGTGTAGAAGAAAATGTAGGGAAATATATTCAGGACATTGTGTTAGGCAATGGTTTCTTTGGCTTTAAAAATAACAAAATAAAAAACAGATAAATGGGACCTCATCCAAATTAAAAACTTTTGTGTGTCAAGGGGCTTTATCATGAAAGTGAAAAGAACCTCCTAAATGAGAGAAAATATTTGGATAGTGCATACCTGATAAGTGTTTAATATCCAACTGAACAATTTAAAGATAACAACCCAAAAAAAAAAGGGAAAGGTTTGAATACACATTTCTCCAAAGAGGATATACAAATGACTATGAAGCACATGGAAAGATGCTCAACATAATTTGGCATTAGGGAAATACAAATCAAAACTACAATGAGATACCATTTCAAACCCACCAGACTATTCACACCACTATTTAAAAATAAAAAAAAAAAAAAAAACAGAAAAAATTAAGTATTGGGGAGAATGTGCAGAAGTAGGAGCACACATTCATTGCTGGTGGGAAAGTACAGTGGTGCAGCCACTGTTGAAGATAGTTTCGCAGTTTCTCACAAGGCTAAGTATACAATTACCATATGACCCATCAATCCCACTGCTAGGTATAAAAACAAAGGAAATGAAAGCAGGGACTTCAACAGATATTTTCACACTGATGTTCATAGCAGTGTTACAATTGCCAAAAGATGTATGCAACGCATGTGAACATCAATCAATGGATGGATAAAAAATTTATTGTATATAGATAAAATGGAATATTATTTAGCACTAGAAATGAAATTCTGATACATGCATCAACATGAGTGAACCTTGAGGACATCATATTGAGTGAAACAAGTCAGACACTAAAGTAAAAATATTGTATGATATAATGATATGAAACAATTATAATAAGCAAACTTATAGTCAGAATCTAGAATATAGGCTACTAGGGGATAAGGTAGGGTAGCCAATGGGAAGTTAAGGCTTAAAATGTAGATGGTTCTATTTCGAATGGTGGAAATGTTTTGCTAATGGATGGCCATGACGGTAGTACAACACTGTGAATGTTAGTACAAGCAATGATATATAATTTATATATATATGAATAAGAATATGATTAAAATGCTAGATTGCATGTTTGATAACAGAGTAATAATTTAAAAAGTAATCCACTACACAGTGTACCCTAAGTTGAACCATTGACTTTAATTAATTAATAGCATTAAAAATGTGCTATCATCAATTGTTAAAACATTCCACATCAATGCAAGTTGTTGTTGGTTGGGTGGTATTTGGGAATCCTGTATTTTACACATTACTGTTCTGTAAGTCCACAATTTGTTTAGTAAAGGCAAATAGGGAAAAAGATAAAGTGAATCAGCAACTTAAAGTGAATTGTCTAAAATTAAAGTTAATAGAAGATTTTAAGTTAATGAGTATATTTCTGTGCCACATCATTAAAATTTAGAATGATTATTTTTAGAAATTGAAAAAGCTTCTTCAATATCTCTACGGAAAAATATAATATCTTCATATGCCGGCATCGTGGGATGGAGAACATCTTCTTGACCAAAAGGGGGATGTGAAAGGAAATGAAATAAGCTTCAGTGGCAGAGAGATTCCAAAACGAGCCGAGAGATCACTCTGGTGGGCACTCTTACGCACACTTTAGACAACCTTTTTTAGGTTCTAAAGAATTGGGGTAGCTGGTGGTGGATACCTGAAACTATTAAACTACAACCCAGAACCCATGAATCTCGAAGACAGTTGTATAAAAATGTAGCTTATGAGGGGTGACAGTGGGATTGGGAATGCCATAAGGACCAAACTCCACTTTGTCTAGTTTATGGATCGATGTGTAGAAAAGTAGGGGAAGCAAACAAACAGACAAAGGTACCTAGTGTTCTTTTTTTACTTCAATTGCTCTTTTTCACTCTAATTATTATTCTTGTTATTTTTGTGTGTGTGCTAATGAAGGTGTCAGGGATTGATTTAGGTGATGAATGTACAACTATGTAATGGTACTGTAAACAATCGAAAGTACAATTTGTTTTGTATGACTGCGTGGTATGTGAATATATCTCAATAAAATGATGATTAAAAAAAAAAAAAATGTAGCTTATGAGGGGTGACGATGTGATTGGGAAAGCCGTAAGGACCACACTCCCCTTTGTCCAGTTTATGAATGGATGAATAGAAAAATGGGGGCAAAAAAAAAGGCACCCAGTGTTCTTTTTTAACTTTAATTGTTCTTTTTCACTTTAATTTTTATTCTTATTTTTATGTGTGTGGTAATGAAAATGTCAAAAATTAATTTTGGTGATGAATGCACAACTATATAATGGTACTGTGAACAATTGAATGTATACTTTGTATGACTCATGGTATGTGAATATATCTCAATAAAATTGAATTTAAAAAAAAAAAAAAAAAAAATATCTTCATATGTATTGCTGTTCCAGCGTGCTAAAGTTGCCATTATGCAAAATACCAGGAACGGATTAGCTTTTATAAAGGGGATTTATTAGGTTACAAATCTATAGTTCAAAGGCTGTAAAAGTGGAAAACTAAGGCACCAACAAGATGACACCTTCACTGAAGAAAGTCCAATGGCATCTGGAAAACCTCTGTCTGCTGAGAAGTCATGTGGCTGGCTTCTGCTGTTCCTTTTCTCCCAGGTTGCATTTCAAAATGGCTTTCTCCAAATTTCTCTGGCCTTCTGTCTCTTAGATTCTCTCAGTTCTCTGCTTGGTTTTCCGAAGGCATTTCTCTCTAAGCATCTCAGAGTCCTCTCAGCTTTTCCAGGGCAGACTCTGGGCTTCATTCTCTTAGCTCCCAAATGTCCTTCTGTCTGCATCTCCAAGGATCTGGATTTGTGTTGACTCTCAACTTCTCCCAGGGGCAAACTCTGGATTATGTATCTTAGCTTCTCTCCAAAATGTCTCTCAGCATCTCTGAGCTCCATTTCTCTGTAAACTCTCTTAAAAAACTCCAGTAAACTAATCCAGACCCACCCTGAATGAGTGGGGTCACACTTCCATGGAAGTATTCTATCTTAAGGTCCCTCCCAAATAAGATTGGGTTAAAAGATCATAGCTCTTCTGGGGTCCATAACAGCTTCAAACCAGCACAAATACTGATATTAAAATATAAATAATAAAGCATTGTTCTGTTTTCAGAAAAATATATCAACTTTCTTCCTTTTTGTTAGCAACAAAACTTGGAAAATACCATTTTATAAAGCATTAACATTTGTAACACAACTAACAAATCACAAAACACGAAGTATATATTTTAAAAACATTATACAAAACCTCCAGACTGAAAATTACAATGCATTGTTTAGAAAGATTTTAAAAGACCTGAATAAAGAACAGCTATATCATGGACAGGGACTGGAAGAATCACTTTTTTAAGGTGAAAATTTTCTTCATCTTTCTCTTGATTGAATGCAATCAAAATGAAAGTCCCAATAGGGTTTTCACTTTAGGGAAATTTAAAAGATAATTCTAAAACTTAAATGAAAATGCAAATAATCTAGAATAAATAAGATCACATTGAAAAAAAAAAGTTGGAGCACTGACAAACAGGTTACATAATTTACTGTAATTTTAATCCTATAGTAACAAAGACAGAGTGGTATAGGCAAGATTATAGGCCTATAGTTCATAGTTATCTGTACTATCTCCCCAGATTATTTGTCTTTTGTTTATTTTTTCCATATTATGAATGGGTTTTTAATGATACAATGTATACTGAAACTTCACATCTATTGATATTCTTTTGAATTTCCCTGCTACTTAATAATCTTCTTAAATTAGCACACCATCATTAAAATTAGAGGGAAATTCCAAAGACCTGGAACTCAGAATCCCAGGACTCACTTTACAATTAAGAATCAGGAATATGTTTTCTGATCATTTTTCCAAAATGGAAAATTTGGGTAAAAGATTTAGAAGATTAGGTTGAGTTGATTTCAGAGAATGTCAAGCAAACAAGAGACAATTTTCTTTAAATAAAGAATTATAAAATTATCCCGCTGTATGGATGTACCACAGTGTATTGATCCATTTGGCTATTGAAGGACATATTAGTTGCTTTCAGTTTTGTGCAATTATGACTAAAGCTGCTATAAAAATTCATCTACAGGTTTTTGTGAGGACATCCATTTTCAACTCATTTGGGTAAATACCTGTTTTGTATATGTGTATATCAGATATGTATTTTGCAAATATGTGGCCAATATATGGCTTGTCTTTTCATTTTCTTAACAGTTCCTTTCACAAGGCAGAAGTTTCTAATTTTAATGAAGTCCAACTTACCAATTGTTTTCTTTCCTGGCTCCTGCTTTTGTTTTTCTATCTAAAAACTCTTTGCCACAAATCTCACTCTAGTTTATGGGAACAAGCACAACTCCCAACCCTGTGTGGGCTCCTACTCCTGCCCCCTCTATTCCTTCATTCACAGTTTGTTCCTTCACATGCTGGAGTTGATCATCACTCCACTGAATGTTTAAAGGAACCCTGTCCAGAGTTATGTTTTTGTGCTTCTGTCTACCCCTCCATTTCTGTCTTGCAGTCTCCAGTTGGCTTGGTCTCCCAGACCCTCAACTCACTCTCACTTCACTTCTATCAAGCTCTGTCTTTGTGCCCACCCTCTCAGCCCCACTGCAAAATATCCCTCAAGGCATAAGTGGAAGCAAATTAGTGGTCACCTCATTTGTTTCCTGTCTCTTGCCCATTGTCTGATGTCTAATATAATAAAAATGCTTCAAATATTCTAATTTTCTTAATTATTCCAAGTGTGGTGTAAACATGGCTCCTTTTTCTCCATTTTGTCCTACATTGATATTTTTGAAAATAAAAAATCTTCTCTGATGAATATAATTTATTTTATGTTTACCAATTACAGCAATTCTCCAATAACTTAAGTTTTTGTTCTGAGAAGTCCAAGTTAATTATAATTTAAACTTCTTCTAATTTAAGATCATTTTTCATATACTATATATCTATTTGTCTATATCTATGTTGATCAACCCCTAATGTTAATGATGATGATTTTTTGGTGTTAAAATTTAGGGTAATTTTTGAATTTTTCTTTTCTTATATGTACAGAGGATTTTTGTGTTCATGATTTTTGTTTTTGCAAAACATCAAAAAATAAGAGAGACAACAAATGCGGAAGTATCTCCAAAAATTTTTAAATAAAAACCTCTATTAGAGAATAACATGTAATGTATTATCATATAAAATAATCAACTATATATTCCTTTAGGAAAATTCACATACAAATTCTCAGAAAAGTACAAACCAAATTTCTAACATTTTTTTATCTCTTGGAATGAAGTAGAATTATTCATAGATGGAATGTGTAAAGAAACTTCCAATTTTCCTACTTCATGTTAGTATTTGAATGGCAAGGCTGTAATCTCTTATAATGTGTGTAAAACAAATTCATTCATAGCAGTGTAGTTCAAAATGGAACAAAGAAAAATTCCAAACATGAGATGGAAGCTAGTCCATACCATGTAATGCCATGCCATGGTCCAAGTATGGACAATGATACCAGAAGGTCCACTCCACACTCTGTCATTGATTAGACACAGCCATTGGGCAAGACACTGGACTTCTTGGGAATCAGTGTCTCAAGTCATTCATGAAGATGATACTGCAAGCTTCATAGGGTGCTGTTTTTCTGGTTTGCTAAGGCTGCCAAAATGCAATATACCAGAAATGGGTTGTATTTTACAATGGTGGGGGGGGGGTATTGGCTCACAAATTTATAGCTCTAAGACCATGAAAATGCTGAAATTAAGGCATCAGGATGTAGATACCTTCTCTGAATATCTGTCAGCTGGTAAGGCACATGGTTGTTATCTGCTGGTTCTTTGGTCCCAGGTTGCATTATTTTTAGCTTCTGATTCTAGTGACTTTCTCTTTAAACATCTGTGGTTCTTACTTAACTTCTCTGGGGTAATCTCTGGTCTTCAACTCTTAGCTTAACATCTCCAAATATCTTTCTGTCTGAACCTCCAAGCATGTGGGTCCATGTCAGCTCTGAGCTCTCTCTCTCCCTGAGCTCTCTTAAGGATTCCAGTAAACTAAATTAAGACCCACCTTGAATGGGTGGTATCATATCTCCATGGAAACAACCTAATCAAAAAATCCCACTGACAACCACCACAGTTGTGAAGACCTAAAATTAAAAAAAAAAAAACTCATGGAGTTTTCCCTCACCAATATCTTACACATACTGAGATCAAGTGAACAATGAAGCTCACTCAAAGACAAAAAGATTTTTATTTATTTTTTGTTGTTTTGCAAAAACACAAACACAAAAACCCTCTGTACTTATAATAAAAGAAAAATGCAAAGATTACCCTGAATAAATATGAACAACTCCATGTTCTTCAATTCTTCACAAGTCCATATTGTGAAAGTTAATCTAATCTAGAAATTCAATGTAATACAAGTAGGATATTTTATGAAATGACTCTCACTGTTATGTGCATAGTTAAATACATGAGTAGAGCAAAAAGATGGAAATAATGGACATGGTCAAATTAATATATTACAACCATCCCATGCAATAATATGTAGACATTAATAAAAGTCAGTTAGAAATATATCCACTAACTGGCAGGGGCATATGTATGGAATGACATCTAAAGAATGTTCTTACATGGAGAAAGCAACTCACAGAAATATATATATACATATATGTATATATATATATATATATGCGCCAGCTTGGACATAATATGTCCCCACAAAAGCCAAAATTTTTAATGCAATCTTGTAGAAGCAGACATATTAGTATTGATTAGATTGGAATCTTTTGATTGAGTGTTTCCATGGAGATCAACTATGGTTGTGGGCCACATTCATTTAGGGTGGGTCTTGATTTAATCACCAGGTACTATAAAAGACCTCACAAACAGAAGGTGCTGACAACAGCTGAGAGGGACATTTTGGATAGAAGCTAAGAGCTGACACTTGGAGATGTTAGCCCAGAGTTTGCTCTGGAGAAGCTAAAAGAGGACCCCCATGCTTAGATGTGCAGGAGATGAAGAAGCTAAAAGAAACACAGGGACACTTTGAAGAAAGCCATTTTGAAATACAACCTGGGAGCAAAGGAACATCAGATGCCAGCCATGGGCCTTCCCAGCTGACAGAAGTGTCCCAGATGCCATCAGTCATTCTTCAGTGAAGGTATCGTCTTGGTGATGCCTTAGTTTGGACACTTTTATGGCCTCAGAACTGTGAACTTGTAACCAAATAAACCCCCTTTATAAAAGCTAATCCATTTCTGGTATTTTTCATGATGGCAGCATTAGCAAACTGGAACTACACACACACACACACACACACACACACACACACACACACATATATATATACACATATATACACTGAAATATAATATACTATACAGTTATATATATATATATATATATAACATCAGCAGGTGAAATCATTTTATTTCCCAATTGTCTTTAAAACTTCAGTGACTATGCTTTTCTTGTAAAAACATTGATACAGTTACCCTATACTTTCTAGAAAATGCTTTAAAGATCTTTTCAAAGAAATATGCATCCTGTTTTATGGTTTCACTTATGTTGCTTGGAAAAAACTCACATGTGGACTTTTTACCTCACCCTCTCCCACTGCCTCCCTTCCTAGTGGTAACAAGCACTCATATTGAGTTTTACCTTTACAGTCTTTGGTCTATGTATTGACACACACATTTATACCACATAATGTACAATACTGGGTAATTTTATATAACTATTTGGTATATCTTGTACATAAATGGGACCACAATGTGTGGACCATGTATTATATGCATGACTTCATGAAGGTTTTATATCAACATTTTAATACTGAACTCTGGATCTTTTATCACTACTTGTTCTCAGCATCATTGGGGTACTTAGAATATACCAGAGAAGTGAGAGTGTGGATGGAGAATTAAGCGAGGTAAATATTAATGTGGTATGTGGTTAAAATACACTATCCTTATTAAACCTCAAGAGGGCAGCATTGAACTCCATTCTGAAAAATGTAATGTTACATTCTGAATAATGTGATGTTGGAATATCAAAGTGAAATCACTTAAGAAACTGACATGAACTCAACAACTGCAAGTGTCTTTACCATGGTGATCTCTGTCTGCACTGATTCAGACTGGCAAAAAATAACATTTTTTGTTACTTGTGTATTAAATTTTTGCATAATGCACAGGGGTGAGCTACATGATATGGTTATAAATTATCACCTCAAAAAGAAAATGTTTTATTTTCAATTATCTAAATATGATTTCCAAAAACTGATAATATACTGTGTTTCAAAAATATCTAAGTCAGTCCTTCCAAACAGAAAACCTTTTCTCTGGGTACTCTGACTACATTACCATGAGTTTTCTTTTTCATTTATGTTTCTATTCATGTGAATCTTTCACAGACAATTTACTTAAATGTAAACCATTTTTGAGTCCCTGCATGTAAGGAGTTTGGCCCTACGGCAGAAGCCTAAGATCCCATGAGTAATTCCATTGCTTTCCCTCCCTCCTTTCTGACCTAACAGCTGCAGAAGAGACCCATGAATAAGATCTAAATGTGTCTGGTTTTGTTCAGTGGGCAGGAGGTGGGAGAGGTGGGAGTGCAAGGAAACTTTTAAAATGTGACTCCTGGTCTCAGGACTGAGGTTCTCCTTGTGCCCACATGACAGGATGACCCACTGAGACCCCACTCTCTGGAGTGATCAAGGGGAGCCACCCAGGGCAGCCACAGCCAGAGTCAGTGACACACTGACCCCCATCCTGAAGGACTGGACATTCTGAGCTATGAAGGTCTTCCATCCTACAGGTCAGGACTGGACCAGTGGGGAGTCTTTTCTTTTGGCCTGAATATCCAAACAATATGATTTTTCTCCCATTTTGAGTAGCTGGTATTAAGGAATTTTTGAGAGATAATGCACCTGTCCTGGAGGGCACTGGAGAAGTGACACAGGAGGGTGGTGAGTGACCAGTGTGTGCACTGAATAGCCATGCTGTGACAGGACCCCTCAAGTGAATATGACCTTAGTGTCCTAGCCCAGGCTGGGCTCTTCCCTGCAACAAGGAGGTGGAGAAATCTCAAGGTGGAGGACAACAGGGACAGCATTTAGGAGGCAAGATCCTCTCCTGAGTATATGAACCCACAACTTGCTCCCTGCTAAAGAGAACAGTCATAAACACACATACAAACACACACAGTTGCTAAACACACACACACTCACACACATTCATAGCCACTCAGAAATATATACACTCACCCTCATGCACACTTACTGAGACTCATGTATTCTCACTCAGACTCCTTCACACTCACACACACACATACACTTGCACACACTCAACACTTATATACCCATACACTCACACATATGCACAAGTCATAGACACTCAAACTCACACAATGTACACACAATGTACATTTACATTCATATGCTTGCACATACATTGTCATACACTCCCAGTCTCCCATACTAATAACCAGACCCAAACTCACATACACACACACTAACACAAATATGTTCACAGACACAAACAGAAACATATCCACCTTCACTCAAAAATACCTATCCACCCCCACTCACTCACACTGGCACACATTCAGACTCATGTACTCCCATTCTGTCTCACTGACACACTCTCACTTTCACACTCCAACATTCATACCTGCACACTCACACTTATATATCCATTGTAATGGTTAGGTTCATGTGTCAACTTGGCTACTTTATGGTGTCCAGTTGTTTGGTAAAACAAGCATTGGTCTAATTGTTACTATGAGGAAATTTCATGGACTTAAATCATCAGTAAGTTGATTGCATCTCTGGCTTTTCACATCTACAATCAACTGAGATTGCCTTCTGCAATGAAAGATTTCTCATCCAATCAGTTGAAGACTTTTCAAGACAAAGTGCTTATTTCAGCAGTCATAAGGGAGAAATTTTATCTCTACTTCAGCCAACCAGCTTCTCCCAGGGAATTTATCAAAAACCTTCATCAGAGTTCCAAGCTTGCAGCCTGCCTTACAGAATTTGGATTCATGCATTCGCACAGCTGTCAGGGAGAATTTTATAAAATGTCATACATTTAGAGCAATCTCCTTTTGGTGCTGTTTCCTTATAGAACCCTGACTAACACAGCTTTTGTTCTAGGAGTGTTTCTTGAGAAACAGATCTTTAAAATGGGATTTCAGAATTGGTCCTATGGTATTTTCAATCAGCTCTCTACTATGATTAGATTCAAAGGCACTAATGACTGTTTCCAATAATCAAGATGGCATTGACATACATGGTGTGAGATGGCAATAGAGATATGCAAACTATAATCACTGGATATGGCTACTCAAATGCTTATAAGAGGTACTCTGGGGTAGAGTATTTTTGACACCCTAAAAGAGTTTTGTGGAGTTGCAAGTTGCGATGATGTTGGCTGTTTTTTTTTCTAAATATGATGGATACAGCTGTAAAATAAGGGGATGAGCTCAAGGCTTCAAATTTGCAACCTAAGTGCCACATGAAGGATGCAAAAATTTCTATGTATGCTCTGTAAGAGAATCATATTTCATGTAGCCATAGGCTTGAGATCTCTGAAAACCAGACCCAGAATCTCACTGTGTGAGTGGAAGAATTACAACATAAACTGAATTCCCAAACTTGCAGAATGTTTGCTATTAAATGAGGGCATTTATTGGAGGAAATGGGATCCTAAAATCTGGAATGAAGACATAAGAGTTGATGATGATGAAAGTGGGGTCACTGAAACCCTAGATTCTGCTGAGTCTTTGCCAGAACTGCCATGGTATAATGTAGAAAAAGAGATCGAAAGGCATAGAATGATTAGAATGTTAGAATGGATTTACCATGTAAGAACTGCTCACCCATACCAGGAATTCCCAGAGGACACACATGTCAGCAGGACTGTGAGGAATACACTTGTGAGACTAACTGTATCATCTCCGAAGAGCTCTTTGGTTGCTCTACTCTGTGGGTCAGATATTACCATGGGAACTGCTGTAACTGGACTGGAATCCTTAACCACAATGGAAATGATTGGATCCCAAGTTGGCAGAAGCCAAGTGGCAACAGTTTATCACCAAAGAGAAGGTGACTATGGCTACCATAATGGACAGCAGATTCAAAGTGGCAGTCAAAATAATCTGACTCTCAGAGATTTATTGCTTTGGCTAGTAGATGGTAAGGTACTTAGAAGTAAATAGATGAGGAGTCTAATAAATTCTCATCTGTATAAGCAGAAGAGTTCCAGGTCAAGTGAACAAAAGTATAGATTGAATTACCAAAACAGAGAGTCATGGCTACTTAATCAACTCCCAGATTTGAGTTTAAAGACCCACAGCCCCATAAAAGAGGGTAAGGCCAGGTCCACTTGGGAAAGAACTCTGTTACACTGACAAAAATTTATACTGCTAATCTTCCTCCCACCCTTCCCTGGAGAGATCTATGACTTTTACTAGGGTAACTACATTGGGTAAAAGGAAAAGAGCAGATATTTGGGGGTTATTAGACATTTATAATCTGAATAATGTCAGAAATGACATTAATTCCAGGAGACCCAAAACATCACTCTGGTCCACCAGTAAGAGTAGGAGTTTATGGAGGTCAGGTGATTGATGCAGTTTTAACTCAGGTCCATCTCACAGTGGGCCCCGTGGGTCCCTGAACTCATTAATGGTTATTTCCTCAGTTCCAGAATGCATAATTAGAATAGATATACTCAGCAACTGGCAGAATCCCCACATTGGTTCCCACAGTTGTGGAGTGAGGGCTATTATGGTAGGAAAAGCCAAGTGGAACCCACTAGAACTGTTCCTACCTAGCAAAATAGTACACTGAAAGCAGTAACAGATTCCTGGAATATTGCAGAAATTAGTGCCACCATCAAAGACTTGAAGGATGTCAAAGTGGTGATTTCTAGCACATCTCCATTCAAATCTCTTATTTGGCCAGAACAGAAAACTGATGGATCTTTGAAGATGACAGTAGATTATCATAAATTTAGCCAGGTGGTGACTCCAATTGCAGCTGCTGTTTCAGATGTGGTACCATTGCTTGAGTTAATCAATATATCTCCCGGTATCTGGTATGCAGCTATTGATATGGCAAATGCTTTTTTCTCAATTGCTGTTAGTAAGAACCACCAGAAACAATTTTATTTCAGCTGGCAAGGCCAGCAATATACCCTCACTGTCCTTCCTGAGGGGTATATCAACTCTCCAGCCTTATATCACAATCTTGTCTGCAGGGAACTTGATCACCTTTCCCTCCTGCATGATATCACACTGGATCATTATATTGATGATATGTTGGTTGGGTCTAGTGTGGAAGAAGTATCAACTACTGTATACTTATCAGTAAGGCCTTTGTGTGCCAGATGATGGGAGATAAATCCAACAGAAATACACAGGACTTCTACCTCAGTAAATTATTTAGGTGTCCAGTAGGATGGGGCAAATTGAGATATCCCTTCTAAGGTGAAAGATAAGCTGTTGTATATGGCCCCTCCTATAACCAAAAAAGAGGCACAATGCCTAGTTGGTCTCTTTGGATTTTGGAGACAACATATTCCTCACTTTCTCCTGCACACATATTATACACCCATACACTCTCACTCACACACATCTAATCAAACTACACACCCACTCAAATGCACTTGCACAATAACACTCACACACTTGCATGCAAATTGATACATACCCCTAGTCACTCATACTGAGATGCTGACACACTCATATTGCACATACTTGCAAACACACAAGCTCTGGCACTCTCAGAAACTTGCTCTCATACCTCAAACACACTTAGAATAATGTGCACACTCACATTAACACACATTTACTCATACATGCAAACACACACTTGCACATACCCACTTACACTGATACATACTCTCACACTGTCATTGACACATAATCGTGCTCTCACATTCTCTAACACACTCATGTTTACAAACCATCATATTCATTCACACAGACAAATGCTTACACATTCACTCTTAAATGTGCAAGTTTGCTGCTTGGAAGTGGCAGAACCAAGAACTCCCTGAATGTTGGAAATATAGAGATCTCCAAATTTAGCCAATGCTTGATTACATCTATCAAATTGGTTATCAAGTCTGGCAAATATCTTTTCACCAAATTCTGGTATCCTCAGCCTCCTCTGAAAGGTGTGCCATATCATGGGTATGGGGGCTGAGCCTGAGCCCAGCACCTGTGTCTCTGATCCCTGCCCTGTCACAACTTGGGGGCCCACCTATGCATGAAGACTTTGTCCAACCCCCACAAAACCTCTTACAGCCAACCCAGGGCCCTTCTTAGACAGACCTGAGAAGAGTTTCTCACTTGGGACTGTTTGGGCAAGTAATTCTGGGTTCTGGTTAACCAAAGGGGGCCTCAGACTGGGTGTAAAGGGTCTGGCTAGCATCATCCAGTGCAGGGGTCCCTCGTGCTTTGATCTTGGTGACTGTTGGATAATTGGAAGGGAGTTGTGGTATGGGGACCTGAAAACCCAGCCCAGAGAGGGGTCCTGGTCTTGCTCCTGGTTCCTAACCACCGTGAATCTTTGGACTCTTCACCAGCATTCTGAGGTTCTGAGTTTAGAGAAATGATCCTTTTCCTACATAAGAAATAATATTTGCATTTCCCAGCACCTACATCAGCTTTTGCTTCAGGTTTTTGCCTGCAAGAGAACTGCATTTTTCTCCCATTGAGGAAGATATGAGCAAGCTCCTCTCTCAGATGCGACCCCACGAATCATTGTAGATGTCTAGAAGATGTGGGTAGGTGAGAAGGAACAGCCCTCTGCATTGATAATAAAGCCATCTGCTTAGGTTGTATGTTCCTCCACTCTTGCTGGGCACCAGGGGCTTCCCTATTGGAGAATGTGTGGTCTAGCAGGCTACAGATGGCCAGTCAAGGGGCATGACCTGGTTAGTATGCCCAGAGACAATCACCCTAAAGACCTGGGGTGGGTGGGGGTTCAAGCAGAGACTGAGAGGAGCCATGAAGGTGTCTCCCTACTGTGTGATGGACTGGGATGGTGTGATGCCCACCCCACCCCACCCCTACATTGGCCATCTGGAGAATCAACTTCACCCAAGGCTCCAGCTGGGGTCTTCTCTCTGAGGCCCAGGAGGCTCATAGTCAGGGAAACAGCTGCTCCACCTCTGTGGGGAGGGGTATGTCCACTGTACTCTCCCTGTTCTGCTAGGGAATGCCAGCCCAGCCCTTAGCTCTTCACAGGGAGTCCCCCACTGCATGCTAGCATTGTCCCCTTTCTGTGTCCTATGTTGGACTCAGAGCAACAACATCTCCTGAGCAACTTTCCTGAGGCCACCCAAGAAGCCAAAGATCCAACTTCAGAATACAGACAAGACCTGGGTCTTCCAGGCCCCATGGAAGACTGGTGAGCATCTCTGATGCATCAGATTCAACATCACTCAGGCATTTTATGCTGACTTCAGAGGTGAAAGTCTGACTCGCCACCTGCAGAGACACACCTAGAGCAGGTGGACATGAATGAGTGACCTAAGCATGAGAACAAAGCACATGGCCAGCCTTATTTGCATGGCTATGGCAGCCAAGACTGGCTAGAGAAGTCCTGTCATTCCACAGGAGGAAGGGAGCTGAGCTCCAGAGCAGGGCTGCGTGAAGGCCTTCCTCAAAGCTCCATGACCTGCTTCCCTAGAGGCTGCCGTCTCCTGATTTTGGCTAGTCTCAGGCACAGAAAACAATGGGCAGCAGATGAGCACCCCAGTAAGAGGGGAGATGGTGTGATGTGTCATGAAATTAGCATACAGGTGATGGAGGGCTCTGGGGAGGCAGGATGAGGTCAAGATGGCAAGGATATGGTATGGGGTGACCAGGGTGGATGGGGGCTGGAAAGAGATAGGCCAGGAGGGTGAGTGGGAGGTTGACCCTGGAGTAGGCCCTCCATTGTTTCCATGAGAAGCTGCTTTTTGTGGAAGCAGCTCTCTAAGTCATTCCTGTCTTCCTTCCTCCTCCAGGGCCCATCCTCCTTGTCTTTCTGGCTACTACACAGGGAGCCCGTTTTCACTCCCTACACAAACTTCTCTACAATTCATTCAACACTGTCCTGAGTATTCCCAGGGAAACTCATTGCATCAAGTGTGTTGCATATGTTGCCCCTTCACTTACTAAAAATTAACATTCTTACCTATAAGTTGGTTTCACACTTTCTCATGGAGGTGGGTAATAGTCATATAACCCCCTGCACTGGCTGAGCAATGGATGTCTGCCAGGAATTCCATGAGCATCATCTCTAACCCTCACCACACCCAAGCAAATAGTGTGATCTTGGAACCTAAGGTCCCAATGAAGAGGCTGAAGATCAAAATTCTTCGATGTCATGTCCCAAATCTTTCATCCAGAGGGCAGTAGTGAGGGGAACCATGCATTTTGAACTCCCTGTAGACAATGGGAACTCCCTTTGCCTCTGCTGGGGCAGTCATTTGGAGCTTAATGTGTGTGCTTTCATTTCCTCACTTCTCCCTCACTTCATGCATATTGGAGCCACCCCTTTTGAAAGCCCTGGAAGCCCATGTAAGCTGCAAACAGCTGACCACTAATTGCCCAGCCCTGCCAAGGTTTTTCTCTCTGCTATTTGATGCAAGCTGCAACTGTCAATCAGTCATTTACTCATTAAACAAATGTATTGTCCCTGCAATGCCCCATGTACTCTTCTATATGCTAAAGGTGGGGCACAGAAAAAGACCAAGACCCTGGTCAATGGGCTTGCGAGGCACAAAATGAGCACAAATGAACAAGGATATGTGCAACACACTTATGAGTCTGAGCAAGCATATTTAGCATGCTCAACAGTGAGCTCGAGCAAACAAGGGCATGTGTAATATGCACATCAGTGAGCTCAAGAGAACAAGTATGTGTACAACATGCTTATCAGTGAGTCTGAGTGAGGAAGTGCATTGTAACATACACATCAATGAGCTCAAGTGAACAAGTATGGGACACACTTGTCCGTGAGCCCAACTGAACAAGTACATGTGTAAAATGTATATCAGCAAGCCCAAGAGAACAATATGTGTGTGACACACACATAAGTGACTCAAAGAGGATAAGTGCATGTATAACATGTATGCCAGTGAACCCAAGAGAACAAGAATGTGTGTGACAGACTTGTCAGTGAGCCTGACAAAGCAGTATGTATATAACATGCACACCAGGTGGTTCTAAGTGCCAGGAAGGAAAGTGGCACAGGGTCTCGGGATGGAGAGTGTCAGGGTGAAATTGGAGATGATCACATGAAGGAAAGCTTCTTCCTCTGCCCCCAGATCCACACTGCACCCTCACTGCTCTGTGCCACACCTATGTGGGCTCACCTGCTTCCAGTTGACCATGCCCAGCAGGGCAGCCCAGAGGTAGGAGGGGAATGGGTTGAGGTGTCTTCACCTAGTTGCTTCCCAGTTGGTCAGAAGTTGTGTCTAACCCCCAAGGCCATGGACCCCATCCATGTTCATCTCCCCATGACAGCAGGCTCTGGATTCATGTACTCCCTTTCCCCATCTATACCGGTAGCAGGAAAGACCCCTCTGTGTTAGCTGAAGTGCTTCACCACCCACACTCCATTACACCATCTCCCATGCAGCATTCTCAGTGAGCATCCTGGAGCATCTCCTCACTTCCCTTCCAGGACACTGTGAGGTACAATCGTTGGCACGAGATCCTTAAAAGAGGATTCTGGGTTTGGAGGTTGCTCATGGAGGTGAGGGGTGCACTGAAAACCTTCTTGCCAGAAGAAAATGGGGCCTGGATATCCAAAGAGTACAGGAACATCATGAAGGCTAAGTTCATCACTTGTGGAGGCTTTGTGTGAAGTCTGAGTGGAGGGCAAGGCATTGGGAGGGCAGGTGATGAGTAACAATGAGAAAAACGGTGACTACAGTGACCATGATGTTGAATGACAACTTCTGTCAGTTTTGAGAAGCTCACATGCAGAAAAGGGCCTGTCTATCCAGTGTAGAGTAGGGGGGTGGGGGGTGGGGGTGGGGGTTGCCCTCTGTAAGCTGCAAGTTAGTGTTCCCTTTCCAGGGAGCATGCCAGCCATGTTTACACAAAGCCAAAGAAGACAGCCATGATCTTGGCCAGATGGCCATCTTGGTTGGGATTGGGACTCCAGGTAGCAGAAGATTGGGGTCTGGAAGAAGTAGTGTCAGCTGTCAGGTCCATATCAGATGGAGGAGCTCATGCAGAGGCCTCCACATCACCCAGGGTGCAGACACAGGTGTCTGAGTGCTGAAGGGGCTGAGCTCCCCCATTTCAAGTGCTCAGCCTCAGTTTCTTTCAGTTGGCCCTGCAGGGAAGGATGTGCTTGGGTCTGGATGCTCCAGCAGAGTAAGCTGGGGCCGGGTTGAGGCATCATCACCCCTCTGCCCTCCACTGAGGCACACCAAGGGACTTCCCAGTGCTCAGGTTCTGTAATTGAAGCAGTGGAAGCTGCAGTTCTGGTGATTACCAGTGTAGTCCAGACAGTGGGGTCTGCTTATAGTAAGAATTTCATAAGTACCTATTGAGTAGTGTTGTCAGGTAAATAATGCTCCCAAACATGTCAGGTCCTAATCCCTGGAACCTGTGAATGTTACCTTATATGGAAAGTGAACTTTGCAAATGTGATTAATTTAAGGATCTTGATACGGGGAAATTATCCTGAATTATCTGGGTAAACCCAATGCGATCACAAGTGTCCTTATAGGAGGGAAGCAGAGGAGATTTGATGGAGATGATAAGACTTTGTGATGACAAATGCAGTGGGAAGCAAAGTCAGAGAGTGATGCTACACCACTGGCTCTGAAGATGGAGGAAGGGACCCGGGGCTAAGGAATGCAGCTCTAGAAGCCAGAAAAATCAAGGCAATGGATAATCGCCTGAGGATTCTGAGGAGAGGACAGCCCTGCTGACACCTTGACTCATTTTGGAATTCTGGAGAGCTGTAAGAGAATAAATTTGTTGGCCGTGAGCAACTAAGTATATGGAATTTGGTTACAGCAGCTGCAAGAAACTAATATTGGAAGCATGTTGGGTGGCAAGAAGGACAAGAACCATAGCTGTGACTCACACATCTCACAGCTTCATGCCCAGACTTTAAGGAGGCCTCTGCTCCACCTGCCCTCCAAAGAAGCTGCCACTCTCCTCTTATGCCCAAAGCCAGCATGGAGCCTCAAACAGAGCCTAGTGCTGACTCAAGTCCATCCCAATTGCAGGAGGGGGCCACCTGATGATTGGAAATACATCATTTCCACTATGGCTGCTGCAACTTCTAGACACCTCTAGGTTCACACACCATCTCTAGGTTCACATACCTCATCATGGTTCATTCATCTCTCCATCATCTCACTGGGCATGAGAGACCCCAGAAGCTTATCCTAGGGACTTATGTACTAAGCAGGTGTTGACATCCCTGGTGCTCTAACTCAGCCAGGATGTGAGAATCCAGGAGATGGCTCTGATCCACCTAAGGTTCTACCAGAATCCCCTCCAGAATGTCCCAAGGACACACCCTCACTCCCTCCAAGCAGGTGGCCTTCCCCACTGCTCTGGCTGTAATGTGGTCTTTCTTCTGTGACTTGTGCCACCACAGAATCTGCTGGAGCTGAGGTGGCTCCACCAACGTGGCCTCCACATGCTCAAATGAGGTTTGTGGGTTTGGGTGAGGTGGCTTGTTCTGCCAAAGCTAGTGCTCCAGGGAATGAACTTTATCTGGGGCTTTAGGAACCAGGATCAGAGCCAGCTTCTGGGAAGTAGCATGTTTGGAGGAAACAGGCATGTTCAGGGTACTTGGACTTCTGAGTTATCAGGAGCCAGCTTCAGAGGAGGAGAAGGAAAACATTCCTTCACCCCAACTCCGGAGAAAACCCAGAAGGTCAGTCATGGGTCCTAGAAAGCAATGTTTGCAGTTAAACCACAACCACGGATCCTGTCAGAGGTGAGACTTAGCTCCCCTTTCCTAACTAGGAAGGATCAAGAGCTATGGATGTGAGCAGTTGATATACAGGGTCTTATCATGAGGGGTCTGGTGATAGGATTCAATGACCTATAAATTCCCCAGAGTTGTAGGGGAAAAGTTTTGTAAACAGTGGTGGAGAGGCAAGAGTGGGCATGAGTGGTCACCCAGACAAGAGGGCCCTGGTATCTGTGAGCACTCAATGCTGCACTGCCTATTAGCTCCCTTGATCCAAGGATCCATGACAGTATTCTGGACATTAAGAGCATATCCCTGGCCAGTTCTAGAAAGCTACCTGTCAGTGGAAAAAACATGCACACCTGAAGCCTGAGGCAGAGCTTCCACTGAAGACAGGTGTTGGCTGGTTAGTGAGGTTATTTAAGTCTCTGTCACCCTCCATCCCTAACCAATGGAAGCCCAAGAGGCCAGGAGAGCAACCTGACAGTTATGGCCCCACTCAAGGTGTGATCCATGGGAGATAAACCCTGGATCATTATAAGGATACCCCAACAGGTCTAGTGTGAAGCCATACAGGTTTGAGAAGGGAGCCAGGGGTGGGAATCCTCGAATGAGGAAAAACAGACATGCTCCTGATATAGGGTCTCTACAGAGGGGCTCCTACGGGTGGGAACAGGAGGCAGCCTGGCTTAAATGGCCTCTTCTTTACTCCACTATCAATCCCATGTTGAACTCTGCAGCTGCCACTGGCTGTTGATGAAATCTCTCCCCCCAGTCAAGGAAACCCTGTATAAATTTGTTAGGTATGGTGCAGCTAGAAGCCACTGAGAGTCCAGGATACTCATCAGGGCCAGGATCTGTGCAGAACAGCTTTTAAGCACCAGCCCAAGGAACTGGGCATGGCCATGGATCCACAAGAGATACCGTGAGGGCAAGACCATGGAAGCCCTTGTTATAGAAATCAGCCAAGACAGCCTCTAGAGGCCTGTGTGTTGATTACTTCTTTAGAGTACCTCATTGTATTAGAAAACCCTGCCAATGTCACGCTCAATTTCTTACCCATTCAGTTCTTTTAAGAATATCCCAAATAAGCAATTTTGAGCCATTTCAACACCCCCATGAAGCTGCACCCAACATCTGCTCCCCGTTGATAAGATACAATCCTGCTCTTACAAGGTCCCACACTACTAGGCATACAAGCTTTCCCCTATTCTCCTCTCCCCCAGAGTTTCCCCTGCCATGCTTCCCCTTCTGGTGGCTGTCTAGCACCACAGCTTCTGATTTCCCTTACTGCAACCCTGTCCAAGTAACATCACCAATAAATAGCTTGTGTGCTACTGCCATCTAACAGTAACATTTTTTTCTTGATAAGCTCTGAAATCCTTGAATTTGAACTCACTGCATCCCTGCAGGGCTGCCAAAGGTGACTGGCTGCAGGGACACTCAGGACCCCCAAATACAGAGGGTGCAAAGGTTTATTTAGTCTGATGCCCAGTCATATTACCACCCACCTGGAGGCAGGACCCACTGAGAGGTGTTTCTGGGCCTCCACAAGGGAGAGCACTCTGGGCACTCCTGGACTCAGACCCAGGAGTCTGAATGGTTACCCTTTCCGAAACAAATGCTAGGCAAAGCCCATGTGGGCCCCAGGGCCAGTGACAGTGACTGAGGCTGCAGAAAGCAAGTGGGCCCAGGGTATAGTACAAGGGCCAGTGTGTCAGAGTTGTGTCAGTGGATGAAGGCTGGGTAGATCTGGGGAGGGCCATCTAGGACTCCAGGACTGGGGTGAAGGCTGGACCATCCATAATACTGCAGTGCTGTCCACTGTCAACCGGGAAGACTGAGTTCCTTCCACGTCCGCAGTACACAGCATCCTGGGACTCTTGGAAAAGAAAAGACATGTTTTTTTATTCTTAGATAACCTCTGCCTCTTGTACAATGGAATGCCATGTGATGTATATCTGTGAATGTATGTGTACATGCTTGTGTCTGGTTTGTATACAAGGTTTCTAAGACACATTTTCAGGAAATATGTCTTCTATTCGATTTCTCAAAGCAAGGAGGGCACACCTTCTCTACAGAGCGCAGGTATAAAAAGACCTGACCAAAGCCCACATGTCTGGTGGCCTCTGCTCTGTGCAAGGTCACCATTCACTGTTGCTACTTGGCTTTGTTCATCTCTTCTATTTCTCCAAACTTTCTGGTGATCAACACGCTTAAAATCCTTAAAAGTTTTTTAAGCCCAGAGATGGAAAGTTTAGGAAAAGCCTTATCTCACTCTACTGTGGCTTGAGAAGGTGAGAACTGCAGGGGTGAATGGAGGTAACTGGGAAGGGAATAGATTGAAAATGCTGGGTTCCACATGGAAAGTGGAGGAGGAATATTCCAGAAGGTGTTCCCTAATTATCATTCTATTACTCCCCTCAAAACCACCCCTATAAAAAGGAAGGGCTTTGCTGGTCATTGACTTAGTCTAGAAAGTAAGCAGTGTGTTCACTGCTCAGACATCAACCTAGAAGCCACCCCATTCACCACCATGGGGATGATGCTGTCCCAGGGCCCAGCACTGTGGCTTTTGCCTCTAGCTCAAGTTTCCTGGAATCTGGTCCAAGGTGAGCTCACCTGCCAGGCTGGAATTCAGTGAGGGGCTGCCAGGGGCAACTGTGATGGAATGAACATACCCAAATGGAGCTACCACTTCAGAAAGAAATGCCAGCCTGTCCACCAGAGCCACTTGGATGGGCCCCACTGCCCAGCATAGAGCAGACAGACCAGTCTTGGACCATGGGAGAGCCACAATGGAAGGTCAGAATTGCCAGGAGGTGGCCAGCCCCATTAGTACATACACAAGAGCTCCCCAGCTCCAGGGCTTCATCACAATCTCCAGAAGATTCTGGAGGTGACCTGGAAAAGATGAGGGGAGAAGTCTGCTCTCTGCAGACCTCATGGTGGTCCTGACAGGGCAGCCTGATGAGCAACTGGCCAACAGTCCCAGAAGGGCAGCAGCACACAAGTGCTGTTCCTCTAGTCCTGCCTTTGACCACAGATTGCAGGACATAAAGTGTCCTCCATCCTGTACACACTATCTGGACCCAGGACTCATGGGATAGAGGCAGATTCAGAAGACCTGGTCCCCTTTTCCATGCTCTACCTTGTACACCACTGCCCTGGACTCCCTGAGCCTCGGCCCACTCTAAGTCTTTCTCTGTCCCCATCCAGAAGTCAGGTCTCCTTTTCCTTTCTCACAGATAGAGCTCTAATTATCAACTAATTATCTATTCATCCAATTGTTATTCAGTTCTAAAAACCTTCACTGGATTTTATCTGGCTCTACTGCCAGCTAGTGATCTTGTGCAGATTCCTTCACCTCCCTCTGCCTCAGCCGCTCCCTCTGCCCAATAAGATAATAACAATGATAATAACAGTAACAGTAATAATGATAATAATCATAATAATGTTCTCCTCTTGGATCGGTGGTGAGGACCAAATAGGACAACACACATCAGGAACTTTGTGCTGTGCCTGGCTCTCTGCACTCCCATTTACAGGAGCTGATCTTATTAAACTATTGCTACCACATTCCTCCACTCAGAAATCTTTGCCTACTATGCCGGAAATACCTGTCCCACCCCTAGCTTTGCATGGAGCGGGTGTACAACCCCCAATCACCCCTTTAAAGTTTACTTAGCAACCAGAATCCCAGTCAAGAAATGCTCACCAGCACACCCACCTGTCACTACGCAGCAGGAGCAGAGCAAAACACCAGCTCTTCAAGCAGGAGTTGATGTCTCTCTCTCTCTCCTGTTCCATCTCATGACCCATCCCCACAAGGCAGGTCTTCCTCAGGTGGAGATGCCACAGGGATCTGCCAATAGCACATCACCTCTCCTTGAGATGTTGACCTCCTTCTGCTCCCTCTGGCTTTTTGGAAACTGGATCACCTGCTTCCATGTACTGGGCACCATTTCCAAGTGCCCTGGATGCACTGCCTCACTTAATCACAGCATGGATCATATGCAGGAGTATAAAATAGTGACAATTAAGATGACGGCAACATGAAATTGTTCTTTTTAGCAATAAAATTTAACAAAACTGACTCAAAAAGAAGTGGAAAACAACTGGAACAATGATCCCCAAGAAAGCAATAAGATTATCAAAAAATTATCAAATAATTACTTGCATGGATGACTTCAGGGCTCAGATGGTTTTATGGATGAGTTTTCACATGTTCATGAAACAGATTATTTCCAGGACTCAGAGAACTTAGGAAGGTTCATTTAATGACTCAAGCCCCAGATATCCAAATAGGACAAAGCCCCCCAAAAGAGAAACATCGACTAATTTATATTGCAATAAGGAGCTGGAAGTCATAAATGAAATTCTAGAAAGCCAGATTCTATCTAACTGAACATGGACTTAAGCCAGGAATTGATAGTTCATTCCAACAATTAGGCTAATGATAACCTGTGATCTTCTTGACAGAAACAAAAAGCTGTGTTCAAAATTAACTCCCAATCCAACAAAAAATTCTAAGAGATTGCCCCTAACAGGAGCTCTGACACTATGGAAAAACACTGACATCAAAGCAAAATACTCCAAATAGACCCCAAAATCTGCCCCAAATCAGACAGGCTTCATTCCAAATCCCAAAACATGAAATTAGGTAACACATTTAAAGATTCTTCACATAAAAAACATCAAAATTTAAAAGCAAAATTAGAAACTAAAAAAAAAAAAAAAATCCAGCCAATATGTAAAAGTTTTATACCATTAATCTGCAAAGAACTTATATAAGTGAATAAGAAAATTAGCAACTCCCTTAAGAAACAGGCAAAGGACATAGACAAGTTACTTAAGAAATACACCTGGCTCACAAACATAAGGAAAATGTAGAAAACACTATCAACAGACACCTTCAGGGTATCATTTGTAATTATTAAAAAAAAATTGGAAGCAAGCTAATGCCTAAAGAGACATGATGGGACATGAGTGGGAATATTCTACAAATGCTTGCAATTATGTTCACAAATGATGTGTGATAAGGTTTATGGATATTCTCTCAATTGGTAAAAGGGTACAAAGGGAACACACACTGTGATGACAATGGTGTACATTTAAAAGGCCAAACTGTGAAAAGTAATTCTGTGCACTAGTTCATTTTTACTTTGTATTTTTGGTCTAATTGTTAAAATGTTTTAATAATAAGCCATTGTTTCTGTGAGACCAGAAAGTTTTATAAGAGGAAACACGAATGAATCCCAGGCCCTCCTTGCTTATCGGCCTGCAGACCCTTTCTGGAGGTTGCTTTTGGGGCTGCCCTCTGCACTAACACATCCCACACAACCCTGCATTAACAGTTTCCACACCCCCTGAAATAATTGCCCCATACCCTCCTGCACTAACAGTCCCCACACCCCTTCACTAACAGCCCCCATACCCCTGCACTAACAGCCCCCACAACTGCTGCACTTGCAACCCTCACACTGCCTACACTTACAGCTTCTACACCCCTGCACTAACAGCCCACACATTTCTGCACTAGCAGCCCCCACACATCCCTGCACTAACAGCCCCCACACTCCCCTGCATTTATACCCCCTACACCCCCTGCATTTAAAGCTGCCACATGCCCTGCACTAACAACCCCCACACCCCCTGAACTAACAGCTCCCATACCCTTCTACACTAACCACTCCCACAACCCACTGCACTACCAGCCCCTACAGCCCCTGCACTAATAGTCATCACACACTCCTGCACTAACAGCACCCACACCCCTGCACATACCCTTTTACATTAACACCTCCCACACACCCTGCACTAACAGCCCCCACAACCCTTCACTAGCAGCTCAAACAAACCCTTGTACAAACAGCTCCCACAGCCCCTGCACTTTCAGTCCCCACACCCCTGCATTTACAATCCCCACACCCCCTGCACTAACAGCCCCACACCTCCTGCAATTAAAGCCTCCATACTCCCTGCACTTACAGTGCCCACAGCCCACACTTTCAGTGGCATCCTCAATCCAAGCCCTCAGAAAGCTGGACCTATTTTTCTCTGAGTTCCAGGAAGAACACAGACAGACCCCATGGCCCCCACTGTATCCCATGACCCAGTTTGAGGTCTGGGAAGTCTGAGCCTGCCCACTGCATGGGGCTGCACTGGGGAGCTGGGCTGCACACTGGCCTTTGTGACTTGAGGATACACAATGGGGAATCTGGTCTCTGGGTCACAGAGGCTAAGACCTGGGGTCCCTTCCCTGTGAAGCCCCCAAAGAAGCCAGAGCAGAGGCCTCCAAGGGAAGCACAGCCTCCCCTGCTCAGGCATGTCCTGCTGGCTTAGACCCCACCAATGGAGGCTTGTCCTGATCATTCAGTTGCCAAACCCTGAAAGCAGGTTGATGGAGCCCAACCCAGTACAACCAGGGTGGGACTCAGGGCCCACCTCCCACTCTGCACAGCCAGGCAATGGCCTGGTCCATTCTCCCCAGAGTCCCAGGCACAGACCTCTCCTGCAAGAGGGAGAGCGGGAAGTGAAAATGCAGGAGTGGTGCTCTCTGTCCAGACCACCTGCTCTGGACATGGGCTCCAGGCAAGGATGCTGGACTCCAACACAGACAGCTTATCACTGAGCACCCACACTGCTACTCAATATATAGCTTCTCCCCAATTTGTAAGGCTGCTCTACATAAAATAGAAACATCCACTAAGTGAACACTTCCTCACTGGATTCCACTGCTTCTGCTCTATTTAAGCTCCCCCTTTCCACCTCCTCAGTGAAGTGTCATTTCATGGGCAAATTGAATGTTGACTGAGTTATAAACTGCTCAAATAAACTCCATAAATATGTAGACTAATTTATTAGTGGTTTTAATTGAATACTTTAGACAGAGACCAGAGCTGCTAAAAATCAAGACGTTTGTGTGCCAGCCCTTCCAAACCTAGGAAATCACCCCTATTATCACACAACAGATGAGGCAAAACCTTCACGATTTGATGACAGAGCCTGGGTCATCTCACTCACAGCCTGCATCTCCTCACCTGAACATGGCTTGCCTCGCCCAGCATCCAGATTACCTCACCCCAAGAATGTCCCATGCACTAAGTCCCCCAAGGACACAGAAGCATCATCAGGGCAGCTGGGTGCTCATCTGGAGTGAGGAAGTGATAGGATTCATAACAGCTGCAGATTATTTCACTGTTAGGAGACATGTAAGTCCAGTCGATCACCCCACCATCCTACACATTAGTAGTCATTGATCCTCATGACTCTTCCCCAAACAGCTGCTCAAAATTGTCACTCTGGAAGATGTCACCCTCTCAGTCTGTCCTTCCCTAAGCCAGGGATCCTCCAGTGAAACTCCTCCCAAGTCTAACCGTAGCTGCTGTCCTCCAGCAACACCCTATCTGGAGAAACCCAGGTCACAAGTGCCTGGTACCCAAGGTCTGGCACGTGAACAGTGGTTGTGCATTCAGACATGGCCTGAGGTTTAGGAGATTTTTTTTGTGGTGCTTAATCCCTGCTTATTGAAACAGTGAATAAAGGTTCTTCTCTCTCTCCATAGTCACTTGTAAAACACTGGCAATTTTTACTTTAGTGGTTCTTTCCTTTCCTTTCCTTTCCAGACCAGAACTTTGCAGAAATGCACATGAATCATAGTCAGGAGATGAAATCTTCAGATTGGCCAGAAACATAGTCTGGCCTTAGCTCAGCCCTCTGTGTCCTTGTCTCACTTTCTGTGATGGGTAACTTCAGGTGTCAACTTGGCTAGGTTACAATGTCCAGTTGTTTGGCCAAGCAGGCACTGGCTTGATTGCTACGGTGAGGATATTTTGTTCATTTAAATCATCAGTATGTTGATTGCATCTATAGCTGATTACATCTACAACCAAGAAAGGAGATTGCTTTCAGCAATGAGGGAAGTCTCCACCAATCAGTTGAAGGCCTTATAGGAAGTGATCATTTCAATAGTCAGAATTTCCATCCTTATATCAGCCAGCCAGTTTCTCCTGGGAAATCCACCAGAAACCTTCATCAGAGTCCCCAGCTTGCAATTTGCCCTGTCCATCCCCCCAGTCACATGAGCCAATTTCTATAATAAATCTCATAATATTTACATAATTGGTACATCTGTCTATCTATAGACAGATAGGTCTCCTGCTGGTTCTGTTTATCCAGAGAGCCTATATTAATATACCTTCTATTTCATTTGGTCATTGTCAGACGCCTCACGGGTGGTCATAACCATGGTCATATTTCTGAAAAATTTGAGTGTGGTCCTAATATTTAACCACTGTAATACTAAAAACAAAACTACTGCTATAATTAACATTACAATTATAAAAATGGGGTATCAACAAATGTAACAAAATTTCCACACCAATGCAAGGTATTGGTGGTGGGGAGCTATATGGGAATCCTATATTTTATGCATGACTGTTCTGTAAAAACACAATTTCTCTAATAAATAAAAAAAAAAAATCAACACCCCTAATGTTGGAAGAAATAGAAGTGGCCATCAGGTATTTGCCTCTTAATGTACTACATCTTTACATCCTTTTCTGAGTTCAGGATTTGGGAGTTGACACGCCTCTCTTAAACAATAGAGAAGTTTTGCTTGCATTGTTAGTGGGTTTTGTTTTTCTCTGTTTTGTTTTGTTTTGCCTTTGGGGGATAATTTTAAAGACTATGGGTCCTATAATCAAGAATTCAAAGACTTAATCTCCAAGATGCCCAAAGTCTACATCATTTCCTTAAAGAACTGAAACCATCACACAAATAGAGTCTTAAAACTTTCCTGCCCATGAAAAGCTGCTGAGCAGTAACCAAGTTAACAACTGGGCTGGACTGAACTCATATAATGTCGAGCCCACTCCATTGCCACCAAAGATGAGTAGCTGGCTCTCCAAGTCCCCACTGCTAGGCAAGATCTTCCCCAAGCACCTTCTCTGGGGTTTTACACTGACCCCAGTGGGCAGAGCTAACATGCTGGAGGCCCAGGCTCACCCCAGCACAGGAGACTCACCTGTGCATTTGACAGCAGAGCCAGGTGAAGAGCATGGCCAGCCTTAGCATGGACTCAGTCCCACTGCTCACCAACTGAAGACAGTGGGGCAGCCGCAGTTTTGGAACCCTGTCTGCATTAGGCAGGACCAGTGCCCCTTGGTCAGCTGATCTGCTGAGTACAGCTTCTGACCCCAGGAGGACAGCTGTGCAGACCACAAGCAGCCGGGTTTGAGAGGACATCTGGCAACACAAGCACAAAAATGGCAATGAGCTGCTCCATGGGGATGCTTTAAAATCATCTCTGAAAAAGGAAGGTACTCAGAGCACAGAAATGAAAATCATCAAGGAAAGTATATCTCCAGCAATGTCCAGGATAGGGAAACACTTGCATTGCTCCCAACATAGGACTCTTGAGACTTGGGAGGAGAGGCACTGGCCATGAAGCAAGGAACTTCTGAAACCCTTGCGAGGGCTGGGGAAAAGTGAACACATCTGTCTGGCCACAGTTTTGCCCTCTGATAAAGAGAAACAAAAAATGGTCCATCAAGATTAAGTCAGCCAATTGCCGGTGCCGGTCAAATTGGACTTGCAGGTTTAATCCCAAAGCCACAGTCAGCAATCCCAACAGATATTACAAAAAGGAGATGCCAGAACTTTCCTGGCTCCTTGTTCACCAATGCTAGAGTTCAGTCACTCTGGGGAACAGGGCAGAACTCAGACAGTTGCAGAGAGCAGAATGGAAACAACTGGAGAATTGAAAGCCCCATCTGGACCAGGACAAGTAAAAGGCTGGTCCCAACCACCGCAAGACAAACCCCAGCATACAAACCCCCAGGTGCCCAGAGGAGTCTCCCAGCCATCTCTTGCTGACCACCAAGCCCCATCTTGAAGACCAAGCATGGGCATCCCACACCACTCAGAGGGCAAGGAGCCTATAAACAGCTGTCTCTTCAAACCTGGAGGTCTGGGTCAGGGTCATCCCCAAATAACCTTGAAACCAAATGCACAATGGAATTCAGAATGCTCTCTGCAGAGCTGTCCCCAAGCCAGCAAGGGTGGGTTGGAACTGAACCAGGCAGCCAGGATCTCACCCATGACAGGAGGATTGTGTGAGGAGCTGTGTCATTGTGGCACTATTGTGGTGGCATTTATGGTGACTGCACTACCACGGTGACACAGCCCCATCCAAAAGCCCCACCACAGCTCACAGGGCACATGCTCCATTTCAGTATTTGGGGACAAGGACAGCCATACCTGTCAACAGATAAACTACACACAGCATTCAACCTAGACTCCCTCCTGGGGAAGGAAGGGGGCAAGGAGCCCTGTGAACAGCTGACTCTTGAAACCTGGAAGTCTGGGTAAAGGTCTTCCCCAAATCGTCTTGATACCAAATGCCCACTGGAAAGTCAGAATGTTCTATGCAGAGCTGTCCTTGATCCAGCAGGGTGGGCTGAGACATTACCAGGCACCCAGGATCACGCCCAGGATGGGAGGATTCTATGTGGAGCTGTGTCACTGTGGCACTATTGTAGTGATGATATGTGCAATCACCACAGTGACACAGTCCTGTCCAAAAGTCCCACTGGGGATCACAGGGGACATGCTGCATGTGAACATGAAGGGGCAAGGACAGTGGTACCTGTCAACACATAAACTGCATATAGCATTCAACCTAAACGCCCTACCTGGGGAGACAGAGTGCAGAGACAAAATGACTGGCATGCCTCATTGATTATAACCAAAAAGAGGAGCACAAACCTGGAAGCAAGCTGGGCCTCCCATGGGCATCAATTATGCCTGGGCATCCCCTGCACCTGGGCCTCCCCTACACCTGGGCCTCCCCATACCTGAGCCTTACATTGGCCATGCCAACACTTTCCCAGGTGCTGCAGGAGCTGAGATTGGGAAAGAGGCTGCACAGGGTCACCACCAGGGCTGCAGGACAGCCTCAGTGATTAGAGAAATGCTGAGGTCTCTGATCACTGCAGTGGTGCAATTCTAGGTGGGTTGTGGGGGAGGTGATGCACTCAGGAACACAGCACAGGGACAGTATCTAGTGAGAGTGACCTGCACCTTAGCCCTGAGGTAGAGCCAGCAAGTGTGCTCAGATGGGGCAAAGACTGGAGCTCCCATTTAGCTATGCTGTTCACAGAATAAGGAGTACTCCCAGGACTGGAGTGCCCCCTCCTCATCCCTCCTCACTCTCCCGGTCAGACTCTGCACCCTCCTCTGCCTTCCAACTTGGGAGGATAAAGGGCCCCAGAATGACCATGCATAGGGGAGGGAAGGTGGGGGCCTTAACCAATGTCCCCTCAAAATGCCTTCCCCATGGGGCTGAATTCCAAATTGGACAGATATGACTGGCTGCAGATGGCACCTTAACATGGTTCAGTGGGAGCCCCTGGACAAAGGCAGGCAAGTTGGCAACCACCTACCCAGAGAGGTCTCTATGGGCTCCAAGCAAGAAAACCCCAGAATACTGAGCCAAACTCACAAGCTCCTCACAGCACTTTGTCCTGCTCCCCAGGGTCAGCCTCTGAATCTGGGGTCTGCTTCTTCCAAGGGTACCGTCCTGCCACACACCTGCACTTACAACCCCATACCTCCTGCACTAATGGCCCCCACACTGCCCACACTCCTGCACTAACAGACCACACCTACCATGGCCTTCTCAGTCCAGGCCCTTGGAAAGCAGGACATATTTTCCCCTGAGTTCCAGGGAGACCCCAGAGAGACATGATGGCCCCCACTGTTTCCCATGCCACAGTTTGGGTCTAGGAAGCCTGAGCCTTTCCAATGCATGATGCTGCAATGGGTGGTGGGGCTGCAAACTGACTTTTGTGACGTGAAGCTGCACAATGGAGCACACCAGCCTCAGGATCCATCTGGCCTCTGGGTCTCAGAGGCCAAGGCCTGGGCTCTGGTCCCTGTGAAGCCTCCAGAGAAGCCAGAGCAGGGGCCTCCAAGGGAAGCACAGCCTCACCTGCCCAGGCAGACCCTGCTGGGTTAGAACCTACTGTTGGATGCCCCTCCTGCTCATTCACTTGCCAAGCCCTGAAAGCAGCCTGATGGGGCCCAGCCCCTGTTGCCCATGGTGGGGCTCAGGGCCCACCTCCCACCCTACAGAGCCAGGAAGCACCCTGGGCCATTCATCACAGAGCCCAGGCACTATGGGGCAACAAGACTCACACAGTCTGTGAGGGAGTGGTGATCAGGACGTCTGGGACTCCCCAGACCTGCCCAGGACCCTCAAAGTCTGCATGTGTCATGTGAATCAAGAACATTACAGAGTCACAACCTAGAGGCCCAGAGGCCCAGGGGCTATTGGAGACACAGCAACCCCAGGCAAACGATATGGGGCACCTCTCCCTTCTCCCCTCCTCCAACCCGAGTCAATTGTGCAGAGTTCAAGGGGAACAGCTCTGTGTACCTCTTTAACCACCACACCCCATTCCCACCCCTCCCCTCCCCCAGTGATGCACATGCTGTGCCCCCCATGGACACTTCCCTGGCTTTTGCTCTGTTCCCAGACAGGTAACCTGCTGACACTGGAGGACACAGTGGGAACGATCTCCCTCATGTGCTTAGGCAGTGGCCTCAGCCACCAAGGGATGCTCTCAACACTGGGAGCCTGTGCATAGCCTTCCTCTGTCACGGGCTCATGGCATTAGTGGCTGAGCAGCCAGATTTGGCCCCTCACCCAACAGCCCTGGACCAGGAGGGTCAGGAGCATGGTCTCCTGGGCAGGCTTGCACCACACCAGCATTGGCCACACCTCTCCTGCAACAGGCAGAGCAAGAAGTAAAAATGCAGGTGCAGTGCTCCCTGCCCAGGCTGCCTGCTCTGGACATGGGCTCCAGGCATGGATGCTGGACCCCAACCCAGACAGCTTATCAGAAATTAAGAGCACCCCACACTATTCCTCAATGTTCATCTGCCCCCCACTTTGTAAGGCCACTTCACATAAAATGGAAACATCATCCAAGGAGAACATTTCCTCACTGGATTCCACTGCTTCTGCTCTATTTAAGCTCCCCCTTTCCACCCTCTCAGTGAAGCGTCATTTCACATAAAAATTGAATGTTGACTGATCCATGATTTATAAACTGCTCAAATAATCTCCCTAAATATGTAGACTAATTTACTAGCAGCTTTAAATGAATACTTTAGACACAGGCCAGAGCTGCTAAAAATCAAGAAGGTTGTATGCCAGCCCTTCCAAACCTAGGAAATTGCCCCTATTCTCACACAACAGATGAGGCAAAACCTTCGGGAAGAAGAGCCAGGAAGTGGGATCCAGTTCTGAAGATGAGCAGAATCTCCCTCCCAGATTTTCAGGGCTCACCAGACTGCCCAGCTGCCGGCACTCAGAACCCTGATTTGCTCACCCAGAGCCCCACTCCCCTCATCAAGTCCAACAGAATTTGGACCTGTCCATCCCCACAGTCACATGAGCCAATTCCTATAATAAATGTCATAATATTTACATAATATGTGCTTCTTTCTATCTATAGATTGATAGATAGGTCTCCTGTCAGTTCTGTTTCCTGAGAGAACCTTTACTAATACAACTTCCTTTTCACTTGATCATTGTCAGACACCCCATAGGCAGTCATATCCAGCACTATGGTCTTACTTCTGAAAAATTTGCATGTGCTCCTAATATTTATCCACTGTATAAAAACTGACTCTATAATCAATATTACAATTATAATGTGCTATCATCCATTGTAACAAGTGTCCCACACCAAAGCAAAGTGTTGGTGGTGGGGAGGTGTATCAGTGTCCTGTATTTTATGCATGATTGTTCTATAAAAACACAACTTCTCTAATAGCCAAAAAAATAAAATCAGCATCCCTAATGCTGGAAGAAATAGAAGTGGCCATCAAGTATTGTCCCCTTAATAACTATATCTTTACATCCTTTCTGATTTCAGGATTTGAGAGTCTACTGACTCCCTTAAACAGTAGAGAAATTTTTCTTGCATTCTTAGTGTGTTTTCTTTTTCTCTGTTTTGTTTTGTTTTGTCTTTGGGGGATAATTTTAAAGTCTATGGATCATATAACTGATAATCTTGGAGAACTCAAAGTTTTAATCCCCAAGATGTTCAAAGTCAGCATCATTTTCTAAAAGAACTGAAACCACCTCATAAATAGAGTATTAAAACTGACCCACCCATGAAGAGCAGCTAAGCATTAACCAAGTCAATGCCCAGGCCAGACAGAACTCTTATAATGATGAGCCCACTCTGTTACCATCAAAGACAAGCAACTGGCTCTCCAACCTGCCACTGATAGGCAAGCACCTCCCTCAAGCTGCCGGGGCAGCGCTCTCACCCCAATGGGCAGAGCTAACATGCTGGAGGCCAAGCCTCACCCCAGCACAGGAGGTTAACCTGTGCATTTGTCTTCAGAGGCTGGTGGAGAGCTTGGCTGGCCTTGGGATGGACTCAGTCCCACCGCTCAACAACTGAAGGCAGTGGGGCAGCTGCAGGTTTGGATTCCTGATCACATTAGGCAGGATGGGTACCCTTTGGCTGACCTCCTAGCAACTGCTGGGTGGAGCTTCTGACCCCAGGAAGACAGCCCTGCAGGCTGCAGGCAGCTGGGGTCAAGAGGACACCTGGCAGCATGAGCATGGAAAAGGCAATGAGGTGTTCCATGGGGATGCTTTAAAATCATCTCTGAGAAGGAAGCTCCTCAGAGCACAGAAATGAGAATCATCAAGGAAAGCATAACTCCAGCAATGTCCAGGACATGGAAACATTTGTGTTGCTCCCAACACAGGACCCTCAAGACTTAGGAGGAGAAGCACTGGCTGTGAGGCAAGGAACTCCTGTAACCCTTGTTCAGGCTGGGAAATGTGGACACATGTCTGTCTGGCCACAGTTTTTGCCCTCAGATGAAGAGAAACAAAAGATGGTCCATCAAGATTAAGTCAGCCCATCACCAGTGCTGGTCAATTGAATTTACAGATTTGATCTCAAAGCCACAGTCAGACATCCCAACAGATATGACATAAAGTTGGTGCTGGACCCTCCCTGGCTCCTTGTCCACCCTGCTGGAGACAGCCACTCTGGGGAACAGGGCAAAACTCAGGGATGGTTAAAGACAGCAGAATGGAAACAACTGGAAAATTGAAAGCCCAATCTGGACAGGGACAAATAAAAAGCTGTCCCCACCATTGCCAGGCAAACCCCATCACACAAACCCCCAAGTGTCCAGAGCAGCCTGCAATGGAGAGTAAGTGCTGCAGAAGGGAGAGGAACAGCCATCTCCTGCTCACCATCAAACCTCATCTCCTAGACCAAGCCTGGATCCCACATGTCACTCAGAGGGCAAGGAATCCTGTAAAAAGCCATCTCTTCAAACCTGGAGGTCTGGGTCAGGGTCATCCCCAACTAACCTTGAGACCAAATGCCCACTGGGAAGTCAGAATATTCTCTACAGAGAACTGAACCAGGCAGCCAGGATCTCACCCATGACAGGAGGATTGTGTGAGGAGCTGTGTCACTGTGGCAAGATTGTAGTGGTGGCTATTGCTACTCCCACGGTGACACAGCCCTTTCCAAAAGCCCCACCAGGGCTCACAGGGGATATGCTGCCTTTGAGTGTCTGGGGGCTAGGAAAGTAATACTCATCAACACATAAACCACACACAGCAGATGCCCTCCAGTGGCAAGCAGGGTGCAGAGGCAAAAGGACAGGCACACCTCATTGATAACCAAAAGAGAAAACACAAACCTGGAAGTAAGCTGAGCCTCCCCATGGGCAATTCCCTGAGCCTGGCATATCCTGTACCTGGGCCTTCCCTGTACCTGGGTCTCCCCAAACCTGAGCCTCCCATTGGTGTCCCCTACAACTGCTCCAGGTGCTGCAGGAGCCAAGATTGTGACAGAAGCTGCACAGAGTCACCATCAGGGCTGCAGGAGGCCCTCAGCATGGGTAGAGAACTACTGAGGTCTCTGATCACTGCAGTGGTACAATTCCAGGTGGGTTGTGGGGGAGGTGATACACTCAAGAACACTGCACAGGGACAGTAGCTAGAGAAAGTGTGCCGTATCTTAGCCCTGAGGTAGAGCCAGTGAGTGTGCTCAGGTGGGATCAAGGCTGGATGCCCCATTTAGCTATGCCCTTCACAGAATAAGGAGCACTCCCATGGCTGGAGTGCCCCTTCCTCACCCTCCAGGTGAGCCTCTGTGCCCTCCTCTGCCTTCCTTCTTATGGAGATAAATGGCCCAGAGTGACCAAGCACAGGGGAGGGGAGGAAGGGGCCTTAACCAATCGCTCTCAGAATGCATTCCCTATGGGGCTGGATTCCAAAATGAAAGACACTGGCTGGCCACTCATGGTGCCCTGACATTGTTACATGGAAGCCCTGAGACCAAGGGAGGCAAGGGGGTGACCAACCACCCAGAGAGGTCTCCATGGGCTCTGAGTAAGAGACCCCAGAATATGGAGCATCCTCACACTCTCCTCTCAGCACTTTGTCTTAATTCCCAGTGTCAGCCTTTGCCTCTGGGGTCTGCTTCTCCCAGGGATATCCTCCTGCCATACCCCTGCAATTAGAGCCCCCACACCTCCTGCACTAACAGCCCCTACACCCCTATACTAACAGCCACCTTAGCCCACACTTTCCTTGACCTTGTCACTAAAGACCCTTGGAAAACAAGAGCTATTTTTCCCTCAGTTCTAGGGAGACCCCAGAGAGAACCCATGGCCCCCAAATTATCCCATGCCCCAGTTGGGTTCTGGGGTGTCTGAGCCTACAGGATGCATCCTGCTGAATTGGGGGCAGGTTCTGGACACTGATCTTTGTGGCCTGAAGCTACACAAAGAGGGTCACCAGAATCAGGATCCATCTGGCCTTTGTGTCTCAGAGGCCAAGGCCTGGGCTCTGTTCCCTGTGAAGCCCCCAGAGAAGCCAGAGCAGGGGCCTCTGAGGGAAGCACAGACTCACCTGGCCAGGCTGTCCCTGCTGGGTTAGACTCCACTGATGGAGGCCCCTCCTGCTCATTCACTTGCGAAGCCCTGAAAGCAGGTTGATGGACCCCAGCCCCTATACACCCAGGGTTGGGCTCCAGACCCACCTGTCATCCTGCACAGACAGGCAGCCTCGGGCCAGTCTCTGACAGCCCCAAGCACAACCAGGCATTGGGTGGAGAACTAGCCTGGGGCCACCCAGGCAACAAGACTGCACCCAGCCTGAGAGTGGGTGGGGATCAGGATACCTGGGAATCCCCAGACCTGCCCTCTCAAGTCTGTGTGTGTTGTGTGACTGAAAAATGACACAGCCAGAGTTGGACCCTGGACCAGTGTCACCACCCAGAGGCCCAGAGGATACCAGACAAACAGTACACAGGCAGAAGATATGGGATGTCCCCTACGTTCTCCCCATTGAGCCACTTGTATAAAGTTCAGGGAGAACAGCTCTGTGCCCTTCCCCAAACCCTGCTCCCCATGGCCCCTGCCCCAGAGACAACCATGAGGTAACACTGTGGATACTCCCCTATCTTCAGTCTGTTCCCAGACAGGTCACCCCGACACTGGGGAACACAGTGGGAGGAAATCTCCCTCATGTCCTTAGGGTAGTGGCCTTGGACACCAAGGGATACTCTCAACACCAGGAGCCTGTGCATGGCCTTCCTCACTCCTGGCTCATGGCAACAGTGGACCAGAAGCCATGTCCAGCCCCTCACCCAGCAGCCCTGAACCAGTGGGGCAGGAGTGCAGTTTTCTGTGCAGGCTTGCACCATAGCAGCCTGGACCAGACCTCTCCAGCAAGAGAGAGAGCTGAAATGAAAATGCAGGTGTGGTGCTCCCTGCCCAGCCACCTGGTCTGTACGTGGACTCCAGGTAAAGATGCTGGACACCAACCCAGACAGCTTTTCAGAATGGTGAGCACCCTACACTGCTACTCAAGGTACAGCTGCTCCCCACTTTGTGAGGCTGCTTCACATAATGGAACATTTCCTCACTTGCTTCCACTGCTGCTCCTCTATTAAGCTCCCCCTTTCACCCCTCCCCAGTGGAACCACTTTCCAAGTCAATGTTGAATGATTCATGAGTTAAAACTGCTCAAATAAATTCCCTAAATATGTTAACTAACTTATTCACAGTTATAATTGAATACTTTAGACACAGGCCAGAGCTGTTAAAAATCAAGGATGCTGTATGCCAGCCCTTCCAAACTTGGGAACCATCCCAGCTCCCACTCAAAGAGGAGGCAGAATCTTTGTGAAGTAGAGCCAGGAAGAGGGATCCATTTCTAAAGATAAACAGAATCTCCCTCCCATATATCCAGGGCTCTCCAGGATGCCCAGCTGCAGGCACTCAGAGCCCTACACAGCTCACCTCTCCCAGAGCCCAAATCTCACTAGAGCCTAGATTACCTCATCCACTGGTATGTCACACATGGATGGCCCCAATCATCTCTCTCAAAACTGCACTCACCTCCTCCTCAGCCTGATTACTCTTACTCAGAGTCTGGCTCACTTCAAAGAGATCCTGGATCTCCTCACCTGAGCCCAGCTTTCCTCACCCAGAATCCACATCATTTCACTCAGATCTGGCTCATATCATCAGGTGCCTGATCACCTCATCAGATCCTGGATCACCTCACCTATAAATTGCATGCCTTACCTAGAACCCTAACCATGCACTAAGCCCTCAAAGCCAGACTAGAATCTTAAGGGCAGCTGAGTGCTCATCTGGAGAGAAGAAGTGATAGGATTCATGACAGCTGAAAACTTCTTACTGTTAGGGGACATGTAAGTCTCATCAACCAGCCACCAAACCTCACATTAACAGTCATCAATCCTCATGACTTTCCCAAACAGTAGCTTGAGGTTATCACTCTGGGACATGTCACCTTGTCAGCCTCTCCTCTCCTAAGCCCCAGGAACCCTCCACTGCAGCCTCATCCCAAGTCCTGCCCACAGCTGCTGTCCTCCAAAACACTGCATCTGGGAAAACCCAGGTCCTGCATGCCTGACATGCTAATGGTGCTTGTACATTCACACCCATCTGAGATCTGGGAGATATTTTTTTGTGGTGCTTAATACATATTTATTGAAACACTGAATAAACTTTCTCCTCTTTCTCTATGTTCACTTCTATTTGCTGGTAATATTACTTAAGTGGTTCTTTCTTTTCTTTTCCCTTCCAGTCTACAACTTGGAAAAAATGAAATTAATCATATTAAGGATTTAAAATCCTCAGATTGGCCCAAAGCATATGCCTACCTTTGACTCAGCCCTCAATGCCCCTGTCTCAGTTTCTGTGATGCATAAGTTCATGAGTTAACTCATGATATTATGGTGCCTAGTTGCTTGGTCAAGCAAGCACTAGCCTGATAGTGACTGTGAAGATATTTTGTGGATTTAAGTCATCACTATGTTGGTTGCATCTATCACTGATTACATCTATGACCAGGTAAGGAGATTGTCTTCAGCAATGAGAGAAGTCTCCTCCAATCAGTTGAAGGCCTCTATGAGACCTAGTCAGGGTTCTATAACGAAACAGCACCAAAAGGAGATAGCTCTAAATGTATGATATTTTATAAGATTCTCTCAGACAACTATGTGAATGCATGAATCCAAATTCTGTAAGGCAGGCTGCAAGCTGGGAACTCTGATGAAGGTTTTTGATAAATTCCCTGGGAGAAGCTGGTTGGCTGAAGTAGAGATGAAATTTCTCTCTTATGACTGCTGAAATAAGCACATGGTCTTGAAAAGTCTTCAACTGATTGGATGAGACATCTTTCATTGCAGAAGGCAATCTCTCAGTTGAGTGCAGTGGACATACCCCTCCCCACAGAGGTGGAGCAGCTGCTTCCCTGACTATGAGCCTCCTGGGCCTCAGAGAGAAGACCCCAGCTGGAGCCTTGGATGAAGTTGATTCTCCAGATGGCCAATGTAGGGGTGGGGGGGGGGGGCATCACACCATCCCAGTCCATCACACAGTAGGGAGACACCTTCATGGCTCCTCTCAGTCTCTGCTTGAACCCCCACCCACCCCAGGTCTTTAGGGTGATTGTCTCTGGGCATACTAACCAGGTCATGCCCCTTGACTGGCCATCTGTAGCCTGCTAGACCACACATTCTCCAATAGGGAAGCCCCTGGTGCCCAGCAAGAGTGGAGGAACATACAACCTAAGCAGATGGCTTTATTATCAATGCAGAGGGCTGTTCCTTCTCACCTACCCACATCTTCTAGACATCTACAATGATTCGTGGGGTCGCATCTGAGAGAGGAGCTTGCTCATATCTTCCTCACTGGGAGAAAAATGCAGTTCTCTTGCAGGCAAAAACCTGAAGCAAAAGCTGATGTAGGTGCTGGGAAATGCAAATATTATTTCTTATGTAGGAAAAGGATTATTTCTCTAAACTCAGAACCTCAGAGGCTGGTGAAGAGTCCAAAGATTCACGGTGGTTAGGAACCAGGAGCAAGACCACGACCCCTCTCTGGGCTGGGTTTTCAGGTCCCCATACCACAACTCCCTTCCAATTATCCAACAGTCCCCAAGATCAAAGTACGAGGGACCCCTGCACTGGATGATCCTAGCCAGACCCTTTACACCCAGTCTGAGGCCCCCTTTGGTTAACCGGAACCCAGAATTACTTGCCCAAACAGTCCCAAGTGAGAAACTCTTCTCAGGTCTGTCTAAGAAGGGCCCTGGGTTGGCTGTAAGAGGTTTTGTGGGGGTTGGACAAAGTCTTTATGCATAGGTGGGCCCCCAAGTTGTGACAGGACAGGGATCAGAGACACAGGTGCTGGGCTCAGGCTCAGCCCCCAAACCCATGATATGGCACACCTTTCAGAGGAGGCTGAGGATACCAGAGTTTGGTGAAAAGATATTTGCCAGACTTGATAACCAATTTGATAGATGTAATCAAGCATTGGCTAAATTTGGAGATCTCTATCTTTCCAACATTCAGGGAGTTCTTGGTTCTGCCACTTCCAAGCAGCACACTTGCACATTTAAGAGTGAATGTGTAAGCATTTGTCTGTGTGAATGAATATGATGGTTTGTAAACATGAGTGTGTTAGAGAATGTGAGAGCACGATTATATGTCAATGACAGTGTGAGAGTATGTATCAGTGTAAGTGGGTATGTGCAAGTGTGTGTAATGTGTGTAAATCTGCAGATGTGATTAATTTAAGGATCTTGATATGGGGAAATTATCCTCAACTATCTGGATAAACCCAATGCAATCACAAATATCCTTATAGGATGGAAGGAGAGGAGATTTGATGGATGATAGATGATAAGACTTTGTGATGACAAAAGCAATAGGAAGCCTAGTCAGAGAGTGATGCTACCCACTGGCTCTGAATATGGAGGAAGGGACCTGAGGCTGAGGAATGCACCTCTAGAAGCCAGAAAAGTCAAGGCAATGGATAATCCCCTGAGGCTTCTGGGGAGAGGACAGCCCTGCTGACTTGTCTCATTTTGGAATTCTGGAGAGCTGTAACACAATAAATTTATTGGTCTTGAGCAACTAAGTTTATGGAATTTGGTTACAGCAGCTGCAAGAAACAAATATTCGGAGCATGTTGGGTGGCAAGAAGGTCAAGAACCATAGCTGTGATTCATGCATCTCACAGCTTCATGCCCAGACTCTAAGGACGCCTATGGTCCACCTGCCTTCCAAAGCAGCTGCCACTCTCCTCTCATGCCCAAGGCCACCATAGAGCCTCAAACAGAGCCTAGTGCTGACTCAAGTCCATCACAGTTGCAAGAGGGGGGCACTTGAACAGAAATATATCGTTTCCACTGTGGCTGCTGCAACTTCTAGACACCTCTAGGTTCAGACACCATCTGTAGGTTCACATATCTCCTCTTGGTTCATTCATCTCTCCTTAATCTCATTGGGCATGAGAGACCCCAGAAGCTTATCCAGGGACTTATGTACTAAGCAGGTGCTGACATCCCTGGTGCTCTAACTCAGCCAGGAGGTGAGAATCCAGGAGGTGGCTCTGATCCACCTAAGGTGCTACCAGAATCCCCTCCACAATGTTCCCAGTACACACCCTCATTCCCTCCAAGCAGATGGCCCGGATCCCACTGCTCTGGCTGTAATGTGGTCTTTCTTCTGTGCCTTGTGTCACCACAGACTCTGCTGGAGCTGAGGTGGCTCCACCAACCTGGCCTCCATGTGCTCAAATGAGGTTTGTGGGGTTGGGTGCAGTGGCTTGTTCTGCCAATGCTAGTGGTGCAGAGAATGAGCTTTATCTGAGGCTTCAGGAACCAGGGACACAGCCAGTTTCTAGGGAGTAACATGTTTGGAGGAAACAGGCAGGTTCAGGGTACTTGGAATTCTGAGCACTCAGGACCCAGCTTCGGAGGAGAAGGAAGACATTCCTTCACCACAACTCTGGAGAAAATCCAGAATGTCAGTCATGGGTCTTAGAAAGCAATGTTTGTAGATAAACCACAACCAGGGATCCTGTCAGAGGTGAGACTTAGCTCCCCTTTCCTAACTAGGAAGGATCAAGAGCTATGGATGTGAGCAGTTGATATGCAGGGTCTTATAATGAGGGGTCTGGTGGTAGAATTCAATGACCTATACATCCCCCAGAGGTGTAGGGGAAAAGTTTTGTAAACAGTGGTAGACAGACAAGGGTGGGCATGAGTGGTCTCCCAGACAAGAGGGCCCTGGTATCTGTGGGCAGTCAGTGCTGCACTGCCTATTAGCTCCCTTGATCCAAGGATCCATGACAGTGTTCTGGGCATTAAGAGTACATCCCTGGCCACGTCTAGAAAGCTAGCTGCCAGTGGAAAAAACATGCACACACTGAAGCCTGAGGCAGAGCTTCCACTGAAGACAGGTGGTGGCTCGTTACCAAGGTTATTTAAGTCTCTGTCACCCTCCATCCCTAACCAATGGAAGACCAAGAGGCAAGGAGAGCAAGCTGATGACAGATATGGCCCCAATCGTGGTGTGACCCATGGGAGATAAACCTTGGATCATTGTGAGGATACCCAACAGGTCTAGTGTGAAGCCATACAGGATTGAGAAGGGAGCCAGGGTTGGGGATACTTGAATGAGGAGGAACAGATATGCTCCTGAGATAGGGTCTCTGCAGAGGGGCTCCTACAGGTGGGAACAGGAGGCAGCCTGGCTTAAATGACCACTTCTTTACCCCATTGTCAATCCCAAGTTGATCTCTGCAGCTGCCACTGGCTGCTGATGAAAACTCTCCCTCCAATCAAGGAAACCCTGTATAAATTTGTTAGGTGTGGTGCAGCTAGAAGCCACTGAGAGTCCAGGATACTCATCAGGGCCAGGATCTGTGCAGAACAGCTTTTAAGCACCAGCCCAAGGAGCTGGGCATGGCCATGGATCCACAAGAGACACCGTGAGGGAAAGACCATGGAAGCCCTTGTTATAGAAATCAGCCAAGATAGCCTCTAGAGGTCTGTGTGTTGATTACTTCTTTAAAGTACCAGGTTTTGTTAGAAAACCCCACCAGTGTCACACTCAATTTCTTACCCAACCAGTTCTTATAAAAATATCCCAAATAAGCTTTTTGAGCCTGTGCCAGTTTGAAGATATTGTGTCCCCCAAATGCCATTATCTTTGATGTAATCTTGTGTGGGCAGATGTTACAAGTGTTGATTAGATTGTAATTCTTTGAGTGTTTCTTTGCAATGTGCCCCACCCAGCTGTGGGTGATGACTCAGATTGGGTAATGTCCATGGAGGTGTTGCTCTGCTCATTCTGGGTGGGTCTAACTTGATCAGTGGAGCCATATAAATGAACTGACAGGCAGAGGGAACTCAGTGCAGCTGTGAGTGATGTTTTGAAGAGGAGCTATAGCCAAGAGAAACACTTGAAGAAAGCACAGGAGCTGCAGATGAGAGACATTTTGCAGATGGCCATTGAAAGCAGACTGTTGCTTCAGAGAAGCTGAGCAAGGACAAATATTCCAAGTGCAACTAAGAGTGACATTTTTGAGGAACTGCAGCCTAGAGAGGAACATCCTAGGAGAAAGCCATTTTGAAACCAGAACTTGGAACAGATGCCAGCCACGTGCCTTCCCATCTAACAGAGGTTTCTGGACACCATTGGCCATCCTCCAGTGAAGGTACCCGATTGTTGATGTGTTATCTTGGACCCTTTATGGCCTTAAGACTGTAACTCTGTAACCAAATAAACCCCTTTTATAAAAGCCAATCCATTTCTGGTGTTTTGCATTCCAGCAGCACTAGCAAACTAGAACAGATTTTGGTACCAGGAGTGGGGTGCTTGTGGTGCTGAGTTTGCAAATATCAAACGTTGAAATGGCTTTGTAAATGGATAAGGGGAAGATTCTAAAAGAATTGTGAGGAGCTTGATTGAAAAGGCCAGAACTGCTTTAAAGAGACTGTTTATGGATTATGGACTCTAAAGATACTTCTGATGAGGACTTGAGCAGAAATGATGAATGTGTTGTTGCAAACTGGAAGAAAGGCGATCCTTGTTTTAAAGCAGCAGAGAATTTGTCAAAATTGAGTCCTGGTGTCAGATGGAAGGAAGAATTTGAAAGTGGCAACCTGGATACTTAGCTGAGGAGATCTCCAGACTGCGTGTGGAGGACGTACCCTGGCTTCTCCTTGCAGCTTATAGTAAAATGCGAGTGAGTGGAGAGAGATAAACTTAGAACTGAACTCTTGGATTCAACGAAACCAGAAGCTGATGGCTTGGAAAATTATGAGCTTCCAGGGGGTGGAATCCCAGAAGCTACAGCCCAAAGTGAGGATGTAACCAAACATGGAACCCAGCCGCCATTTCAGTACAAACCAAGATTGGAGCTGGAATTATCCAGAAAGGATTTGTGGAAAGTCCTATTGTCTGATGGCTTTGACCCCTGCATGCTTCATGCGAAGCCAACAGAATTTTTCAAGATCTTTACAGACAGACATTGCTAGTCTGGACCGGAGAAGACAGACAGGGAACAAACTGAAGGAAAAATTTCATCAAAGACAGAGCCATGGAGGTTGAGGTCTGGAGTCAAGAGGTCTTGGGCTGGGAGAACAGAGTGGCCCACAAACAAGGAAAGGGTGAGTTTGCCCTGGAGGTCGAGGGTGGGCCTTCTGCCTTGATGATCAGGAAATGTTCTCCCACCCCAAGCACCAAAAAGGGCAGAGAACATTCCCAGGGAATTGGGGAGAGCCTGGCTGCCACCACACTGTTCTGAAGGGGTTGAGCGTATGCTCGGGAGATGGAAGGGAATCTGGCAGCTGCTCCGATGTTTGAGGAGAGTGGGGCCGAGAAGGTGGTCTCCCCAATTGTGGATATGTTGGAGCACTCACCTAAGCATTTGGAGAGGAAAGGGCTGCCACAAAGGCCCTTAAGAAGGGTTAGACTTCCACTTTCTCAAGCCCCAAGGATGCAATGTTGTTCTGTAAATGACTCTCAGACTTTGAAATCTAATGGAATTTGTCCTGCAAGTTCAAGGAACTGTTTTGGTCCTGTTAACCCTGTTTCCCTTACTCTTTCTCCTTATGGCAAAGGGAATGTTTATCCTATGAATGTCCCTCCTTTGTATATTGGAAGCATATAGCTTGTTCTAAGTCCACAAATATAAAGCTAAAGGAGAATTATGCCTTAGGACCCACCACGACTGTAATTGATTTTGATAGGATCTTGTACTTAACTTTTGTTACTGAAATGATTTAAGTTTTTGTGATATTGTGATGGAATGAATGTATTTTGTATATGGAAAGATAATGTCATTTTGGGGTCCAGGGGGTGGAATG